>NC_067203.1:10678518-11150209 GCF_026262505.1 Trichomonas vaginalis G3 | reverse complement strand
AGAGATAGTAAAACTAATGAGTTTCTAGGATTTCATTGCAACCGATAAGGTTATGGACCAAAGATTGCGAATGGTATATAAGAATGTTCTCTGGACATATATAAATCTGAAGAATTTAAGACGCTACGACAACTTTGTTTTCGTTAGTTGCTGAATGTGTATGGCAAGATAAAGAGATATAAGATAAAAGATGTAAGGTATGGAACAACAAATAAAACCAGTCAGCTTTTGAGAATGAAGAGAGCAATTGACGCTTTAGTTGTTCTAGCAGGTAGGTTCGATAACAGCAAAATGAACCCGCAATGTTCAAAATGTAAACGGCAAGTGAGAGAGTGAGTAGTTGTTCTTTAACATCTCCGTCAAAGAGAGTAGAACGTATGCGAAACGACTATGCTGAGACTTAAAGAAGAAATGACAAACACTGAGTTTGAAACAGTTAAAAAGAATAGATCAATGACACCAAAAATTGGTTTTAGAATAGGTGATTTATAACGTAAAGATATCTCAAGAAATACAAACAATATTCTTTGTCAGACATTTTATCTCCAACTGGAAAGAGAACGCGAAGGACGGGTTAGAAATCTTCTACTCAGAAAATTTTGACAAAGAAATCCTGAGCTTATAATATCGGTAAGATTCTATGGAATACAGCAATCTATCGACAAAGTCTTATACCAATAGTTTTGTTATGGTTAGACACCAGTTGTTGGAATAAACTTCATAACATATTGGTTCGCGATAACGGAACGTTGCAGTAAGGCTTACTTTACATCGTTCAGAAAACCGAAAGGACTTCAACACAAAAAGATATTAAGATAGGAAGAACATATAATATAACTCAAAGATATGACAGTAGCAGTCAATAGAGTCAAGGTTGTGTTTGCTGAATGATATGAGGAGCTGCAGAAACAGAATACTGAAAAGTTTGAGAAAAATGTATGGTGCTCCCATAAAAGGTAAAGAAACGTTTGAAGTAGATTGAGATAGATTAAGGCTATAACAATTATTTGAGAAGTTGCTTGAAAAATAATGTAAAGCGTTTAATTTTTGGTCTTTATACAAAATAAAAAAAATAACGCTTATTTTTAATAAATTTGACGAAGAGAACTTTTGACACTTCGTCAAAAAATCCCTGAAATCGTGAAAAAAATACCAAATTTCATTAATATAATACTGTTGATTTTTTTTACCAAGTGAAACTTTGACACTTCTCAAAAAAAATCCCAAAGATCGTAAAAAAATGACTCAAACATTTCATTATATTGTAGTACTTGTTATTTTTTTACCAACAGCTGACTTTGACAACTTCGTCAAAAAAAATCCCTAAAATCGTAAAAAAATATGACCAAATTTCATTATATAACTGTTATTTTTTTTACCCAAAGTGAACTTGAACACTTCGTCCAAAAAAATCCCTGAAATCATATCTTTTATACAAGATAGAACAAAATTAACGCTAGTTTTTTGTAACAATAGTTTTTTTTATATTTGTATGCTAAAGTGATAAATTGTAAGCTATCGGACTAATGCAATCGACAGAAACACAACAAGCTGCTATCGTTCATGAAGCTATAAATGAAGAATATGAGTACATACAGTATAACAAACAGTTACGTCTCATTCGTTCGGTCAAGACGATATGTAGGATATGTACCAAATGCAAAGTATTTTGACAGCAGTTTTTGCACCAGATACTAAACACGCAGACGATGGTTCAGAAAACCAAAGCACACAAGAACTTTTGAGTGAAATTTCTCTAGACCGACTTTTTTCGGTCTTGCATAAAACACATGAAAATCGTAAAAATTTGCCAATAAATTTAAGAGGCTGGTATGTTCATAGACTTTTGTAAATGCTGTTTGCAATATGGGCTTCTCCTCGTTATGCTTGGTATATTTACAGACTTCTTGACGAAATTCATAGACAAGAACGTGAAGAGATGGAAACAAGCTTGAAGCAAAAGACAAAAGCATTCAGAAAAGAATACCACGTTCGGTACCAAAAGGAAAGGAAAAGAACTATAAGTATATGATTTATACTGAAGAGATGGAAAATGAAGAAGAAAAGATATGGTTATGTTGCATTTAGTCAGAAGAAACAACAAAAGCTTTTACGACCTTGCTAAGATTTACAAATCTGACAGAAATTGGTTCTATCGCGAAAACTTACCGATTTCAATGACACCAAATGAAGATGTGAAACAAATAGTTCAAGATACGTTACCTCAAACACACTATGATATTAAAGGTTGTACAATACTTACCTTCAAAGAAGATTTGCCATTGTTAAAGGAAAAAATAACAGAGTATTTTGACAACTTCAAACAAGTAGAGTAGATGAACCATTTATTTTTACGCTTGACTTTTTACAATTTGAACTTTGTTTGCGTAGATATGAATTCTGAAAGAAGTATGAGGGTCTTGTATGACTTTGTACTTCTCCCATAGTTCATGTCTGTCAAACTTACCTGCCATGGACTCTTTCATAAGTTCCATGAAATCGTCTTCGGACAATCCGGGAAAAGTATAATGTCAGTAAGTATTCTTTTAACATCCTTACTTAAACTCTTTGCTGTCTGTACACAAATGACAACTGAGATGTTAAAGTGTCTGAGCTTCTTAAGAATTCGACACATATCTTGTTCTCTGTTCTTTAACAAAGGATGAGAGGCGAAATCATCTAAGATAAGAAGACATCTATGAGGGTAAGTCTTCCAATCGTAAGATTGCAATTTCTTCGAAATGTATTCTATCTCTTTCTGTTTGTTTCTGAAGTGTTTCTTCTCTAATATTCTCTGCATTTCCTCATTTGGGTCTTTAAACTTAGAATTTATATACTCATTTATAGCATTGTACTTCAAAACTCTTCTTTGGTACTTCTTTATCCAATCTAACAACTCAGTATCTTTATACATACTAACTTAGACTTCTTTATAATATCTTTGAACGAATTGACGGTTTGGTCAAATTGACCAGAAGTACTACAAATAACAACTAACTCATAGAATGGGTTCTTCTCATCTAGTTCTTGTTGTTGTGCAGCCATTTTAAGATAAGTGAAAGTCTTACCCGACCCAGGTGGTGCAATTAGACCTGTTATACCATTCTGAGCAAATAAGAACTTGTCATGTATAGGCTTTATCTGAGCATTTTCTAACTTCCTCTTGTTCTTGTTTAAAACATTCTCAAATTTCTTGTCAATGTCAGCAAACTTTTTTTCTAACATATTTTTAGAAAAATTAAAATTTTTATCTTTTAGAAAATGTCTAGCGATTTCGCTATCTATATTCGAGACAAGCTTTTCGACAGCAAAACATCTGTCGACCATAAAATCTTACATAGTGTAAACAAGAAAGGTGAATTTGTTCTAAAGTTCTGTTTCTGGGAATATGACAAGAACCATAAAACATTAAGCAGAGCAGTCTTAAAATTTGTCAATGACAGACTTGTTGACAGAGATGACGCCTCTTGGAGAGATGAAGTCCAACAAAATTCTTAGAATGCAAAGAAGACACATGCGCTGTTCTTGAAGATGAAATAGAAAACAGAATAGAAAGCTATTAAAGGACAAAGAACTTTTACATAAATATGGTTCTGAAATTTGACATAACTCCACCAGAAAAGAAGAAGAGAGAAAAGAAAGAAAAGAAAGTAGAAGAAGAGAAGAAAGAACCTGAACCAGTTCCAGAGAAAAAGAAATTTGACATGTAAAAATAAAATTTTATTTTTAGAACATTTCTGGGTCAATGTCAATGTTCTCTTCCTCTTTAGGAGCAAACACTGGCTTAGACTCTAAAATCTTTTTACCCAATTTACCTTGAACTTCAACTATCTTAGACTCATAATATTCATAGTCGTCTGCTTTCTTTGGTTCATAAGGTATAACAAGTTTGTATGCTTTGCCTTCTTTAAGGTTTGAGAACCTTCTGTCAAAACTTTCTTTGACTGTTAACAAACCTTCTATGTCTAAGTCTTCAAATTTCGCACCATTTTTAGTCACAATAGCAAACTTAACTGGTTCGATGTTCCAAACTTTGCTGAATGAAGACTTTTCAAAATGGTAGAAGTAAACATTCAAATATGTGAATGGGTCTAGTTCTTCTTTAAGTCCTGACATGTACTTGTTTACTGAGATGAATTTTCATCTTTTCTATCGGATAAAAAAATATTTTTTTTTAAAATTTACTCAGAAAAATTTTTCTTTGTATATACACCATTCTGTACGTCTAAAAGACTTTTGACATTTGCCAAGAATGTTCGTTTAGACGCTGTCATATAACCATACTTGACAATATTGTTTATACGAATCGTACAATGACCTTTCATCTAAACACTCAAAGTCAGTTTCATCTATGAACAGTTCATATACACTCTTGTTTGCTTCTAACAATGTTTGTCTCTCTTCGGTATGTGGAATTTGTCTTGGATTGAACTTAGAAATATCTAATGTCATAAATATGAGAACAAGTGGTTGTAAAAGTCAGATGTCAAAGTTTCTGCTAAGTCGTCAAAATATTCTGTATCTTGCATATGAGAATCTGACGTTCTGACAACTACATATCTTCTGTCAGAACTTTCTAACTTCATCGGAACAGCATTGTTTGAAACCATAATGAAGTTTGCAACATTTTCACAAACTCTTTGGTCTTTATATTTCTTTCAACAACTCCAACTTTGTCTGTTATAAGACTCTTCAAAGCATCTGAGTTCAAAACTTTTGTTGTATCTATACTTTGAAGTTCGTTACAACTATAAGTTTCATATTCTCTATTGAAGAGTTAAATTTACCGCAGATGTTTTCTAAGTTTGTCATATTCGGGTTCGAATAACCTTCTAACAGTTTGCACAAAATATCTGTAAAGAATGTGTTCTTACCTGTTCCTTGTTTTCCAATTATAATGAGAGCAGTTTCATTTTTAGCACTTGGATGTTGTAAGATGTTTGCAAACCAACATAAGATATACTCATAAACTTTTCGTTTCCATTGCATATAATTTCTTTGACATGGTCTAACCAAGCTTCTATAATATTTTCTTTCCATTCTACTTGTTCATATTTATATCCAGTGAAGATAGAATAGAAGTTTGGAGAAGGTGTATAAACTTTATACCTCGAACTGAAAAATCTTCTAACTTTGACAATAAGATATCCCAAGCATCTAACATCTTCATGCCAACTTGTACGACTTTTATTTTCTTAAGTTTCTGTCTACATTCTTGTTCTGAAACTATTGTTGCTCTTGGTTTGTTAAAGACTACATCCCATTCTTTCATAACATAACATTCTGGGGCAGAGTCGACATAAATGACTAAACGTTTCAAATTCTCGACTGCTTTGTTATAGTCTCGAAATGGACACATATTTCTGAATGCTTGGAAGTCATAAAAATCTGAAACATCTATTCTGTACATTTTTATAAAAATAAAAAAAATATTTTTTTTTATTCTTGACTTTGTTCTTGAGCTATTTGTTGTTGAAGTTGTTCTTGTAATACAATACTTTCACCAGTTGCATCTTCCAATTCGAAACTTTCTGCCGTCATTGACAAATACATAGGACATAAAAGTTTTACAGGAACAAAGTTTGCGTCAACTAATGTCAACGTTATACTTGCCAAAGTGTTTGAGTTCACTAAGGTTGAAAATTCTGCATTCGAATGAACAATAGGCAAACCAGCAGAGAAAGTGTTGTTTATACGCATAAGTATCTTTTGGTCATAATAGTTTCTGTCGACATTCGAATAACACTTTGAACCTAAGTTTGAAACAATATATAATTGGTGTGCTTAATGTCAATGGAATAGACATTCCTTGTATGACACCTTTTCCTGTTATAGGAAACTGTTGGTAGTAAAAACCAGAATAAGTTTTGTATTATAGCTCATATCGTTTATAGTAAACTCAGTCGGACATCCAAACATAATGAAACCTGCTCTAGTTGCAGCACATGTTACACCCGTACTTAAAGTATTAAATAAGTCAACAAAACCTGTTGGTGGTATATCTGAGTAAGTATCTTCAAAGGAGTATTTTTTACCATTCACAACAATAAAGTCTTCTGGTGTCAAAAGAGCAAAACAGGCTTTAGTCGTCATTGTGTTTAAGGTTAGTTTACAATATCGTCCTTGAGGACTTTGTAAGTTTGTTGTTATAGAATTATATGACTCAGGGTTTTTAGTCGTAATAGTATAAACCATATGTCTTCTGCCATTTACTTAGCAAATAAATTTTAATGAAATGTTGTGGTCGTCAAATATTTTTATAACGTCTGGGAAACTATATTTTAAGTTCAACGTTTCACCTCCTTTCATAACGTATATCTTGTCAATGACATTATATGAAACACCACAGCAACTAATGTCGGGTTCTATTTCTTTGATGTTTATATCGTCTGCCTCTGTCAAAAGTTTCAATAGTTCTTTCAAAACTTCATGAGGTGCAATGACATATGAGTTCACTTTTACAGGGTTGTGTTCGACCAAGTTTAACATTATACTTAAAGCTTGACAAATCTTCTCCTGAGTTTGAAGTTTGTCTTTCAGTTGTTGGTAGTCGTTTCGAATATCTGCAACAGAACTTAAGTCTCTGCTAACTTCAGGATATGTTGGTTGTTCTTTTACAGGAACAATTGTTATACCATCTTCGTCTTCGTATGGTTTCCCCACTTCAACATCTCTTCTTTGACATTGACAACAACACTTTGACTGTTTGTTTGAGTTGGTGAATTTAACTTCACATCTGCCACCGCCATTAAACCTTTTGAAACACTTACGCTTCTATTTTTCGGAAATGACATTTTACTTAGAATAAAAAGATGGACGTATTCGAGTATCTCTTCGAATTGAAGCAGAACAAAGTTTACACACACAAACAATACAAATACATTGACAGAATAGTTCTTTATACAAACAATGGAAAATGTTATAGAATAGCAGTCTTTGCTGAACCAAAATATTTTCATAAAGCAAAGAAAGTTGGTATAACTGAAATGGTGAAAGTTCTTGAAGCAGACAAAAATATAACTTCAAAACTTACAGATATTTCTAAAGGTAAGTTTATAATACAATTTATGTCAAAACTGGCGTACTGTCAATATTTGACGGAGAGAAGTCAGTTCAAGAACAACTTACTGACCTGCTGCCAAAATCTGCTCGATGGAAGCTGTCGTTATGCCAATCTGAGGAGCCCCAGCAGGTTTCATCGAACGAATCTTCAAAAGAGCATCTTCCGTGAAAAGTGCTATTGGTTTTGTAAACTTCTTTGCTTCAATTCATCTGGACCGTCTCTGTCACCAGTATATTGTATTTGTAAGTACCAACAGTTGAAATACCACCCATAAAGTCTTCTGAGTCAGCAAATGGAATGCCAAGCCAAAAGTTTGAACGGTCTCCATTTGTATATTGAGTTTTTTGACCTCCTGTATGAGTCCATACTTTCACATATGGCATAATAGAACTTTGCATTTCAGGGTTAATGGTTGTTGTGAAGTTGTTGTTAAAGTTCATAGCATCTAATGTCAAGTTGTATGACCTCATATCCTCAACTGTAGAATATTCTTCTCTTGGATAATATTTGCCATCTATGTTTATATGATATTTAATACCAGGGTTGTAGAAACAAGAATAGTCATTTATAGTTCGTCTGAACAGTACAAACATAGTATCTGCATGTTTCATTGCAGTTGTTAAAGCAATATCTGTTCTTGCACCTGGGTCAGCACTTTGGTTTCCAACTTCACCTGCAAAGTCTTTGACAGATATTTGGTGTATAGGGAACATAAGTGGAACTGCAATATATTTGGCAGCTAAAGCATTTGAAATATCTGGGTCCAACATATAGACTGCAAGTCTGCTTTCTATTCTCTTGCATTCAAATTTTTCGCATGTGAACTTAACTGGGTCCCAAGCAGTTCCAGCAGCATTGAAATAATAGTTTACTTCAGTGTTGAGGTTTGAGAAACCAAAGTCTAAGTCAACTTTGTCTTTGCAAAAGTCACAGAACTTGGCTCCACGTTCCAGCTGTAGAGTGAATGGGTCTTGTGTTGGTGCAATGACTAAGTTATTTTTGCTTGGAGTAAGTTCGATAGAAATTTTTCCTGCCCAGTTTGGCAAGTATCTTAAAAACCTGAAGATGAGGAAAGATGACAAAGGAACTCTAAGTTTCAGTTTTACTTTGGTTACTGCTGCTGCAGTTTGTCCAGAAAGGTTAACATAAACTCCTGGAACGTTAGGGTCAAGTCTTCTTATTTTCTCAATAGTTGCATACTGGTCTGTTTGTTCTCTAGCTTGTGGTTGTACTGAGTTTCTCAAAGCGAACCATTCATAGTTTGCCCATGTTACTGTTTGAACTAAGTCAGAGTTAGAATATATCTTATATCCCATGAAAACTTCTGGAGCATATTGGTATCCGACATAGAAAATTCCATTGCAACCTTTCTTGTCAGACAACTTGGCAGAAGGTTTTATTTCAATGTCTTGTTCCACGTATAAGAATGAGTTGTCAATAGAAATATATGAAACCTGTCGCAAGCAATATCTACTGTTGTTGAAGAACCTTCTCCAAACTCACCTACGTTTCCATAAGAAACAGCAGTTGTATATTCGTAAGTTCCAGGAACTATTTCTGACCTTCTAATGGCATTGTCGCATTCGTTATACCATTCGGAAACATTTCCGTTCATGGCATCCAAAACTGTTGGCGTTATATTCTGAGCGGCGTACATTTCATATGGGTAAAAATATAGAATAGTTGGATTTATATGTCATAATAGAACCCACTCGGACCAAGCTTTACTTTCTTCCTGACTGAGTTTTTAACTCTTCTTTTTCCTTCATTGCCACTACTTTCACTAGATGAAGTTACTTCTTCACTACTTTCACTTTGTTCTACTCTTCTTTCTTTGGTGTCGCTTTTAACTTGCCCTCTGCTTCAAGTTGTTGCATCTTTGCCTCATGTTCACCTAGTATGTTGTAAATTTCCCATGTCCTTTTTGCCTTTGGGCTCTGGTCGCCCATCTCAGGTAACCATATCCTAGAAAGATTTTGTCATAGTTTGTATTTGAGTCTTCGCGTATTGTTTGCATGACTCTTTCCTGAGTTTCCGGTTCAAGCTCTTCAAACAGAGCTTGTCCATATGGAATAAGCTCGTTTCCAAATATATGTTTTTGTAGCCATTCTGGTTTTCTTTCCATGTTACCAATAATATCTTTTGTGAATGGGAAAGCTTTTACCCAATGTTTCAGTCTTGCGTCATTTATTTCTGTAGTTGGTTTTATTTTGTCAAGGAACATGTTTTTCAATACTAACATTTCATTTGGTACTGTCCATTTGAGTTTTCTTAAATATTCATCCCTTCTCGTTCATTGTCTGCAAAGTAAGTTTTTATGACATTTTGTAAACTTTCGTTTGCAAGGTCATGTACAATAGGTTCTCTTCCTTCTCTCTCCCTAACTTTCTTTCTAAACTCTTCACCAAATATACCATCTCTATGGTTCTGTGTAGTTCTTTGAGATAAATGTTCTAGAACGTCAGGTGTTATATTTCCATCAGCCATGTTCATTTCATACTGGTCCAAAATATCTGCATCTTTCATATCTTTCAATGGCATTAAAGCCGCGCTGAAAATACCAGCTATATCTGGTTCACCATTCACTTCCATTGCGTCTACAACTTCTTGGAATTGTGGTTGTAAGTTTATGAACCACCTATCCGGATTAGCTTTATGACCCCATCTCATTGTAGTTCCATAGTCTGCAGAAACAAAAGTAGGTTTGTTTCCATATTGGTTAGGTTCTGAATGAACTTTAAACAATGTTTCATTTCTATATGTTTTGTTGAAATTTAACCTTTTATTTTCACCGAGTTCAGCCAAAGATTGAACGTTATATGCTCGTAAGTAAAAAGGATTGTTGTATTTGCGTACATTTTCTTTCAGTACTTCCATTCTATGCTGAATATTTTCATCTGATGTTGGAGTCTTTTGTATGTCGGCAAACATTTTTCGATATTCTTCTACTATGTCAGCCGAATTTTTCTTAGACTCTTGGAAAGATTCCATATTCTCCTCATACTCTTGTTGAGGGTCAAGATTTTTCGGCTGTTCCAAATCTTCATCTAGTTCTGTGAAGTTAGTTTCCAAAGGAGGGACTTGTTCGTTTCCTTCAGGCTCTTCTAGCTGTTGTTGCTGAACTATTTCTTCCATGTCTGGTTGTATCTGAACTTCTTCCTGTGGAGTTTCTTGTACCTCATCTGCTGGCATTTCATATATTCCGAGACCGTTTTTAACAAGTTCCCTATTAAGTCATCCGCATTCATAACCTTTCTTCTTTCGTTCCGTCTCTATTTTTTACGCGTTTCATGAAGAGAGTTGAATTATCATTTAGCTCTGACACCAAATATCTCGGAGTAAATTCATCATGTCATTTGGATGATATGCTATTAAATCATATCCCTTAGCGAGCTTGTATTTTCCAGGTTTGATTATATCCCATTTTGCTGAACCATAAAGCTAAATAGGTTCGGGTCAGTATTTCCTTCCTTGAACTTTCTAATAGCTTCTTTATATCTGTCACTAAAGTCAAGAGTATCTGGGTAACCATAGTCTTCTTTAAGCATTTTTAAGAATTCTTGGTTTCCTTGTTCTCTACTTCTTTTATGTCCTTGCTCTGTTTGTGGTTGTTGCTGTGCAGTGTTTTGAACTGTTGGTTGTGGTGCAGTGTTTTGAACTGTTGGTTGTGGTGCAGTGTTTTGAACTGTTGGTTGTGGTGCAGTGTTTTGAACTGTTGGTTGCTGTGCTGTTTGTGGTTGTTGTTGTGCTGTTTGTGGTTGTTGTTGTGCTGGTTTTGGTTGTTGTGCTGGTTTTGGTTGTTGTGCTGGTTTTGGTTGTTGTTGTGGTGCTGTTTGTGGTTGTTGTTGTGTTGGTTTTGGTGCATGCCTGTGTCTGTGTCCATGTGACGATGTAAATGTTCTAGGTAGTCCTGGTGCAGGTGCTTCTCTTGGAGGGTTTGGTGGTATATAAGTTCCACTAGCTAGTATATAAGTTCCACCAGCTGGTATATAAGTTCCACCAGCTGGCACATATGTTCCATCTGCAGCATAATGTCCTACCTGACTTTTCGTTTTAAGAAAGCATTTACTAGGTCTGTTTTGGTCTGTTGTAACTCTTTTTCTTGACTTTCCACAACAGTTGCTCTAACGGCGTCATAGGCACTTTGAACTGCCTGTCTCGTTGCTGCATCTGTTATTTTCGTCATATTTTGTGCTACTTCTTTTAACTCTTTGTCGAAACCTTCAGACTTCAGTTTCTTTCCAGATGAGAAGTCGTTCACTAGTTTCACCTTACTATGAAGAGCTTCGAAGGCGTTCTTAAAGTCAGCATTTGTTAAAGCTTCATTTGAACTGTCTTCATCCGCTTGTATTTTTGTCCTTATTGACCCTATAAGCTGGGCTGCTTTAGCGTTGGCTTGGGCATCTAACCAGTCATTGTTAGCTTTTATATATTCTGCGCTTTTCATTGCCTTTTGCATGGCTGCGTCGTTATTTTTACTTTCTTGTGCTAAGTTTTCATACTGTACGGTTTGGTTTTGCAACTGTAAAAGTTTTTCTGCCTTTACATTTGCTTCAACTTCTTTTTTATACTCATCGCTATCCATATATGTCTTCAGGGCTTTTTGTTTTATCTCTTCATCTTTCAGTACTTTATATTGAGTAGTATGGTTTTTCAAATTTACAACATCTTGTTCCATTTTTGCTACTTCTGCTGCTTTTTCTGACACTTTTTTCGCATATTCCTCTGTACTTAGTTCTTTCAGTTGTTCTTCTTTCTTCTTTTTCTCTACGTTTAACTCATTTAGTTTCTTTGTGTGTCTGTCATATTCTAGTTTCTTTTCGTTTTCACTTATTTGCTTCTGTATGTCTATGTTTGACTTTTTGACATCTGATATTTGATTTTTGAGTGAACTCAAATTCATTTGACTTTGAGGGTTATAAGCTGTTCCGTCTGCAGCTCCACCATAGCCTGCCATTTTCGCTAAAAGTGCCGCTCTTAAACCTCCACTCTGTGCACCAAAAACTCGGTTTAAAAGCATAGGGTTGCTTGACATTTGTTGCAACATAGTGGGGTCATTCAGCATTTGTTGTTGCAACTGTTGTTGTGGTGTCAGTTTTACTATTGGATGTTTCAATGCTCCCTTCCTCTTACGTATATTCTTACGTAGCTTACGTGGCATTTTAAGTGAAGTTAAAAAGCGGTTTTTGAGAGTCGTCGCCGTTGACTTTTTTTGTAGAGCACTCAAAATAGTATAACTTTGTCCGGACAAGCAAGGGTCTATCGTCGCTACAGGAAAAGTTACAGGCGTTCCAAGGAAGTATACTTTGAGAAGCCTTTTCCCCATTATAGAATGAGATAGGACGGTTATTTTACAAAACTGACAACACTTTGACCGAGTAGTTTTTTTGAGCTGAACAAAAAGTGTCATATAAACATCTGTCAAAAACCGTTGTGTAAAAAGTTTTACCGTTGGACAAAAAAGTATATATAGAAAACAAAAAACGTTTATAGTTCATTCAATATTTGAGATGGAACGGTTTGCCAACGGAGACTTTTCAATAAAATAAAAAAATAGAGGGGGTTACCGTTGGTAAAAACGGTTTATTTTAAACTTTTCTATGAGTAGTCCGAAAAAAAACAGTTTATTTTTCATAATGGAAGGAAGAAAAAGTGTCGCAAACAATTCGTCGACTACCTCTGCAGTTAAAGTTCCTACAACTTATGTCTCACCATTCTCAAAACCCTTACGACCTCCTATAATACCAAAGCAACTTCCTCATACAATTGCAAACAAATTGTTGGACAATATGCATTTGCACAAAGAAACAGCTCAGCCAACAGGTCAGGCAACAACAACTATCGGAACAGAAGCATTTTCAGAAGAAGTTCATACCAATCAGACTCCAATCGAACATACAGAAACACAACCACCCGAAAATACAGAAACACATCCAATCGAACATACAGAAACACATTCTGCAATGACCACTAGGTCGCAAACACGATATCTCGCCTTTTGCAAACAATTTAAGTCTCAAATTCAAGACACACAAGATAGCGACACTCCTCTTTCAGAGAAAGTTCGTAGAAAATACGCAAAGAAAAGGTTAGAATTGTTAGATAAGTTAAATGAACAGTGGGGTTCAGAAGACAATCGAGATTATAACGAGATGTTTCAAGCTGTCATGGATGCCATTCAGCCACTTGAAAACGAAATCAAAGACCCTGGCGTACTTGTTGACATGTTTGCTTCATATTTACCCGTTACTGCCAATCTCATAGCGTTGCAAGCTATTGACCAGTTCATTCACTTGTTTCCAAAGAACTTGCAGAAGCATTTACAAGAAGTTAAAGTTGCTGAATTTGTCCGTTTATATCCAAATTCATACAATTATTTGGAAGAATTGAATGAACATGGTGAAAGGTCATTCTATTTATATTTCTACACAAAAGACAACCAGTCAAAACGACTATACTGCATTGAACCTATGCCTCAATTCGTAGACAATTTCCACGTTATAACAACTGTTGCTTTAGATATTCCTGCCAGAGTTCCATATGGAGGAACAGTAACTATCTCAAGCTTTCCCAAGGGCTATAAAGGAAAGCCTCTCACAATTGCAAAATTCACACACAGCAGTTGCCAATTTGTTCAAGATGTCGAGTTCCATTTCCTCAACAATACGACTTTCATCATAGAGACTCCTCAAGAAGGTATATACAAAGTTTTCATCGCAGGATTTGTTGCTCCCAATGGCGAAGAAGAAGTCGAAGAAATCCTCACCTCAGAGAGCGAAGAAGAAGAAGTCGAAGAAATCCTCACCTCAGAGAGCGAAGAAGAAGAAAATTTCCAAGACATTCAAGATTCAGAATATACCGAATAAAAAAAACAATTTAAGACTAAAAATTTAATATTATAATATCATTCCTCCTCTAGTTTCTCCGGGGCTAGAGGGCGCAACGCGCCTGGAAGCCCCACTCACCTGACCCTATATTTCAATTCTTAATCTATAATTTTACAGAAGTTTGATGTGAAGAATATAAACGATTTTTATCGATTTTTACACAAATCGAAATTTGTTCATATCTGTTTTATATTTCATATCATGAACATTTATCTAAAATTTTTGTCTAAGACGATATGAATTGTATCGAAAATGATATGGATTTATGAAGTGGGAGAAAAAAAATCTCAAATTTACCGATTTATTTCTGAGCTCTATCAACGATTTTTTATATGCGAGCGATTGTTCGGTGGATTTTGCTCCACTTCACATTCATTCATGTCTCAGACAGCTCCTGAACAAATCAAGTTACCAGATGCTCAAGGATACCCACAAGTAGACTGGAAACTCTTCTTGCCTGTTGAAGGTGAGACTAAAGATCAGAGAAAGGCAAGACTCCAACATGCAGTCGAAGAGAAGAACAAAGTTCTCAAGCAACGCGAAGAATTCATCAACAATCTCCCAGAGGAAGAACGTCTTAAGTACAGGGAGAACAAGCTGAAGAAGCTTGAAGAAAAGCTTCGTCGTAAAGAGGAGAAACTCCGCAGGAAACAAGATAAGAGAAGCAAACAGGATAAGAAAGATAAGAAAGATAAGAAAGACAAGAAAGACAAGAAAGATAGAGATTACGATGACAAGAAAGACAAGAAGTCTCATTGCAAATGCGGATCGGATCAAGAGGTTGAGATTTCTATTGATGAGTTTGTTCAGTTCAAAAAGTGGGAAAACTCTTTCAAGAAGAAACGCGTCAATGCGATGAAGTACAACGCTTTCTGCGAATGGCGTAAAGAAAATGGACAAGCTCCACAAGCACAATAAGAAATCAGCAGCAAACATACTTTAAAAGCATATTTTTTTTATTCTTAATTTCATTTTTTTTTAATCTTAACTGCATATTGAAGAGCAGTCATTCCATAAAGATATTTTAATTTAATTTTAATACATGAAATAAGAATTCAAATCAGTGTTGATAATTCTAGCATCAAGTTCGAGTATACTTCATTTGTATTATATTCATTCATAGATGTGTAATTTAATATACATCTAAAAATAGAGTCTATATTAAAAAGTGACTTTTTTTAATATGACCTCTCAAATTTTTATCACTTTTTCATCAATTAATGAGCGGAGAATATTGGGATTTAGTTTCAACAATTGTAATAGTGCAGCTATAAAATATAGAATATACAGATGCATCTATATGAATTTGGTGCTGTTTTCTTATTTTTCTTAAATAGATCACAATTGATTACAAATATATCCTTAATAAATGAGCAATTGCATTCTATTATATAAAAGAGCAATCTTATTACTTTATTGTCCACTTATGCAGAGCATTACTAGACGTATTTTTTTTTATGAATGAATATAGAGATTATAAAATATTGTCTGACAATAGTTTTTCAAAGGGTATTTTGCTATTTTACTTAAATATTAAAAGATACTGTACCAATAATCTTTAAAAACAAATCATTGAAAAAAAATAATAAATAAAAAAAATATTATATAAAATAAATTGCAGACTCTGGTCTATAATGAGGCCACAGATTCGTATTTATCGATTCCAGGGCTGGATTCCTCTCCTGCCGCCAAGAACAAGACGGCAATTGAGAAAAACGGCCCTGAGATTAGGAAGCGAAGCTTTGGCCTCAGCAACAGCCAGATCCTGTATCCGTAGGTGTTTCAGGGCTGAGGAGAGAGGAGACCGTCCTTGATAATGGTGATCTCCCTCAAACTCAGCCCTGAGGATTAACCTTGCAGACTCTGGCATCAAGAAAGGCTAGAGCTTCGTATTTAATGATCCCAAGGGCCGGATTCCGCTGAGACTTGTCCGTGATGTGGAAATTCTCAGAAAACTCGGCCTCTAGGAATGTATTGGAAACCTTGGCCTCATAAGGATCCAGAGCATGCATGTTCCTTTCTTTCATAGCAGAGTTTTAACTTGGTCGTCCTCATGAGGGACAATCAGGTCGAAACTACACCATGAGGATTGTACTTGCAGGCCATGGCCTCTGCAGAGACCAGAGCTTCGAATTTACTGCTTCCCAGGGCCGGACTTCTCTCCTGCCGCCCTAGATCAGGACGGCATTTGAGAAAGCCGGCCCTGATGATTGTAAGCGAGACTCTGATCCCTGCTGAGGTCAGAGCCTGTGATTTTATGTCTTCCAGGGCCGAGTTCTTGCGAGACGGTCTATCATGTGGACTATCATCGCAAAACTCGGCCCTGAGGATGGTATTTGCAGGCCATGGCCTCTGCAGAGACCAGAGCTTCGAATTTACTGCTTCCCAGGGCCGGACTTCTCTCCTGCCGCCCTAGATCAGGACGGCATTTGAGAAAGCCGGCCCCGAGAATTGTATGCGAGGCCCTGGTTCCTGTTGAGGCCAGAACCTTTGTCTATTGGTCTTTCAGGGCCGAGAGGAGAGGGGATCGTCAAAAATGCGGACGATCTCCCTCAAACTCGGCCCTGAGGATTGTATTTGCAGGCTCTGGTCTCAGAAAAAGGTCAGAGCTTCCTATAAACGCTCTCTCGGGACTGGATTCCTCTCCGGCCGCCCCGAATCAGGGCGGTCTTTGAGGAAACCAGCCCCGAGGATTGCTTGCGAAGCTCTGGCATTTTCTGATACCAGAGCTTGTGAATTTCATTCAGTGCCAAGTTCCTCACATTTTGTCCATCAGAAATACTTTAATTGCATACGCATAACTATTAGTAATACGTCTGGAGTGTCAATTAATAACAATCCCACAACAAGTAAAATTCAGATTTTTATTAAACTTATTTTTTCCTAAAAGTTTTCTCAAATTACTATATATACATATGTGGATAAAATAATAGTAATATTGTAAAAAATTAGATAATTTTTTTATTTGAGAACCTCTCAAAAGTTCATTCAATTTATCAATTGTTTCAGTTTGATGTATATTCATTTCTGGAGCCTAAAACTTTAGCAATCATGACAATATCATATTCTCTTTCTAACTACGCAATGTAAGGGTATCCTTAAGAATAAAACAACTTTTTTTAAAATAATAATAAAAAGAACAAAATAGTTAATATGTTAGTTAATCTTGATTTTGAGGATTTTCTTCAACAGGGTAAATTGGGATAGACCACATTTGAACTTTCCTATCTCTTATCTCTACATCTCCCACTGAAACCGGGTTCATCTTGACAGAAGATGCGCATTCGACAGTTGCTTTATCCATGACAATTTGTTCTGGTTTTGCTAAAGAAGACAACTTTTCCGCGATAATATAGATATCACCATCAGTAACTGCTATAGGAGCACTTTCCATTACGATCTTGCAATATAATGGTCCTCCAGTAGCAATTCCGACTTTGAACGCTAAAGAAACACCTTTCTTTTGAGCTCCTTCTTCGAGAAACTTGGCTGCAAGGAAAATGAAATTAAGCATGTCGCAAGCTTCGTTCATTCCATCACTGTCTTCTGTGAATTGGCCTGCGACGAATATACCATATCCATTTCTCAATCCGAGAGTTGAAACACGCGGGAACTTTCGAAGATATGAAGCAACACCGATTTTTACATCTGAAACTACTTCCATGATTGCATCGGGTGTCAAAACAGAGTCCATATCGAAGAAACCAACAATTTCAGCAACAGCAACACAACCAATACCTGAAAAGAAGCAGATAGACTCTTCTCCTGCATGTAATCTTCGTGCAGCGTGTGGAGGAATGACCATTTCAAGCATCTGCAATGTTGTTTTCTTTTCGATATTGTAATGCTCTTCGTCTTGGCTTTCTCTGATGATTTCTTTGATGAGAACAGCCACGTAAGCGTAGAATCCTTGCATCTCTTTCAGATCGTACGTCAAGCAGTCTGCTGAAGTGATGCCTTTCAAGTAAACTTGCATTGGAACTCCGTCTTTCGAAAGAGCCTTGAAAGTGAAATTCTCCGCTTTATCTTTCGCTTCTTGGAATGTGTAAAATGCTCTGTTTACGTTATCCAAGAGTTGCTGGTTCTTTGACAAGTCGAAGAACAATCCCAATATGCTCTTGATGTCGACATTTCCATCATCTATCGTTGAGATATCGAAGGAATTGATATTGAAGAATTTTCCGTACGCGTCGAACAAAAAGATTTTTTCTGGAATTTCGAATGCGATTTCGGACTGCAATTTCGGAGTCACAGATCTCTTGAAAGAGTCCTCGAACTGTCTGTAGTTTCTGCGGTTGATTGATCTTTGCAACCACTTGTTTATATAAATAGTACTTCTAAATGTTTCCGGATTAATTCCAGACAAAATTTGCGTTGTCAAAGCGAAATATCCACTCAAATCCAATGTGTATTTGAGAATAGGAATCACGAAAATCAACAACAAAACAATAATAGAAACAACAGATATCATTAACGCAGCCAAGAAAGCCTTTTCAATTACATTTGTTGCACCTGTAATATATATTCCTGTTGTGCTCTTTAAATCTTCTGTTATATGTGTTAATAACAAATGATTATAAGCCAACCAACTGTTACTTGTTGTGTTCAAATCAGTTGCATTGTTCTTGAAGTTCTCAACAATGCCAATTGTCACCATATAAAGCAATTGCAATCTCGCTTCTAAACCTAAATCACTGTATCCTCTGTGAGAAATACTTGAATAACTTTTTCCGACGTAATCTTCGAATTCTTGTTCATCTGACTTATTTCCATCGAACAAAGTGGCAATGTCTGGATATTCTCTATATGTAAATGGAATATCTTTGTCACCATATGTCAAAATGTCATGTAAATATTCTGACAAATCAGTGAAATAAGTTGTCAAATTTACAATTGTTGAAGAATTCAAGAGAACTAAATCATCATTATTTTTGTTGAAGCTTTCTATTGCAGCCAAAGAAGCATATTGCAATGTAGAGAATCTTGATGCGGAATAGCATAACATCGATGTTCTTCCAACGAATGAACTATTCACAGTTTTTCCATAATATGTTAAAGATAACATCGCAATTGCTCCAAGAATCATGAAAACAATCATCCATGCAATGAATCCAATCAATCCTGTTGTAGAATTAACATTGGACATCGAAGTAAACTGATAAAGTGATTCAATGGCAGCTGCTTTAGTTTTTTCTTCTTTTCCACTTTGTCCTTGTGAAGAAGAATTAACTGTTGGAGCTCCAATTACATTTGTTGCTTTCGGAGGACTTGGACCACTTGAAGAAGCGAATTGGGATCCAGCTCTGTATATTACATTTCTTTCTGCGTTATTCTGTTTGTAGATGATGTTACTTGCAATATTTTCAGGAAGAGAAAGATACAAACTCATTCTGAATTTACTTTCTCTATGAATACAAATAGAAACTAACAGCAAAAAGATACCGAAAACAACAACAAAAGCTGTTGGAAGAACAATCATTGACCATTTAAATGCTTTGTCTAATGAAGTAATTTCATCTGTTGTTATGTTTTCAAACACAAAAATGAAATTCACTGACAAATCATTCAAAGGTCTGAAATTGTTCAACAAAGTTTTCAATTCATCGGATTGACAAGTTGGTTTGTAACAAGTTTTGTTAACAGTTCCATTGATATAAAATGAAGGAATGTTAGAAGCTATATTCGATATACATTGTATCATTAGTTCAAGAGTTCTTGCCAATGACGCGTTGTAAGTTGTATCGAATATATTGATTGGCATTTGATAATTTAATGCGTCAATCATTTTCTTTCTTCTTGCACTTGTCGTGAAGAATGTTGCACACAAAGCAGGCAGTTTTTCTGCATGTGTTGCAATGTATTTCGTTATATTTTCCATTGTATCGAAATCATTTGAAACACCTTCGATTGTTGTATCATTAATTATTCCACTTGAAAACAGACATAATCTTCTACTTGCCATTGTCAATGAAGCAATTTCAATCAATACATCACTACCTGTTGAAATTATCTCCAAAAGACCTGGATATTCTTTGAGTTTGATAAGTGTTACAATGATAATTGCTGAGAAACAACCAACAATTATTAAGAAAGCACTTAACATCAATGCATAAACACCTCGAGAAGGACCATTTGTGTTGTGTTTAACTCTTCTTTCTTGTTCAGAATATGAACTTAAATCAGTCAAGTATTCATTATATGATTTAGTTGTGTCTTTCATTAATGCTGAAATAGAAACAACTTGTTGTTTGTTGTTCGCTTTCAGTTCGTCTTGTTGTTCAATGAAAGAACTCGATGTGTTATTTATAAAGTTATAACATTCGACAAAAGAAGATTTGACTTCCAAAAGGAAACTGATATAAAGAGAAACAGCATCTATTGAATATGGATAACATCGTAACAATTCATCGAAATGAGTTGTTGCTTCGTTTATTGCATCCCTTAATTTACAAATTCCATCTCTCATTGATACAATGTTGTGTTTCAAAACTGCACTCCAAAATGTTGAAATACATCTTCTGCATCTTGCGTGTGCTGCTGTTGCTTTCACTTTTAATAATTTCAAAAAGATTGGTTGGTCAGAGATTGCATCTGTATGATCTCTGTCTAGAATATGGACAGCAATCGATTGCGGCAAACTTAAATCACTTTGTTCGGTCAAATATTGTAAAAGAACAGTTTGTGTTTGCGCGTTTTCATGGAAATAGTTGCAAACTTGCGCACACATGAAAAGACTCTTGTTGTCAACAAAGAAATTCAAGCCCCATCTGATGAAATCGAAGTTTGTAACAGCTGGCATTCGGGATGCGGCTCCAATGGCAACAATCGTTTGGAACTCACGCGCTGTACTGATCTCGAGGGAACTAAAGCCTTGCATAACATTGTAGGCGTCTTGGGATAATGGTATATGTGTATCTTTGTTACCGGAAAATATTAAGGGGGAGGTTGGCGGTAAAACAGGTTGACTTTGTCTGTAGACTGAATAAAGTTTCATTAGCTGCTTGTTCATGAACCACGTTGTAATGGCTTTGAATACAAATGTAAATATCGAATAAATTATGAGAAAAGTTACAAATAAAATTGTGGATGATATTTGTGTGAAGAAATACTTGAGATTCATGAGAATAATCAGAACGAAACCTGTTGCCAATACTGTAGAAATGTATTTGACGTCTTGATAGTTGTTGAATAATGCATTTGTTGAGGTAAAATAAATAAAATATGGATTTGCTGCTGCAAGTGCTAAAATCGAATATATCAATATCATTAATTGCTTATTTAAATCGAGAAAATCTGATGCAAATGCCATAATGAAGTAATAATATTCAAATCGTAATAAATGACCGAGATCTGAAGACCATGGACGGAACATTATCTTGAAATTTAATATTGCTGCATTTCTTAATATCAAATATCCGAAATAATGTGTTACTAACGCTAATATTAATGTAATTGTGCTAAAAACAACGCCTGTAATTAGTAACGTGTCGTTATATTTGAAAAAGATAATGCATTTAAGAAGATATCCGTATCCACATGCAGTGAACATCGCTAAATTTGGAGAGATTAAGATTGTTGTAAAGCTTAAATAAAAGAGCATTCTGTTGGAAATTGATTTTTCGGTGGGATCTCTAAGTAAAATAAAGATGTGTATAACTGTATTTATAATATAATATATTGAAAACAAGAACATTAAAATAATTCTGTATTTTTCGTTATGCGGATAGACTGAAAAGTGTAAAGGAAGTGTTAAAATAGTAACTACAATTCGAGAGGCGTTCTGAACTTCCCAATATTCGTTTGCACTATGCATTAAATATAATCCTAACATTTGTAGAATGCGAATAAACATTGATAAATTGTATATTATTGGTCCACATCCCTTATATCGTGTCATATTGGTTGCTAAATGCTTTAAATTTTGGGAAATACGCTCTTTAAATCTGGGTCCATTCGCTCCTTCTAGCACAGATTGACTAGAAAAGCTGAGGAACCCACGTGTTGATCCGCCTGCAGCACTGTTTGTAGTTGCTTTTGTACTAAAGGCTGATTGTTGCCCGTGCATTGGGCAAAAATTTTCTTTCTGTGTATAAAAATTAAAATCTCTTACATGATAATCATTTTCTCTTATATTAATCAGACATGGATAAAATAAGAAGTTTTAATTTGTAATAACGAGAAATCGGAACTTTTCTTGAATGCCGAAAACCAATGAATTAGGCTAACCTTCATGAATATATTTAAATGGAAATGTTAACACTTGATTTAGAAGGAAACCTGAACAAATGATTTTGGGTTTGAATAAAATTTTCATACTAATAGAATTGGACATCATATTGTTTACCAATTTTCAAACTTTTTTTGATTCAAAATCTAATCGAGAGCTGTTTTGACAGAAATTTTGCATTCAATATTTTGTAAAGTATTCAATATGTCTATATTCGATAAATTTACGTACATAATTAACAGAAACATAAGTAGAATTATAAAAAATAAATTTGAGTATATAAATTCAATTTTTGGCGCCAAAAATCACTTCGAAAACAATGCTTCCAGTCAAGCCAAAAATGGTTTTTTTGGAAGAAATTAAGTCATAAATTAAAGCTGAAAAGCCAGATATAGACCTTATGGGTATAGCTAAAGAAATAGAGAAGAGATGGAGAAAATTATCGAAATAAGATAAACAAAAATATAAAGATAAAGCAAAAGCAAATAAGGAAGTTCAAAGTAAACCGAAAAAGTCTAAAGAAGAAAATACAGGTCCAGTTGCAGATCCCTTTAATGAAGATGAAGAAACATCAGAATGGGATAGCAATGAGGATGATATTCCATGGGACAAATATAATGTACCACAAGGATTAAAGACAACCCCATTCCTTGAATATTGCAATTTTTACAGAAAACAACTATATCGTGAATTTCCAGGTGTTAATGCTAACGATGAAGCACGTGTCACAATTGGCACTTGGAAGAAATTGGACAAAAAGCAAAGACACAAATACTTCCTTGCTGCTAGAAGGAAGAATTACAAACAATGATTTTCTTTTTTAAGCGTTTCAATGTATTCTTTTGTAGTTAATACTATGCAGGTTTAAACTTTTATAAGATTAGAAGAATCATATTCTTAATATTTGAAATAACTTTACATGGCATTTGCTGGAAAATGCCATGTAAAACTCTGAAAAATGTGATCTTTATGGCTGCATAAAAACTCACATGAAAGTATAGAGTAATTTATAGACATTTCGAAATTTTTATGAAACAAGGATTGCACTAAGATAAGACAAAAAAAGATGAAAATTATAATTATGATAAATGCATGAATGCATGGAATCTCGATAGTCTTGATATGAAACAAAACCTGGTAAAGAATATTTAAATGGATATTTATCAAAGTTGACTAAAATATCATCTCGAATATTTTGAACATTCGCTTCCCATATATAAGGCATAATATTCATATCAGATGAAAAGTTTAATTTATAACTTTCAGCTATATTTTCATAAACAAAAGTAATCGTTTTTTTCATAATAGATAATCCAACACCTATTGTCGAACTTGATGGTATGAATGTTTTTGATCTTGTAAATGGATCCGATTTTTGAGTTAAGACAATGCTTCCATACATATAATAAAAATTTTCTTTACAAGGATAAGCTGACACAGAATAGTTATTAAAATTGAAACCTGCAAGATAATATTTTGTATTGGTGAATGGGGTGAGTTCATAATAAACATTACCTGTTTTAATTTTTGGACCAAGAATAGTAAGATTTGTATATCCAACAATCGTAATTCGCTCATTCAGATCATATGTATGATCGTTGTATATGATTTGGATATGATTAGTATTTGAAATAACTGAATAATATTGATTTTTTCATTTTGACATTTTTCAGAAACATCAATTGGTGCGCATCACGCCCATATTTTTATGTGTGTGTGTCTGTTATATTATATATGAGAACAAACTTAAAGTTTTGACTAAATACTACTCGATTCTAGATCAGAAACGCGTTCATACTCTAGTAGACATATTTGTTCTTCAAACTCGATCAGAATAATTATATCCATTTATCTGCATCAAAGTCGATTAATGTTCATTATCATTAATTACCATTAATTAGCTTCTAAAAACTTTCAATTATTAATGAATGGGTATGAGTTCCATCATTAGTTCTTTTACTCATGCTTGTTTAACATCTTTAAAATTAAGTGTGCAAATATAAGTTATGGCATTAAAATATTGCATAATGATCAATTAATATAAATCAAAATAAATCAGTATTTATTTTGGTATTTCTCCTTTAAAATATTGAATAGTCTTAAATTCATACGTATATTGACATTGAAACTCAGATTTATGACCATCAGTCATTCCTCCTTCAAAATGAGATGAAGCTCTGCGCATGGAATCAGGTAACTCTTGTTGGATTGGATCTTTCAATAGGTCAAATGAACACTTGTATATTTGATAATATACTTGTAGGAATCTCGAATACTCTGGTCTAAAAGATATATATCTTAATAAATAATAATTTTAAAATAAAAAAAGATTATTGTAAAGTGAATAAAGGTGAATAAAATGTTAGTCACCTTTCAATTTTTAAAGTGAAAAAAATAGTTTGAAATAGAAAAGGAATTTTTATTCGCATAAGCGACAAACAAGAATATATATCAATATAATGAATTTTTGAATGTTAATCAACAAAAATTAACATTATGAGTCGTAATAAATCCTTGAAAAGTGAGAAATAAGGTGTCGCTTGAAGGATTTGGGCAAGATTAAATAATTTGAAATCTTGAATGTTTGGAATTTTGAAGTGAACTATGGAAGAATAAGCAGGAGTATCCAAGGAGATGGGCCAGTGAAAAAGATTTATCTTTGAAATGAATCATGCTAAGGTTGAGTTGAATGTCATTTATGCAAATAAAAACTTCCTTTTCAAATTTCAAATAAATTTTTGCCACTTTTTAAAATATTAAAACGTAACTGTTATTTTAAATTGCAGAACTAGACTTAAACTATGCAGAAATGTTAGTCACCGTTACAATTTTTCATTGGGGGCGAGCCTGCGAGCCCCCAATGAAAAATTGTAACGGTGACTAACATTTAGGAAAAATGTCACTTCATCACCCTTCGAAAACCTCGTACAAAATCAAAAAAAAATGGATAAGATTGTACTATTTCGACCCAAAATGAGTGAATTTGAGAGGTGAGAGTATGCGGTTGATGAATATATGGATAGTAGAATCGCTTTATCGAAATTTGAGTAAAAGTCATTCTAGATGAAAAATGCGAAATAATTATATGCTAGCTTCTTCACGCTACATTGGTAAGTATGTCGTAATAAAATATATGGAAATAAATTCTCTTTTCATCTATAAATTTAAAGTTATATCTATTCATAAATATCTGGATGTATCATTGACGTATTTTTTTTTACAAATTTTCATATTTAAGAAAATGAGTATGAATATCATTATTAGTTTTTTAAAGGTCAGGTTGGTAAATAATATTTTTTGCATCAAAATATCGCATTATTAATCATAAATTTCTAAAGAAGTTATTCTGGCAAAAGTTGCGTGACATGGTATTTCTCCTTCAAAATATTGAACAGTCTGAAAATCGATCTGTGAATAATAATTTGTATTATTGATAGACATATATCCATGTTTAATCTGAGTTGAATTATCGCGGAGAGAATCAAGTATACTCTGTTGACCATAATGAGATAAATCATTATTAAACTTGTCAGCAATCTCTTGTGTTCCTACAACTTTTAAAGATTTATCAGAATAAATTAAAACTAAATCAATGTTTTGAATAGAATTTGAATCTTCAATATATTCCATCATCATTTTTCAAGATCAGACCAAACCGTCTGTATCGTCGATTAATTTATTTATGTCATAACAGAGTTAATGATTTTATACTTATTTTGAAGAATTCATTAATGAGATAATACCATAATTACCTATGAAATAAATGGTACAAATATTTCATATATTTCAGATTAATTACAAATACTATCAAGAAATCTTTATTCTTATAACTGTAGATGCTTTACTGAGGAATTTTTCAAGTGTAAAGCATATATTTTGTTGAAGTAAAAAAAATCTTAAATATCTTTATGGAATGACTGCTCTTCAATATGCAGTTGAGATTTAAAAAAAAATTAAGAATAAAAAAAAATATGCTTTTAAAGTATGTTTGCTGCTGATTTCTTATTGTGCTTGTGGAGCTTGTCCATTTTCTTTACGCCATTCGCAGAAAGCGTTGTACTTCATCGCATTGACGCGTTTCTTCTTGAAAGAGTTTTCCCACTTTTTGAACTGAACAAACTCATCAATAGAAATCTCAACCTCTTGATCCGATCCGCATTTGCAATGAGACTTCTTGTCTTTCTTGTCATCGTAATCTCTATCTTTCTTGTCTTTCTTGTCTTTCTTATCTTTCTTATCTTTCTTATCCTGTTTGCTTCTCTTATCTTGTTTCCTGCGGAGTTTCTCCTCTTTACGACGAAGCTTTTCTTCAAGCTTCTTCAGCTTGTTCTCCCTGTACTTAAGACGTTCTTCCTCTGGGAGATTGTTGATGAATTCTTCGCGTTGCTTGAGAACTTTGTTCTTCTCTTCGACTGCATGTTGGAGTCTTGCCTTTCTCTGATCTTTAGTCTCACCTTCAACAGGCAGGCAAGAGTTCCAGTCTACTTGTGGGTATCCTTGAGCATCTGGTAACTTGATTTGTTCAGGAGCTGTCTGAGACATGAATGAATGTGAAGTGACTATTATTCTTGAAAAAATGCGCAAAAACTATTATTCTAAATACTATTTAAAAATCAATCCGTGTAAAGTAGTCAAAAATGAATGAATTTTTTCTTATAACGAATTTAGTTTTTAATATACATCCAAATATTTCCCAATGAAACGGGGCATACTAAATTCCAGGGATAATATTATCACATCACCTGGTATGTATAGTTTTTAATAATGCTCAACTCCAAAATTTTTCAAATTCGCAAAAAAATGCGCATTTTTTGCACCCTATATGTAAAACCGAAAAAAATTATAAATAATAATTTTAAAATAAATAAAATACAAAAAAATAAAATATTACATTGGAACAAGAGCCCATTTGTCAATTTGTTCTTGATCTTCTACAACGAAACTCTTATTTAGAATTTCAACAGAGAGTTCGCCACAGAATGGACAACTCTTTGACAAAGCGTCAATTAATTTAGCTCTTGTATCTTCTCTCTTCAGAGCATTTGCCTGCAAAGCGATTAAGTTCAACTGCTCAACAGGTTCAAAGAACAAATCCATGTTTTCAAGGAAACAATGAATATGGAGTGCGTGATGACATGGAAATACAATGAACTTGTCAGTGTAAAGAGATTGTCGACAAAATTCACACAATTCGGAAGATTCGACATCAATTGCATGTTGATCATCACCAAACATACTTTTGATGTCTCTTTGCTGATGACTTCTTTCTTTGAGGTTTTCGATTTTGTCTTCTGTTTGTTTAGACTCATCTTGGAAACCTCTGATTGAATCAATGATTGATGGACTTAAGAATGTTATTTCCATCTTTTCAGGAATGAATTTCATTATATCATCCAATCTAATGATTTTTGATGTAATTGCTCTTGAAAGCAAATCTTTCCATGTATCATTAGCTTCATAGATAGTTACGTATTGTTTGTAACCATCAATTTCTCTGATTTCTTCATGAGAAGTCATCAACCATTCAGCTCTTTTTCCAAATGCTTTGAAGATGGAAGAATAGTATTTATCAGCGAAAGCCTGGTTCTCTGTGAATCTCTTACTGGATGCACAAACTCTGTAAGTGTTCAACAACATCATCAATGATGATTTGTCTTCGCCAAGCAAATTAAGAATTCTCTTTTGCGATTCGTAATGATCTATGTTGAATCTTCTGTAGAATCCTTGCTGATACAATCTGGAAACAAATTGTTGATCCATGCATTTTTGGAGGAACAATTTCGAGATTAATTTACATTCAGGAGCTGTTAAACCGATTCTCTTTGGTTTGGAAGGATCCGAATTTGGAAGAGTTCCTGTGATTGATTCTACGGAATATTCGAAGTTTTGAACGAATTTCTGGTATTCTTCCAAAGTTTGTTTCATGTTCTTGTTGAACTTTTCTTCATCATTTAGTAATCTAGCGTTCATGTCGACCAAATTCGTGCAAAGTGCAGTGATTGCTGCATCTTTGAATTGAAGAAGAGAACTCTCAATTTCAAGGATTTTTCTGTGACAATAGTTGTCGAAATGAAGCAAAACTAAATGCCACATCTTACGTGTGATTGATGATGTATCAACATTGTGTGTGCATGTTGATTCTTTCTCCATTAATTGGTCGAGTTTCGCTAAGAATTCGTTCAATCTCACAGAAACAATTATATGGTTTTGTCTTTCACCAATAGAATTCTTTTCTTCAATCAATCTTCCACGTTCGTTAATTGCGTGAATGAAGAAAGCAAATCTCTTGAGAAGTTTTGCTCGTGGCCCATCAACAGAGTTAAATAATAAAGGTGAAGTGTTAGATTTTGTCACTTTTTTACCTTTATTCTTTTCATTTTCTTCATCAGATTTGATAATTTCAACTTGACTTGAAATCTCCAAAATCGTGTTGAAAACATCGAGTAATCTTTTGAGTAACTCGATATCCTCTTTGAGTATAATCTTCTGCTTGGAATTCTCTGTGTCTTTGAGCTCTTTTTGTTTAATTTCCGAGAGATTTATGATGTTTTCTCTTGTGGCCAAACAAAGATCGAATGTATTGTCGTAATAAGAGTTTAGTTGGTCGAAAGAAACACTTCCAAGGGAATGTATTGAGTTCTTCAAAGAATCGAATTGTTCTTTGTCAATGACAGAGAATGTTTGATTGAATTGTTTTGTTGCCAGTTTAAGGTTATTCATATTAAACTTGAAATTGGAGAAACAATCGAAATAGATATCACTCCATCTCTGAATCAAAGTCAAATCAAAGCGTCCGAACTTACTCAAATAGAAAACAGGTTGTGATTGGTAAACTAAGAAGTCGAAAATCTCTTTCGACCATGACTTTTGCAACCGTTTTTTGACATTTTCTGACGGTTTGTTTTGTTTCTTCTTTGGCAACAATCTTTGATCTTTGCAAACAGAAAGAAGGTTGATTGTCATGACATCAGTGAATGGCATTGTGAATCTAGAGATCTGTGATGATGTCGTTAAGTTTGACAATCTTTGGATCCAGACATTAAATGTGTCTGTATTGAAGAAATCGGAAAAGTTTTTGACAGAATCTTCCCAAATCTTTATTTTATCGTCATCGGAAAGATTTACTTTTGTTTCTGTTTCTTGTTCTGTCAAAAACACTTCTTCTTCAACTGATTGTCTTATTACTTGTGGATCAGGCTTTTGTGGTCCTTCGTCATAAGAAATTCTTTGTGTCATTTGTGTTGACTCGACAACGTTTTCCATTTCGAGATTTGTATTCATTTGCTTCATTTCTTGTTGTTTGATTTCTTTCATTCTGTTTTCGAATTCGAGTTGTCTCTTTTCAACAAGTTTTCTGTCATTTATTTCTTTGATTTTAACTTGTTTCGTGTCTTGTGTAACTTTGTTCATTATTGACAACAAGAAGTTCAAAACAGAATCTTCTAAACAAAGCAAATCCCTCAAAAATGTTGAATCTTTACCACTTGCAATTAACCTTTCTTTGAAAAGTGACAATTTCGTATTAAAAGCATCGAAAATTGCGATGATATCTTGTCTCGGCATTGGCTTCTGTTTGTTTGAAATAGAGAAAGGTAAAACACTCTTCGAAATACTCGAAATCAAGTGGTAAATGTTGGTTTGATCGTTATCGTCTTTTGTAAACAATTTCTTCCAAACAGAAAGTGATAATTTCTTGTAATCAATCTTGTTTTCTTTCAATGTAACTTGTCTGTCAGGTTTTGGTACGTTATTTTCTTCTTTGTCACCTTCTCTTCTCTTCTTCTTTAGATTAGCAATTTGTTCTTCGATGATGTTCTGTGTTTTCTGCTGCTGTTGACTGGCCTGGAATTCTTGGATTTGTTTGTTCACTTCATCCTCAATTAAATGATTGAAATGTGAAGTGACTATGTGCATAACCGTCGGATCCATATCATAAACTTGTTCTTTAACAGTCAATGAGTATTGTTCGAATACTGATTGTATTGAATAATAGACATCTTCGAGGTAGAAAATCACTTTGTGTTGGACAGAAACTGGCACTTTTTGTAATTGGTCGAAAATATTATCTTTTTCGATGTAGTTTTGATTCATTTTCTGGGAGAACATTTGGAACATAATATTCCATTTCTTGTTGACGTCTTCTTCATCTTTTGCAACAGAACTTACACATGTCTCTAATATCTTAAGAGTTTCGGATCCTGTTGACAAAAACAAAGAATATTCATCAACCATCTTTGAAATGTCAGAAATGAACAAACTATGGGTATAGTTCGTTGCAGTCATGTAGTTATTGAACATTCCTATCATTCTGTCATCAAACAACTTCAAATGCTTAGAAACACTTTCGTAAACTTCTACAACCGTTTTTTCGAAAAGTGACACTGCATATTTCCATTTTATCAATTTTTCAGGTTTATCTTCGTAATCGTAGATTGTGTAGTATTTCAAGATGTTCAATGCACCGTTGTCCAATGAAACGCCTTGGAATAAAACACCGTCTACTTCGAATCTTCCGACTAATGCGTACAAATCCGTTGCCAATTTATTGATGAAAATTCTGCATTGATCTGGCATTTGTCGGCCATCTTTCATTAAGAAGTATTGAACTGTTTCTTTCGTTGATTCATCGAGTTCTTTAAGGACATCAATTTCTTTGATGATTCCTTCGTAAACTTTCGGATATTCGAGACACAAATTTTGCCATGTTAATTCAGTTCTTTTTCCTTGTTTTATGTAGGAACTGAAATGTTCAATGACGTCTTGATGCATCTCGAAAATGTGGTAATACCTGTTAGATCGATTTGTATAACTCTGTTCGACGATAGATTTAATCGACGTCCTCTCAATATCTTTAATATTTTTGAAGGCGTAAAGTAGATCGTCAACAGCGTATCTTTCGATTTTCTTTACTTTGGAAATGAACGGCAACAATCTTTCTTTGAGATAGTTCAATGTTCCGTCAACAATTGACTTCCATCTCTTCAAGATATCGCGTTCTGGATTTGCTGGATTCAAGTAAAGTAAAATGAACATTCTCATGAATTTCGGATCGAGAGTTTTAATTGGATTCAACAAATCTTTCTTCTTTGATCTTTGTTTTTGGTATAAAGCATCAAATTGTGATTGAAAATCATTGAGATTGAAGGTTTTGACAACTTCAGGAACTAAATCATCAGGAATGTCCATGAATTTCTTCACTTTCGGAATCATTTCATCTTTGATTCGCTTTTGAAGTTCTCTAAATGGAACTTTGAATTGTAAAGCAGGATCTGTGATCTCTGGATCTAAATTCTGCATCCTGTGGACAACCATCTTCAATAAGTTCTCATCAATGGCATAAACGTAATTGTAAGGAGTTGTCAATTCTTTGACAAATTCTTTGAAATTTTCTTTGAATCTGCCAGGATCTGACAAAATGAGTTCTTTAGTTTTTTCAGTGACAAAACTCTCGTAACTAGAGATTTGCTTGAAGGGTTCTTCGATGTTCATCTTGACGAATTTCTTGAAATCATCAATTGTCATCAACAAAACTGTTTTTGACTCTTTTTCGGAAGAATTCTTCAAATAAAGTTCGCCAAAAATTGCTGTGATGTGAGGATCAATCAGTTTGATCTTCTGAAGTGGCTCGATTCTCTTTTGAAGAATTTCAATGATCATTTTTCTGAATTCGTCACTTTTTTCAGGAGATTCATCATTTTTATCTTTGTAAACTTCTTCAAAGCATCTTACGCAATCTATAGCGAGTTGGTTGTTGAAACCAAGCAATATCTGTGCTATCTGCGTGTATTGTCTTGATGTCAAATTGGTGAATTCCTTCACAGCATCATCCCAATTTTCTTTCACTTTGAATCTCTTTTGATTTCTCAAAATTCCGAGAAATGTTTGCATGATATTTCGATCGAGCCGTGTTATACGACCAAATGAATGCAACAAATCTCTTAATCTCTGTTCAAATTTGTATTTGAACTCTGGAATATTCGTTGTCAAATTTTCGAAAATTAATTTCTTAAATCCGACATCGAATTTTGGCATAATTTCCAAAAGTTTTTGGACTCTTTGTGTATTTACATCGTATAACATCTTGATGGCATTGCTCCACCTGTACTTGATGCTCTCATCCCATTTCATGTCACTTTTATAAGTATTGAATTCCACTTTTTTATCCAAAATTTTTGCCAATTCAATGACTTGTGTTTCATCCAAAAGTGACAATGTTTGATAACCAATTTCATCGTTTACAAACTGTTCTTTGAACTTTGAGAGAGAAGGAGTGTTCATCAACTTCATGACTGTCTCTTGGACAGAGTTAATCTCAAATTCTGAAGTTGATTTGACGATAGACTTTACAATGTTGTAAACTTGATTTATAAACTGTTTTATCGCGTTGAACCAATATTTAGAAGGTTCATTTCCTTGTTGTCTGTATGTCAACAAGTTCTGTGCCAAAATGAATTTGTGTTTATCATTCATTTGCACTGCGATTTCGTAGGATTTCCTGGTTTCATTCTTGAAATCCAAAACGGTTTGTTTGAATAAATTCAAGAACTTGTTTTCATCATTTACTTTGTTGAACTGTTTGATGATCAAGTAAATGATCTGCGCTCTAGCATCGCTTGGTAAATTGTAAAGTGCTCTGTGTTGCGCTGGTCGTAAATCGTCAAGTGAAGTGATCCACATTTCTCTTGTTTTTTCACCGGAAGTGATCTGTTTTATGACGTACTCGTGGAGAGCAACAAGGGTTTCTTCGCCAGTGCAGTTCTTGAAATCATTCGCCATGTTGCCGATGCTGTCATTCTTGGAAATTAAGTCATCAAACTGCTTATCGAATTTTCCTTGTTTAATGTTGGCTTCGTCCAAGGAGATAAGGATGGAAATGAAGATTTTACGCTGTTCTGGGTTGGCTTTAAGCATTGTATTGTAAAATTTCACTTCATCGATATCCGAAATAATCATGTTGATGTTTTCTTTCCAGTTTTTGGAGACGTCGACGTTCGGATTCCACATTAACTCCGAAAGATTGCGTACAAGGTACGAAATTCCTGGAATATCGACCAATGCATCAAATCTGACTTGGTTTGTGTATAATTCGTAAACGGAAGAGATTATTCTCATCCAACATTCCTTTAACTCCGATTTGTCCTCTTCGAATTTGAATCTTTCGGCTAATGGTCCTTCAATTAATGAGATAAGTGGCTGAAGAGAACCTTCTATGAGGGATTTGTCAACAGCGTAGGATATTGATAAGGAATATGTGTTGGATGCATGGGAGTTAAGCTCAATTCCGTAATTTAATAATGGTTTGTAAGTATCCTTTTCGAATTGGTCACTTACCTTAGCTGCGATCTTACGTAATCTGGCCCTCTCTTTATGATGGCGCTCTTCTTCTTCTGTTCTGACTTTGTGTTTCTTATCTGCGTTGATTATGTTGATCGCGTTTGATGAATCGGGCTGTTGCTGGGCATCTTGTGGCTGTTCCTCATCTTCTTTGTTGTCTTCTTGAGGTTTATCTTGTTCATTATTTTCTTCATTTTGATCTTCATGCTCAGAATCAGAAGAACTTGTATGGTAACGCTTGGAGTCAGGAGCAATGTCTTCTGGTGTTTCCATTTCCTTGATTTCTTCTTCTTCCTGCTTAATATCAATATCAGATTCGACGTCTGATTGATCTGAGCTTGAATAGAGGGGCGGAGCTTCACTTTCGCTTACATCTGACTTCTCTTTGAACCTTTCCAGTTCCGAAATGTCATCTTCTCCAGAAGAAATTTCGGATTCTGTTTCTTGTTTGAGTCTGATGGAGATTTTGCTTGGAGATTCACGCATTGGTGCTGTTAGTGCCTCAATAGGATTGTATCTGATATCGATATGATTGTTTTCCGTATCTTGGGCAATTTGTAATTTCAAATATCCTGTTTCGCATTGTTCTTCCTCTTCATCGTCCATGAAATCATCATCATTGTCTTCTTCCTCTTCATTATCCTTCTGATTCTTGTTCTCTTTCTTCTTGGAGAAAATTGAAAAGATATTTGCCAAATTTACTGCTTGTAAAACAGTAGATTTGGTCTTCTTGACTTGTGTTTGTGTCTCTACTTCCTCTATTTGTACTTTTATCGCTGTTTTTGAGGGTTCAATCGTCTTTTTGAAATATTTTCTTCGATTTGCATGGCTTTTATCAGTTTTGATGGTTAAGTTGAGTAGATATACCTTTACACCCATCCAAAACTGTGAAAAGAATTGGTTTCCGGTATTAAATGTCGAAGTTTTGAAGAAATCATTTAATTTCGACAAATTTTCTGTACGAACTAAATGAACTAAGTAGAGAGTTGTGTACTGTGGGCTGTTTAGACCATGGTAGCGGTCAATCAACAAGTCTTCGAAGATCGGCTGAACAATTTCGGGTAATGAAATATCTGATGGCTCTTCAAAGACGAAATCAAGTAGTAATGGGAAGATAGGACGTATTGCTTGATCAGCACCAACACTGAGAACTCTTTTGAGGTCTAATTCCTTCCAATGCCTCAAAAGATCTTTTTGTTGAGATCTTGGGAAGAGTTTGAAGATTTTTTGACGGATATTCATTTCTGGTATTTTGGCAATGTATGATGTGAGCTTCCGCCACGTCGAAACTGAGATCTTCGACGTACCTTGAACTTCCAAGTAATATTTGATGTAATTTTCCCAATCTTGGAGCGCCAAATAGATGTCCTGGAGAACATCAAGAAGATTACATTGTGTAAGTGAGTCTACGATGACGCTTTTGCTGACAAATTTCTGAAGTATTTGATTATCAATGAGAAAACTAATAAAGTTGGCCTTGGCGGTTGCGTAGGAATCTGTCTTCTTCAATGCGTACAAAATTGGCGTGTATAATGATACATAAGAGTTTGCATAAATAACACGTTGTTTATCTGGTAAAGATTTGTCCAAAGCGTTGATACGAAGATATTCAGAAAGCGCGTCTGGATAGCTTGACAAGAAAAGATATGCTTGACTAAAAGGAATATTAGATTTTTTCATAATTTCCGCTGCTTTGGTGTAATCACCTGTGTTAATAAGTGCATATACACCAGGGCATTGGAATCCGGCTATCCTTTGTGGTACAGGTACATGGTGTCTAAAAATACCTGTCTGAAAAGATGCCTTCATAAAATTTGAGTTCGAAATCAGAAATTTCACATGAAAATATGGATACCTAGTATCTGAATATTATGATAAATCATAAAGGGGAAAAAATGTTTGATAAAATTTCATTTTGTGTTACGATATCGTCAGATCTTTGATCTGAGATATAGTTCCCCTTTTATAAGATTGATCAGACCCTAATTAAATTTGAGTCAATGTACGTTTATCCTCTCAAAATGAAGCCAGGAAACCAGGAAAACACAAAACCAGTCGAAGATCCATTTAATGAAGACGAAGACACTTCAGAATGGGACAGTGATGACGATGATATCCCGTGGGACAAATACGAAGTTCCGAAAGGTTTAAAGACAACACCATTCCTTGAGTTTGTCAAAGTTTATACAGAAAAACTATATGAAGAATATCCAGGTGTTAATGCCAATGATGAAGCACGATGCACTATTGGTACTTGGAAAGAATTAGACAAAAAAGAAAGACATAAATACTTTGAATTAGCTAGGAAAAAGAACAACATGAAACCAGCAAATCTGGAAAGCACAAAACATGTCGAAGATCCATTTAATGAAGACGAAGACACTTCAGAATGGGACAGTGATGACGATGATATCCCGTGGGACAAATACGAAGTTCCGAAAGGTTTAAAGACAACACCATTCCTTGAGTTTGTCAAAGTTTATACAGAAAAACTATATGAAGAATATCCAGGTGTTAATGCCAATGATGAAGCACGATGCACTATTGGTACTTGGAAAGAATTAGACAAAAAAGAAAGACATAAATACTTTGAATTAGCTAGGAAAAAGAACAACATGAAACCAGCAAATCTGGAAAGCACAAAACATGTCGAAGATCCATTTAATGAAGACGAAGACACTTCAGAATGGGACAGTGATGACGATGATATCCCGTGGGACAAATACGAAGTTCCGAAAGGTTTAAAGACAACACCATTCCTTGAGTTTGTCAAAGTTTATACAGAAAAACTATATGAAGAATATCCAGGTGTTAATGCCAATGATGAAGCACGATGCACTATTGGTACTTGGAAAGAATTAGACAAAAAAGAAAGACATAAATACTTTGAATTAGCTAGGAAAAAGAACGGCATAAAATAAGTTATTCTTATACACACTACAATACATATTTTATAAAGTTTGTTAAGTTTGAAAATCAAAAATAAAAAATCAATAAGATGTAGAATACTATTTATTTAGTGATGAATACATATAGACAAGCAAAGGCAAAATTCAAATTAAAATATAAATTTTGTATGCATGAAAATGCAATGTATCGATATTCCTGATATGAAATAAACCCTGGTAAATAATATTTAAATGGATATTTACCAAAGTTGACTGAAATATTATCTTGAATATTTTTACGTTGCGCCTCCCATACATGAGGTATAATATTCATATTAGTTGAAAAATTTAATTTATAACTTTCGGTTTGATTTTCATAAACAAATGTAATCGTTTTTTTCAAAATAGATAGACCAACACCTATTGTTGAACTTGATGGCATAAATGTATTAAGTTTTGTGAATGCAGTTGGTTTTTGAGTTGTGATACTATCTCCATACATATAATAAAAATTGTTTCCGTAAGGGTAAGCATCGACCGTATAGCTATCAAATCTGAACCCTGCCAGATAATATTTTGTATTAGTATAAGGGGTGAGTTCATAATAAACATTATCTGATTTAATTTTCGGACCAATAATAGTAAGTTTTGTACATCCGTCAACCGTAATGATTTCATTTTGATCATATGTATGATCTTGATATATGATTTGAATATGATTAGTATTAGAAATAATGGATTAAATTTAATTTTTTCATTTTGACATGTTTCACAATATGTTATGATATAATTTTCTATGTCAAAAATGAACTCAAAAAATCATGAGATCGTGATTAAAAAATACCTACTTTACACACATACTATGAATGAACTTACATGTATTGATTGGAGTGCGCCATGTCAAAATTATCGATAATTTGACAGAAATTTACGTGACAAAAATGTATAAAAAAATTCAAAACTCCAATGTTTTCCGATTTCTTTTCCAAGATAACAAATACATTGGAAGCTATTGATTCCCAAGCTGCAACAACAGCTGGCGAAGAGAATGATTTAAAAGAAAGTTCATCAGATGATGTCGATACTTCAAAAAGAAAACATGACATTGAGAACCCTAAAGAAGATATTGAATTTATAAAGGAAGAGAAAAGGATCGCTGTTGAGCAAATAAATTCATTGCAAAAAGAAATTCAGCAACTCTCCGTTACAAATATGAATTTAGAAACGCAAATCGACGAATCGAAAGAGCAATATAGATTATTACAATCGCAAAACAAAGTACAAGAATCGCAAATTAGTCAATTACAATCAGAACTTACAGCTTTAAAGAAAAAGCAATCTCAAACAGAAAAAAATTACGGAAAGAACCAAACAAACTTCGATAAAATGCGTGATTCGCTCGAAACAGATCTTTCCGAAGCTAAAACTAATCTAACATCTCTCCAAGTCGCTCATGATCAATCAAAAGCTGAAATTGAACACTTAAAAACAGAATTACAAGGCAAGGAATCGGAAATATCATCGTTAGAAACCGAAATCGCTCAATTAAGACAACTTACTGCTAAGCAACTCTCATCAAATAATGATTCATCATCAGTTGCGCAAATAGAGATCTACGAATCAGAGGTTACACGTCTAAAAGACCGTCTTACTCATATTAACCAGCAACTTGCACAAAAAGATGCTTTATTCCATGAAATTCAATCCCAAAAAGACAAAGAAATTGGAGAAATCAAGAAACAACAAACTATGAGTGAAACAGAGCTTTTGAAAGCAAAAATGAGGATAGAAGCATTACAGCATGAAGCAGAATTATTCAAGAGTCAAGCACAAGCAGAAAAAGAGGAACTCGAAACAAACTTGAACTCAGAACTTCAAAAACAAAAAGAAATTCATAAAAATGAAGTTGAAAGAATTAGAGAATCAATGATAAAAGACTTCAACAAGAAAGAAAGCAAAGCAGATGAATTAGAAGCAAAGCTTAATCAAAACACAAGGATGATTGCAAGTCTAAAAGAAGAAAATATGGCAATGAGAGTTGCTTTAGAAAGAAAACAAGATACTTTTTCTGTAAGTGTTGTCAGAAAGAAAAATAAAAGAAGATTCACGTTAAATAAAGCTTTGAAAGTTAGAAAAGGAACTAAGCTTTACTCTGCCTTGAGAGTTGTTGATTTATTGATTTCTAGATTCATAGGATATTTTGAAAACAGACCTATTCAATCATTTGTATTTGTTTTCTATCTTATTATCATTCATATTGTTCTTTGGTGTATTTTCTTTTTCTAATAAATAATTTTTGTTATGTTATGATGAATGGCATGTTTGTTAACGGAAGACTTGTACCATATGCATATATCATCAAGATGAAAAAAAAAATAACTTAAGATGCAATTGCAATGTGATACCAGGATTTAATTAGAATTAAAAATTGATTTCAAAGATAATTTTCAAAATATATTGTCCTCAATAAATTCAGCATTTTTTGGATCAAAGATAAGCAATTCTTCTTCTAAATCTGAAGGAGTAGTCAAGACATTTGGAGGTTTAGTTGGTTCTGCTTTTTGAAGAAAATTTTTTATATCAACGATACTACGTTTCTTTTTGCGCTGAATATCAGGGAATCCATCTTCATTGCACATCAGTTTGAATTCATTAGCTGTTCCTTCATCGAAAATGAAAGCTTTAATTTTAGGCCCTTTCTCCAATGGTTGCATTTGCAAAATATTAAAAAAAATTGACTTAAAGAAAAATAGATCTAGAAATTAATATTCTTATTGATTTGGAAATGATCATAAGAGAAATTATGTTTGATGAATCATTGAATAATTGATCAAAGGTGGAATTTTGACTTAAGGTATTCAAAATTTCCATGGCTAGTCACTTTTATTTTTTTTTTGACACGAGATAGAAACTTGAATGGGACTTCTTCAGGCATGTTCAGACCTGAGTGTAATATGTATATTGGGTTTTTCAATCCAATGATACAGAGTATTCAATTTTTAAATGTTTTACAAAATTTAATCTTCATTATCTTTTTTTGAAAATCTGCTTTTTAGGGGCTTCTGCTTAATATTACCTATTGAGGACAAATCGAATATCTTAAATAATAGTATTGTTATTACCGTGCACACTATCAGACTAAAATATGGTAAACTTATGCATTATGTTTTTGGAGTTTACGTATCGTTGGAGTGAATCCTTAATTAAAGAGAAAAATAAATCATTTTTTTGAAAAATCATGTTTTGATTTGAAGAAATCTAAATCATTAAAGTTTAAATTAAATATTTTTGAAATTTTAAGTAGAGTACCCGAAAAAAGTTGTATACGGTGAAAAAAGTTGAATACATCTTCATACAGACAGTTGCGATTGGATGTTTTTTGCTAAAAATGAATTTAGCATGCGATATGATCCTTTGTGTTGCTTCCAACAATTTTGCATTAAGAAATTCCCCGTATACAACTTATTTCAGCGTCTAAAACTTTTTTCGGGTACTCTATGGAGAATCCCCTTGCAAAAATAAGGATTCATGAAAATTCAAAAAAAAATAATGATGAAAACAAAATCAATTGCTGAGTCTCAGCTTGATGAAGAGTACCCAGCTCTTTCAACTGTCACAGCCAGGAGAACTCAGTCAACCCCATATATCAATCAAATTCAGCAACAGCCTCAACAAATCACGCCTGAACAAACAAATCCATGGAAAGAATTCGAACCATACAACATAAATTCACCCGAATCATTCATTCAAGCAGATCTATCGCCACAGGATCTTGGTTATGCATTAACAAAAACGTTAGGATTAATTCCAGATGCGCCATACGACGTTGCTGTTAATTCAAAACCAACTCCAACTGGCAAACAACAGCAAAACAATGGATATCCAAAAATGCCGTATTTAAAGCTATTACAGCCTGAGTTTTTCAAGAAATATGATAACCAAACTCTATTTTTCATTTTCTTCTATTTCATCAAAACATCTCAGCAATACTTCGCTGGTTGTGAACTAAAAAGAAGAAACTGGCGCTTTAATACTAAATATCAAACGTGGTTCCATCGAATTGGAAAGCCATTAGAAAAAACAGACCAGTACGAGATTGGTAAGTTCGAATACTTTGACAACGAATCAGCAGAAAGCTGGTGTATTCGTGTTAGAAGTCCATTTAAATTTGAATACCAATATATGGATGAATGATTTTCATTAATTTAGATTTTTATTGTTAAAAACTTATTTTTATTACATAGTTAGATTATTACCAACAATATTCAAACATCTCGGATATTATTATTTATTTTGGTTCAATGTATATTCAAAATATGGCCAATTTCCTTTATCGGTGTTATCACCAATTAAATTATCACGAAATCATTGATAATTAAATATCTACTTTTATTGCCAAAATGACCCTAGAATTGCCAAATCTGCATTATCGGATGGTGAAAAATCGCGAAAGTATGATCTAATGAACAGTTTTTAAAATTATTCTATAGTATTTTGAGATAAAAATATGTGAAAACATTTTGTGTTGTTTCACTCTAGTTTGTACAACGATTAAATTTAGATTTCAGTCCAAATAATTTTAGAGATTTTAAAATATGAAAATAATTATCTTGTTAGTGATTCCAATGATTTAGAAGTGTATGTACTACAAATATCACGGCCACAAATTTCATATTTTTTATAAATGTCAAGATTTATTTTGAATAACTTTGACTGGGTTTCAAAGATTCAAGATCTTTTCGAATCGTTGACAGAACAAAATGCTGTGATAGTTGCTGATGAATTAATGCTTGAATGTGAATGCGATCACGAAATAAAATTCAAAATTCTCGCAAAAGAGTTCATATATTCATCAATCGCTCAGCCTCAAAATGTTGACAGTATAGTAGCTGTTTTAAGCTATATCTTTGAAAATTATGCCAAAGATTTCGAAATTGATTTCCAAGAAATTTTAGTTAGCCAAATTAAAACTGCGATTAATCAAGCGAAGTACTTCGGAAACTTGATAAACATTCATTACTTCTTAAAGCAATGTTTAGTTTTAGGAATTTTCCAAAAATCGGATCTCAAAGAAGACTTGTTTGATGTTTCAAACATTACATTCACATTTCCGCCAGATTCTATAGAGTACATAATCAAAAACGATAATACTGATCGCTTAATTGAATATTTAGAAGAAGGATTAATCCAAAAAGATTACAAAAGCCAGAAAAAGTGTTTCGAACTTCTTCATGTAGAACAGCATAATCCTGATTTACTTCAATTGGCAGCACTTTATGGTTCATTAAACTGTTTTAATTACTTAAAAAGTATTAATGTACCTTCAGATCATGTCAATGACTACGCAATTGCCGGAGCTAACAAAGACATTCTTAGTTACTGCGTAAAACTTGAAAATAACTTATATGTTGCTGTAATTACAAGAAAATTCGAATCTCTTAAGTTCATTATACAGAATTTTATGAATCCTATAGATCCTGTCTATCCTATTCTTGATAAAGCTTTCATGTACGCATGCATAGAAGGTCATTATCGTATGATTAATGAATTATATAATAATAATGCGAGAACTTTCTTTGTTGAGAACCATATGAACGCAATCTATGGTTCTATACTTAGATCTCATGTCGATATTGTTGAGTTCCTCTCGAAAATACCTCAAACACCAATGAATGAAATTGTAAACGGTCAAACTCCAATTTTAACTGCAGTTGAAAACAACGAAATAGAAATTGTTCGAATTCTTTCATCAAGGGAAGATATAAACTATCATTTGATGCTAAAAGGAAAAACACCTCTTTATATCGCAGCTGAAAAGAACTTAAAAGAAATTGTTTCAATTCTTTCTAAAACTAAAAATATTGATTTAAACGAAGGTGACCAAAAAGGAGACACTCCTTTAGCTGTTGCAATTAGAAATGGTTATCATGACATTGTTGAAGAACTTGCAATGATTGAAACAACGGAAATTAATAAGAAAGACGCAAATGGAGAAACTCCTTTATTTGTTGCTATTTCAACAAAGAAAAATGAAATCGCAATGACACTTTTATCGTTTGAAGATATTGATGTCTCTGTTTTAACTAATTTCGGTGAATCTTGTTTTTTGGCAAGCTGCTTGACTGGAAATTTCGAAATTATGGAAATAATTTATCAGAGAAATCCACAGTTATTAACTGTCTCTGATAACAATAACATGTCACCACTTATTGCGGCATCTATTTCAGGAAATGAAAAAATAGTGAAGTTTTTACTTGAAAAAGTGACAGATGTGAACTGTTGTGACATTCAAAATCAAAATGCATTGTATCATGCTTGTGAAAATGGATATTTAGAAATTGCAAAAATGATGATCGAAAAAGGTTGTAAGAAAAACGTTATTTCATTAAATAACTACAATTGCTTTACAATCGCTGTTTGTCGTGGACATTACGATGTTGTTGAATTACTTATAAATGATAAAGATATTGACAAATCTGTCAAAGATTGGACAGGAAGAAATATTTTATGTCTTGCAGCTTCAAATAATCAACCAAAGATTTTGTCTCTTTTACTTGAAAAATTAGATATTGATGTTAATGAGAAAGATAATTCAGGAGATACATCATTGTTGGTTGCATCTCATTTAGGATATTTCGATATCATGGAAATTCTCATTAAAAATGACAAAACAGATATAAATGTCAAAAATAAAAAAGGACAATCAGCTTTTGTTTTGGCAGCAAGAATTCCAAATACTCAATTCATGGAATTGTTCTTCACCAATAGTAAATTCGTGTTGGATGATGAACAGAAGAAATTGGCAGCAATCGAATGTGCAAAATATGGTAATTTGCAAAATCTTAAATACTTGAGAGATAAAGGTGTTGAATTTAATGGAGATGTCTTTGGAGAAGCTATTTTAGGTGGAAATCAAGAAACAATTGAGTTCCTGTCTAATTATTGTAAAGATTTTTCACCGCACATTGATCATTTCCTCAAGTCAATTGAAACAGAAAACTTCGAGTTGTTTGAATTACTATCTAAAATATCTACTTCTTGTTTCACAAGGAAAACATCTAATGGTGATTTGTTGCTGCATAAATGTGCTGAAAAAGGATTGAACAATTTCATTGAAATCATTCTTAATGATGACAAAGTTGATATAAATACACAAAACAACAATGGCCAAACAGCGTTTTTGCTTGCATGTAGAAATGATCAACTTTCAACTGTTGAATTTTTGAGTAATTATGATAATATCGACATGGAAATTGCTGGTAAAGGTAAAAGAACTCCCCTTTTTATGGCAGCTTCTTATGGAAACTCTGGAATTGTTGCATTCTTGATTGAAGCTGGTGTGAATGTCAACACATATTCTGTTTATGGAGAAACTCCTCTTTACGCAGCTTGTAGCCGTGGATTTGCATCTGTTGTAAGATCTCTTATTGCTATTGATTATGTTGATGTTAATGCTGTTGCAGAGAACGGAAATACTCCTTTGTTCACTGCTACAATTAATAACCACGAAAATGTTGTTGCTTTACTTCTCACAAGGGAAGATATTAATCCAAATATTCCTGATAAAACAGGAGAAACTCCCCTTCAAAATGCAATTGCAAACAAATTTACAAACATTGTTAAGATGATTGCAGATAAACTTGGTTTCGAATTACCAAAAGAAGAATGCCATTGTCATGATGAATGCGAACACCATCATAATCATGACTACTGCACATGTGTCCATTGTCATTGATTATATTTAAAAAACTGACTTAAATGTTTTTGATCAAAAAAAAAAATTCAATTTTTCATATAATACTTTTCAATTTATGAACTAAATTACAAGTATCTTGTAATACCAGTAATTTCAAACACATTCAGTATTACTATATGATTATAAATGGGCTCAAAAAAGTTTATATTGATTTGCATAGATATACTATAGAAACATCAAATATAAATGTAAGGAAATCCCTTCTTTTTTGAATGGCAATGCATTTATTTCCTAAAAATGACTTAATATTTTATAAATAAATATTTTAATTTTCAAGAATCTATTCATGATTTGTAGATCTTAAGGAGGTTGTATCAAATGCATTTTAATATTAAATCCTTTTAGATGATATGAGATTCACTATTTATTAAAAGGAGGTTGTATCAAAGGCATATTTACAGGAAAATGTACAATATGCTATCCATTTCTTCTAGATAAATATTAAAAAAAATATTATTTATAATTAAAAAAAACTTTTTCTTTATAGTTAATGTTTCTTTTTTGAGAAACGAATCTAATATCATTTAAATTCGTAACTGATATTTGATTTCCATGTTTTATTCACAAAATTCAAAACATTTACAAAATTTTGCTTCTCATTTAAAAAAATTGAATGTCAAAAATTTGAGAAGTGTGAATTCACACTATGCTCAGAGATTTATATTTTTTATTAAACTATGATAACATAAGAATGCAGAACCAATGATCCAAAAATTTAAATTGAGACCGTATTCAAAATTGAATACTTTGAATAGAATTGTTTTTCGTCACACAAAAAAATACAATTTTTCCCTCAATTTATGAAAAAGTCAATGCGAAAATTTCATTCTTTTGATCTTCAAAATTATTGGAATCGAAACTTGTAAAATTCGATTACAAAAATTTTGAAGTGAAAAAAGAATTTTCATTTTTTCACGATGTCCTCTGAGAGACCTTACGTGTTCATACATGTTATTCCATCAATGGATGGAAAGATTACAGGTAATATCTTCAACACACAAAGCCTCCTTAACTTAAGAGGAGAGTTTGGCAGGACATTAGGTTTTCATGAGCGTGATGCATGGTTATGTGGAAGAGCTACATTTGATGCTATCTGTACTCACAATGAGACAGTTGACTTGAGTTCCATGAAGAAGGTAAAAGAAACCTCGATATTGTTGCCATTGCTGTAGATCCAAAAGGAAAACTCGACTGGAAAGAAAATGTTGCTCACTATTGGGGTCAAGATTCCGATATTATTGAAGTCTTGACAAATCAAGCATCAGCGCAGTACAAAAACTACTTGCGCAGCAAAGGAATTTCATATATCATATGCGGTGACAACACTGTTGATTGGAAATTAATGCTTTCGAAACTGAAGAATACATTCCATCTCAAATCAATTGCCGTTCAAGGCGGTGGAATGGTCAACTGGTCACTCTTGAGAGCAGGATTGGTTGATGAACTTTCATATGTTATCGCCCCAACAACTGACGGTAGGAGCACAGATGTATCTTTCATCAGAAGAAATCCAGAAGATACTGATTCACCACCTCTTGAGTTCGACCTTATTGATGTTCAGCGTGTCGGAGACAACGGAGTATGGTTAAGGTACGCTCCAAAGAAGAATTAAAAGAATTCAATTCGAAATTCGAACTAAAAAATTAAATATTGCTCTTTATTGAGCTTACAAAATATCTTTTCTTTGATTTCTTTATTTTTTTATTAGTATTAAAACAAATAAATAAACAAATATATAAATAAAACATATAATATATACAAAATAAAATTACTGCAGCATGTTTAGATTGTCTGCTGACATTCTTGCTGATCTTGGGAAGACAATTGATGCTTTAGATCTGTGTGCACCAGTTGAAGGTCTTTCGCCAAGTGGTGTTGGTTTGCCAACATCCCATGCTGATCTCGGAATTGGATCAGTGTCAGTGTTTGTTGCTACAGTTCTATAAAATACTGGATGAGTGTATCTTCTCATCTTCAAGCCAAATAATGGTTTGAATGCTTCTGCAATTTCTGTTATTTTTGTTTCTGATTCCTTCTTTAGAGTGTTAATTTTGTTCTTGTCAACAACTCTTGTTTCGTTTGTGAAGTATTCATATCTTAAATCAGAAACCTTTTGATTGAGTTCTTCCATTTTAGAATGTAAATCTTTGTTTTGATCAATCAATTCATTGATTTGTGTTTGCATTCTTGGAGGCAAATTTTCCATAGAATTGTCATATTCTTCATCGCATTTCTTCTGGAATTCAGTGTATTTCTTGTTCATATCTTCATTGTATTCTTCGAAATTCCTTTGGGCACTTTCAATTCTTCGTTTCATGTTTTCAATCAATTTTTGATGCTCAACTTCGATTTCTTGTTTCTTTTCGGAGAATTTTTCTTCAATTTCCTGTTTCTTTTCATCTGTTTCTTGCCTGAGTTTCTCATGTTTCAGCTGATAATGATTTTCACCTTCTTTGAATTGAGCTAAATCTTGTTCTTCACTTGCTTTTATTTCATCCTTTTGCTTCTGAAAATCATTTTCAATTTGTTTGAAGAGTTGTCTGAAATATTGCTTCAATTTGTTGTAAGATACTTCAACATCTTGGAGTTTTTGTGTCTGTTCTTTCTGCATATCAACTAGTTTCTGTTTCAGGACATTTTCATCTTCTCCTGTTGATAATTTTCTGATTCTTTCTTTGATCTGATTCATTTGGTTGTGAATTTCTTTCATTTTTGCGTTGTGTTCGTCCATTTTCCTTTTCACGATTTCCTTTGTTCTGTTCTCTGTCTGTTTCACTCTTCTGATTGCTTCAATTACTTCTCTGCCTCTTTCATTTTCATCAGCGTTGTAAAGCAAAGAAATTTTGTCAATTTTATCGGCCAATTGAACTTGATCGACTTGTAAAGTAAGTTCGTATTCCTGGTTTATCTCATCTCTTGCTGTTTTCAGCTGTCTCTCAAGCATCCTCTTATTCTTGTCTGCATTAACAACGTCGCTTGCGAGTTCTGCCATTCGAATTTCTTTGTTGTTTTGCATTGATTCGATTTGGCGAGAAATTATATCTAAAGTTGCTTCCAAAGTATCTTTCTCGTGTTTGAACTCGGTTTCTTCGTATGTCAATGTATATGTCATCTCTGGTATCTTGTTATTCTTCTGTATTTCATCACGTTTCGCTGAAAGATCATTTTGAAAAGTGATAAATGCTTGGTCATCTTTTTGAGAATGTTTATTCGACATTGATTTGCATCTTTCCTCTTTTTGGGATCTTCTTTCTGCCATGATTTCTTTAAACTTGTTTTCGTACTCTTCTCTTTTAATGTTGTTTGTTCTTTCTCTTTCTTCTCCGTCTGTTGTTATTTTGGCCTTTAATTCTGTCAAATCTTTCTTCATTTTGTGGCTGGACTTTCTAACTTCTTTTCTGTGGTGCCTTGACTCTTCGTAGATGGATGTAAAGGATGAATTAAGTCCATTGTACTGGTCATCGTTCATTTGGCCGTATTTCATCTTTTCTGTATTAAATAATGAGTTAATGTCGAATTCCATCTTCTGTAATGACTTATCGAACGTAGAACTGAACTCTCTGAGGTCATTCATGAACATGTCAACTAAGTTTCTTGACTTTTCCCTCAAATGATCTGTAGTCAATTGTCTTTCATCAATAATCTGGCGTTGCAAAGAGATTTCTGATAGCTTCATTTGGAGTTCTGTCTTATGCTGTTGCATTAACCCTGTTTCCTGGGAAGCTAATTGTTCTAATCTTTCTTTTCTTCGTTGTGCAATGGATCTTTCGAGATCTCTACTATCATCGCGTTGTCTATCAACGATTTTTGATATCTCTCTGATGATCGCTGATTGAGAAGCTCTTCCATTCTTTAAAATTTTTCTTGCATTTGCAAGTCTTTCAGTAGAAGTCTTGTTTTCTGTCTGTATTGATACTTTAATCTTCTTTATTTCATCACCAATTTCTTTAACTTCAAGGTTAGTAAGATTCATAACTTGTTCTCGCTTGTTGTAGGCTTCCTTTTCGAAAATTTTGGCTTCCTCGAGAGATTTCATGTAGTCATCATGAAGTATTGTAATGTCGTTCTGTAATTGCTTGAGTTTATCTGTAACATTTGAAAAATATGGTTTTCGCTTTTGAATTTCTTTGACTAAGATTGCTCTGACTTTATTTTTGAACTCCAAAGCTTGACTTTTGTAAAGTTCTTTAATATCATTTGTAACTTTTTGATGACGCTTTTTTTCATCGCTAATTTTCTTTCGTATTTCAATTAAATCTTGTTTATTGTCGATATTTAATGTTGGTGTTTGGCATCTTGCTTGTGCATTTAAGCTTTTTTCGACTTCATCTGCAGTAGATAAAACTGATTTTGCTAATAAAATTGAGTCTCGTGTCATTTCCTTGACATTTCTATGGCAAAGCTTAGCTTCACGTGATATATTATTCAGTTGTGTTGATTTTTCGTTAAGAATCCTTGCAAAATCGGATTTAATTTGTTTGTATTGTAATCCATACTCATGGCATGAATCTTCTATTTGAGCTTTACGGTATTTCACGAGAGCATTGAATGCATCTTGTGCATTCTTCCTTGTTTGTTCGATTACTGAATCATATAGTTGAAAATAGTGTTTTTGAAGGTTTTTTATAAGCATGGCTTGATCAAAATGTGCATCTTGGAAATCTGCAGCTACTCTTGTTAGTTGTGCAGTTTTTTTGCACACATTATGGATAAAAGCTTGATTATCATCAGGCTCTTCCATTCTTCGAAAAATTATAAACTTATTTTTATACGTTTCTAAAAGTATGCAATGTATGTCTAGCAAAAAGTATGACGAAGTGAGTATTAGCATGCATAAAGTATGAAATCCCTCATCTAGAAATGCTCGGAATTTGAGCTATTCCTGATTTTTAAATTCAAACCTTGATTATTGAAATCTATTTTCAATTTTTAACTGTTAACTGAGTGTATCTCATCCTATGAAAACTATTATTATCTCAATAATTATAAACATTCGGACTGATTCAATTCTTGGATATCGAAATGGTTGATTTTGTTCTAATCATCGAAATTATGAATAACATCTATGAAACATTGGAGATTCATTAGCTGTGAATTGAATAATTACAATATTCAATATGAATCGAAACGATAATTGATAGAAAAGTTATGTGGAAGTATATAAATGAATATTATGGTGGAACTGAAGAGATTATAAGAATGCTAAGTATCAATAAACAAAATTACAATTAAAAAATTGAGATATTGAAATATGGATTGATAAAAGGATGTAAAAATATGTTTGTGTTGCGCTAGCTTGCTTCAAATTTAGATCATAACTTCTTACATTTATTTCAAGAATAAAATTTGAGTATAACAAGAATATATTGTGCTTTGAATACATTGGTAGAATTAGAGTTTCACAGTTGTGAGAACGCATTTTGGTTGTGCATTAACAAAGAATCTTAGAAGAGGGAAGTCTTCTTCATGATATGAACGAATTCTTCATAGGAAACTTCGCCATCGTTATCACGATCTGCTTCTTCAATCATTTCACGAAGCTCTTCATCTGTAAGATTTTCACCAAGCTCGACTGAAACACGCTTAAGATTTTTAAATGAAATACGACCTGTATTACCATCATCGAAAAGACGGAAGGCTTTTCTTATTTCATCTTCTGGATTGCGTTCTTCCATCTTTTTAGTCATCATCTGAAGGAATTGCGCGAAGCTGATAGCACCTGTACCGTCTGTATCAACATCAGAAATCATGCGGCGAATTTCTTCCTTTGTAGGTTCGAAACCAAGAGCCTTCATAGCAACTTTCAATTCTTTAGCATCAATTGAACCAGAACCATCGGTATCAAAAAGATCGAAAGCTTCACGGATTTCCTGGCGCTGCTCCTCGGAAAGCTCGCCACGTCCCTTTGCCTCTTTCTTGTCAGACATTTTTTCTGAGAAAATGAAATACGTTTATTTATTATTTTGAAAAGTAAAGATTTTGCCTTGCCGGATAAGCCGAAGATGCAAAATCAGGAAATATGATGCACTTTTTCATAAGCATCAATCTCTTTTCAAAAATTGATCAAATTTTCAGAATACAAACAAACTTTAGCATGAAAAATAATTAAGTAAGGTGGGGGATCATCCACCAATCATATCCTGCTATTCTTCTCCAGCAGCAGAATGATATAAATAGTATATATAATGAAGGGACAACAATAAAAATCGTGGTTACCAATAAGGCATAGTTTTGAGGTGTTTTATGGTCAAGATATCTAATGCTTTTGTAGCAATTTGTTCCTACTTTGAACGCTGCAAAGATTAGAGCAAGTACTCCGAATATTGTTATTTTAACTGATTGTGGTGGTGTTTCGCCGCATGTAAACCACATCCTAATGACTATAAATTTCAGTTTGAGTTGTTCTATCCGATTTACATCCTCTTTAACCTCTTTAGAAACGCGCTTGTTGGGTGCCTTTTCCATCAAAATATTTTTAAAATATTTGAATTTATACAAATTTTTGATTGATTTACAATTGCAGATTGTTCGTCAATAATTGTATTTATGTGTTGTAATTAAGAACAAGCGTAAAATATTTTTGTGAAAGGTCAATTTTTGAGGACGTTACGATATAATCCAAAGAAATTGATCTTAAGCAAAACTCATTCTATGTTAGGAAATTATGCGTCTGTTTCTTTGGCATAAAGGGTCTGTCGCTTCAATTTTTTGTCTAAACCGATAATTTTTTGTGATGATCTAACTGACTTTTATTAATTTTGAAATTTGTTTTTAAATTAATCACTTATCAAAACAATTTCATAAATTCTCAATGATTTGTAAAATTGACTTGAATTCCGAAATTGCGATTATTTGAATCGCATCCAATCGGAAATTCAGTCAATGAAATATAATATCTGTATTTATTTGATCATTATTTACTTAGTGAAATTAATCAAATCAATGATATCAAAAGAAAAATTCTTAAACTTAAGTATTTATCATTAATTTTGTCCAAAGTTGCATTATCAATTCGTATTTAATTATTAATACACTATCAATTTAATCAATATCGGATAAAAATTTGAAAAGATTAAAATCTCTATAAAAATCCAAAAATAGTATAAGAATATTATTACCTATGTTAAATTTGCTTTATTAAGAAGTCCTTCTGATTTAATCTCATTTTATAAATATGATGTCTTAAGATTAAATGCGCATAAAAGGCCATACTCCACAATTATCGTTATCAATTGATATAAAACATCCTATAATGTTTGATATCTCTAAATGTTATTACACAAAATTTCATTTTTGAAATTTGAGAAATAGAAATATATTTTCTAGTACAATTACTATTTAGACATGAAGTATATAAATTATTTGAATTGTGTTGTCACTACAGATCAATTGTTACTTAAGGGTGCACTTACCACTTTTTGATATGCTCCCACAATATCAATATATCTTTATTATGATTGCAAAAAAAGTATAACAGTAATATAAGGTACTAAGTAGTGATTTAAAATAACTTCTTTCCGAACAAAGTTAATGACTTTTTACCTGAGAAAATTATGATATAAAGCTTGGATGTCAAAAAAATTGAGAGAATGTCAGAAAGTGGTAAGTGCACCCTTAAGTACTTTACTATTTATCATTTTTAGGTGAAAAAAAATTCCAGTAAATATAAGAGCTGTGAATCCTTGTATAACTTTTCCATTGATATTTGCCCCATATGAAATGAGGAGTTCATCTGTTTCTTTATTATTATGTGTTGCATGGTGAAGAGCTGTGCATCCATATTTATCTTTTTCAATGTGTTCAAAAGGAAACATTTGCACAAGGATGAGAACACATTGAAAAATTGATAGTCTTTAGATTACGATACAAACATATGTTTATTTTGTGTATAAAATGAGAACAAAATAAATAACATTAAAAAATTATGTGAGCTTAACAGGAATAAATGTGCAATTTGTTGGTCTGGCAGATCTTGCATAAACTCCAATGAATATAGGATCTCTAGTTTTCATGTAATCCCATTGTTCATATTTAATTGTCAAGAACTTGTTTTCTCTATCAATAATACCCCAATCACATTTAGCATAAGAGCAGAAATAGTCTGAATGTGTTGGTATATCTTGTGACCTTATTAAGAAATCGAAATTATCTTCATCGAAGTTTTGCATGTCGAAAACAACACTTGAACCTGGTTCCCATTTTGGTAATGCAAGAGAGTAGTATGCCCAGTTATTTTGTGGTAAGTCAACTTTGATAGGAACTCCTGCATACGCTGAATTAATTTTATATTGGCAAAAATCACCTCTGTATTCTCCGAAACATTGACACTTTAATTGTTGACAGGTTCCACCATTCTGACATTGTTTTGGACAACCATTTGTAATGTCTGTGCAGCTCATTTCCAAGCTGACATCTCCAAGTATCACGTAAGAGAATTCGACATGATCTTCGCTTTCAAAACTATCAGGAACAACTTTAAGATGGTATTTTCTGTCTCTTTCCGCTTTGAATTTGATTTTAATGATATTATTTACGCGGTCAATGTTTTGCTTGATGCTGTTGATCTGGTTTCTTGATGATTGATGATATTCTTCTGCATCAGAAACCCAAGCAATTAAAGGAGTAGTTATTTGTATTGGTGAATAAGGATCTCTTGGTTTATCAAGCCAAGAAATGGCGATTTCAACATCTTCATTTTGATGAGCTGAAAAACATTGATAATATGGTTTGTAATTGTACGCTTTAACATTCTTCTGATAAGCGCCGAGATTGTTAACAATTCTTTCCATTCTTGGCAATCCAAAACCATAACCTGGTTCATTTGATGAGAATTGAGTGTTATTTCCTCTTTCTACATCAATTCTTCCGATATCATCAGCACTTGCAACTAAAAGAGCTTTGGCTAATGGAGTATTTAGCGTGTTGTACTGTTTATCTTTGAAATATTCAGCGAGAACTAATAAATAAGCTGAAATCATTGATGCAGCAACAGATGTTCCTTGGTTTGTTGTTAAACTATTTGGTGTTGAATCTCCTATCCGAGCACCTGCTTTAGGACCAGTCATTGGACCTCCAGGAGCAACAATTTCTGGCTTAATTCTGCCAGGATATTTCACTTTTTTGGCAGATTTCGGAAGTAATTCGTATCTTTCGTCTTCGCGTCCACTCTCTGTATCTGCAGGTACAATGGAGAGTTCCAAGTCAGTTTGGAAAGGTCCACGCCATCTAGAAGGTAATCTGATGACAGGAACTTGGAATTTCCTCTTTATTTTCTCTTCCCCGAAGTAAAGAATTACTTTACATTTTTCCAAATTTAGTTGATTTGGATGATTCATTACACAGACTTGTTTTTGTTCACTGTCGATTGTCATCTTGATGTAGTTAGTGTTTGTGACATTGAACAACGAGGGACCACTTTCATCGACAATTCCAGCAATGAATCGTGACAAACCAGTCGGATAAATGTAAACTACTGAATTTTTCTCAAAAACCGATTTCGAAACCATGTTTCCGTAAACTGCACCTACAGTTAAGACATTCTTTGCATCGGCCGGTGTCTCGAGATATCCGAATTCGTCGGCCTGGCCAGGAAACACTGTTATTGTGTTCGGAGAATCGTAGGCGATCTCATCCATGATGTAAGTAAGTAATGGTTGGTCTGGCTGTGTCCAAGCGTTCATCTGAACGGTGCAATTATTTTCTTGTGCATCACGGCTGAGGTCCGCAATGTTGGATGGCAGTTTCGTTAAGTCTCCTTGGCTGATATCTGCAACAACGATTTTTGCATCGGGAGCAATGCCGTTGTAATACTTAGATTCGTCATCATTAAATGTTCTGCCTACCATTAAGCCTGCAAGGAATGTTCCATGGCCTGTGTCATCTTTGTAATCTGCGTATGAAATATATTTTTTGACTTTTCTATGTGGTCTGTTAAATCCGAATATATTATTCTCTGGGGTTGGGTCTGAGAGCCATATTGATGATGTGTCAATGCCTGAATCGGCCATTAAAACGCATTGATCTTTTCCTGTGTATCTACGAAAAAAGTATGGGAGACCAGTTTCGTATTCTGACATTTGTGGTTTCCAAACTTTATCCTGGAAGTTATTTAGTAATTCTTTGTTGAAACGAGTTTGAAATTGAATTCTTGAAACAACTGGCTCAAAACTGCGAACACAATGTGTTTTTGATAGTAGTTTAAATGCATCTTCGTTGTTTTCAAATGAAATTCTGGAGAATTTAAGTCCTTTTTCGATTAATTTTCCTGGTAATTTGCAATTTTCTGTGTGAAGTACGTAAAATTCTGTTATATTTTTGGTGCTTTTAATCAATGGATATTTATCTTTCGATGGTATTTTCTTGATCCATAAATGAAATTTATTCTTTAACGTTAGAGCCTGTTTTTGAGAAAGAAACACGCTATAAAATCCTTTTTCAATTGGTTTAAATTGACTTGAATTTAAATTTAATGCTTTAAGAACATCTTGATATTTTTTATCTTCTTCAAACCGAACATAATACCATGATGCATCGTGCTTTGATATTTTCTCTTTCGAGGAATCATCAAGAGCAATGTTATTCCTCATATGGATTTTAACATTTAAAAGAAATAAAAAAGCAAACATGAATAATGAATTTATGAATTCATTTAAACAATCTGTGAACCATCTGTTTTGCTATTTAAATCTAATTCATTTCATGAAATTCAATTCGAAGCTTATTTCGAAATATGAAATTTATTAGATATATTTAGTATGTCCTCGCTCTATGGGTTTGAAAATTTTGTTTGTGGAGTACCCTAATCTCAATATATGCTTGAAGATTAGAAAATCAATATATGTGAAGAAAAAAAAACTCATATATAGCTCGGTTTGCACCGCAATTTCCCTTAATAATGATGTTTAGTTCTATGTCCTTATGTTGGCGAGATATTTTTAAGATTTCGAATGGAGATTGACCCATAACTTTGCGATAGCCGAACAAAAGTGAACGATTCATCTTTGTACGTTATATATTAGATAAGTTCTAGAAATTCGAATTATACAAATCTTGCAATACGATAAAAATAATAAAAAAAATGTTGAACTTTTTCTTTTCTCTTTCACTTCAGTTTGACTTATCAAATTTCATTATTGGCGAATGGAATATGTTTCTCATTCACCAGCAAGATGCTCAGTCTCTTATAAGTAATAAACAAATTGGAATCGAATTTCACATTGATGAAAAAACTCAGCAAATTGTCGGATCATTTTATAACAATAGCATGATTTACGAGTTTAACTCTCTTGGATCTAATGCAATCTTGGACTTCGTCACAGTAGAAATTACGGATGAAAAATTCAAACTTATTTCAACGAAAAACTATATTGGAAAGACCATCGAATTCGAATATTCCGAGGATGGTGGAAGTGTAGACATGGGAGCAACCATTGATGGCATTAAAATCTCAATAAGTTTTGCAAACGGTAAAACTGCTACAGTTATGTACAGCGACGAAACATATCAGTTGGAAAAGGATGTACAACCTGATGCTTCGCAAATCTCACCAATGTTCTACAGAATCAATCCAAAGTATGCAAGACAACCAGTCCAGAAAGCCAACATGTCGTTCATTGATCTTTTCAAACAGGCAATTGAACCATACAAGCGATATTCATACATTATTTACACAGCAACCTTCATATTATTCATTGAGTTTATCTTTATATGCTCAGGCTTCTGCTTTAAGAGAAATAAATATCCAGAAAATAAAGAGGAACAACCAGAAGAAAAGGCTGTCTCTAAGGAAGATGATTCTGAAAAAGAAGAGGAATCAAACGATGAAAAAGGAGAAAAATTCAGCGACGGAGTTGATGATGATGTTGAAGATGACGATGATGGTGATGCAAGCCACTAAAATAAATTAGTTCTTTTTAATTTCCTGAGTTTTCGAGATTTGACTTCAAATCTTAAAATTTATTGAGTTATAATAAAAAATCTATGAAATTATTATAATTGTATTTTATTATTTCAATTTCTATTCTGTTTTGAAAAAATCTTTTTGACAAGTTACAATGATCAAATATTATTGCTCAAATTAAGTAGTATGAGAAATCTGTGAGCTTCTTAAACATACAAATTCGCTAATATTAGAATAGAATTTGTAAATGAACATCGAACTTTGAGAACTCGATTACGCTTATCTATGACTTATTTTGTTATACGGATTCTATTGATAAAATGCAGCTGTTATATCAAAATGAAAATCAAAAATGCAAAATTGGAGAAATTTTCAGTATAAACAATGATTTTTCTTTATAAAGGAATGCTCTTCTAGATAATAAGAAAAATTCTAAAAAGAAAAAAGTGACATAAAAGGAAAAAAACAGCAGAAAGTCTAGTTTGAACAAGGGATCAGAGTAACTATGACACAGACATCACGATTCGAATATCAGGAAATAGATTATCTTCATCTCCCTCCTTGTGGAGCAAAAGCAAATACACCACAAGATTTGTCAATTAAAGTGAAATATATTGAATATTAAATAATTAATATTGCTCTTTTTAGTAAAATTCAAGTTAAATGCGAAATACATTTACGTGGCAGTATATAATCTAGACTTAAAATGTTTCATGAAGAGATCAAGACTAAAATTAAATCCTTATTCTTACCATTAAACAAGCATACTATTACTAACTACAAGTTTCTAGTGTGTATTTGATAAATTTTGATATGTATTGTTCACATTTATCATTGTATTTGTTTTTCAAATTCATTAAATATACATCGTTTGAAATGATAGAAGTACCTACCATAACTAGAAACAAATGGTATAGAGATAAAAAAACAATGTATTGTCAACTAAAAAAAAATTATAAATTTGATTATATATTGAATTTTGCTGTTCATAGCTGTTGTCTAAATTCTTTACGACTAAAAATTGGTTATGGGTAACAATTTCGCACAAAATCTCAATAAGCATAAAAATGGATGAATTGCAGTCGATTATGACATATATTATCAATATTTATTGGTGCTTTATATAACAAAAGATACAGATGTAATTTGATAAATAATCGGGAGTGAAATTTCTTTTAGGAGAAGATAATTTCTACTAATGTTACGCTAAATTTATTTTATTGCATGTAAATCGCATCGAAAAAATATAAAATACAGATGATATCAGATGCTTATGATCATTGAAGACTGTATCAATTAAGCTGATCGATATAATCATATTTTCAAATCAGAATTTTGATATAAATTTATAATCAAAATAATTAATTTTTATTATGTCGCAAATCATATGTTCTTTCAATATGTCAAAATTTTTCTGATAATTATATTTACATATAATTTAAGCAGATAATAATTATATTTGAACATTTTTGATTATGGTTAGAACTTTTTTATTTATAATCTCTTTCAAAAATTGAAATAGTTTTGAAAGTGTCAAAGAATCTTATCAAATTATCTTTTAACGATATATTTTGTTCAACAGATCTTTAATTAAAAAAAAAAAAAAAAAAAAAGGTAGTGGGGCTTCCAGGCACTTCGTGCCCTCTAGCCCCGAAGATGTTTAGTATAAATGAAGTTTTTATTCGGAAAATTGTTAGTCTTCTGGGTCGAAAACATTATATAATGTGTCGCTTTTCACAAATTATATATGTTTTCATGTTTTGTCACTTTTCTGTCACTTTTCGGGTAAAAATATTTTTATTATTAATATAAATGAATTTTACAAAACCACCGTTACCGTTCTTTGGAAATAAGAGTAAATGTAAAGATATTATATTGAGAGAACTTAAGAAACTACCGAATGGTCTAACATTTGTAGATTTGTTCGGTGGAAGTTTCTATATATCCCATTTGTGCCATATAATATTCCCAGACTCAAAGATTATATGCAATGACTTCGACAACTATATGGACCGTCTCAAACATATTCCAGACACAAACAATATATTGAAAGAGTTAAAAGAAAAGATACCTATAGGTAAGATGGAACGTATACCATTAGATAAGAAAAATATTGTGAGAGAGGTTTTGAAAAAAGCAGAATATATAGACTGGAATAGTATATCTGCTAGACTATTATATAGTGGTGCTATAAGAGTTCATGACATTGAAACACTTATGTCAAAAGTTTTATATCTTAACTATACAAATGTTTTCAAAGAGGACATAGAAAAATATATTGAGGGTATAGAGTTTGTGAGATGTCATTGGACAGATTTGTATGAAAAATATAAAGACAAGGAAAATGTTTTCTTTATAGTGGACCCGCCGTTCTATAACACATGGGATTTTCAATACCAAGTAGACTGGACTTTGAGAGACTCTTTAGAAACTTTAGACGTTTTACATAACTGTCCATGCTTTTACTTTACATCCGATAAAAGTGGTTTGGAAACCGTTATGAGATGGTTAGAGGACATACATGACTATGAGTTTATATATGACAAGATAGAATATGAGAGAGGTCCTATAAACTGGAGAAAGTGTCATAACAAAGAAATTTTATTAGTAAGTAAATGTGGTTTGAAATAGGACTACTTGTTTTAGGTTTTTTCCATTGTGTCATTTATTTATTTGACGTGGCAGAAAAGTACAGAGAATATGAAGATGAACCAATGCCTGCAAATGTTCAGCATATGTACTCGTAAGAGATATTTTTATCTAATATTAAATGGACGCACAGAACTTAGCGAATGCACAGCAACCTGGACAACCAAACCCAGAGAATATTCCAAATGAAGTTAGAATACAAACTGCAATGGCAAACTATGGTCAAGTGCCAACAGATGTACAAATGCAAACTGCCATGTCAAATGACGCTGCGTTAGGTTTGCCACCATGGTATGCAAATATGAGATGGAAAGAGTTTTATACAAACCCTGAAGTGGGATATAAACAACTTTATGCAGATGACGCGAACACAGGAGTTGACCCAGAATATGTTTTCTACCAGAGGAGAAACAGAATGTATGAGCTCCAGTTAAAGAATGCTATGGAACTCAACAGGAAACGTAAGAGACTAGGCGGACATTAGATTTTTACATATAGTAAAATGGGTTTCTTCAGTAAGATAGGAAACTTCTTTCGAAATGTTGGAAGAGGTATATGGAATGGAATAAAAACCGTAGGAAGAGGAATTTGGAACGGAGTCAAAAATATTGGTAAAAGAGTAGGTCAGTTCGTTGGTATTATACCTAAAGACCCTGAACCAGAAGAACAAGCTCCTGTTATACAACAGCCTGAACCTGCACCACAGTCTAGTTGGCAACCAAATCCAACACCTCAACCGTATTAAAAAATTATATTTTTATCGTTCGATAGTAGTTGTATATGAAACTAAGTTCTAAGTAAAACGCATGGTATAATGGAATTATTCTTTTTCTTCCATCTGTAGTAAACCATACTTGAAAGTCTGAAATACTTCCACTTGGTGGTTCGTATAACTTTGTAGGTTTTTCGTAAAAGTCATTTGCCAAGCATAAGAAAGAGTTTTGGGCGCCAGAAAATGAAGCATGAACAATAATAGCATCTTGGTCGAAAACATTTTCATATGTTCCATTAGGGTTTTCGACTTCATAAAAGTCTGGGTGTACTGGATATGCTGCAGGCTGATTTAACATCCTCATAAATCTATACCATGCCAAGTTGTTATATTTTGTAGAAATATAAACGTTTTCTCCAAGGTCTTCTATTTTATTGATTTTAACAGTTGCATTTTTCCTGTCATAAATAATATCGAGATGGTACTCTCCTTCGTCAATGTTATACTGGTTTGCATATTCGATATAGATATCGTTTATTTTTTCTTGAAAAGCTTGAAGAGTTGTTTCTAAGTTTACAAGCAAACTAACTTGTAAAAGTTTCCCTGTTCAAATTTCTCATACATACGTTTTTCTTTGTTATAGTATCGAACTTCAAAACCGACCGTAAATGGGAAACCATGTATGGCTTCTGAAATGAACTTCATTCTACGAAAGCCAATAGCTTTTGTGACAGATGGGTCTCTTAGCCATCTTAATGGGTAGTCAAAACGATAGCCTTCATGCTTTACGGTCTCTGTCTCAAACTTTTGACCGACATTAGTAAAAAGTTCATCTAATGGTTTAGTTGTAGCAACTCTTGAATTTTCTTTTTCTATTGGAAGCATATTTTATCTAGAATAAAAATGTCGAAAGATATTGCTTCCATGAGAGAAATACAACACAACCGACAACTCATTATGCAAGCTCTAAATAAGAACACAACAAACTTTTCAAACTATTCTAAGATATCTGAGTCATTGAAAGAAGGAAACTTAAAACTGACATTAAACCCAATGACAGATGAGTTTCTATTTCAAGACAAGAAGAACAATACTGTCTGTATAAATCCAACAAAAGGAACTTTAAACGAGAAACCTATAAATGAACTTCTTTTGAAAGCAGATGTTGACAACAAAGCTGACAAAGAATATGTAGACGATGCAATAGCAAAAGAAGAAGAAAGAGCTAACAATGCTTATGCAACAAAAGAACATACTCATCCTGAACTAGCAGACAAAACATATGTTGACAATAAAATGTCAAGTGAAGTGACAAGAGCTGAAAACGAATATTCTAAAAGGACTCATACACACTCTATATCTGAAATAACAGACTTAAACGTTAGCCTTGAAAATAAGGTAGATAAGGGACTTATGGCTAGTGTGTTAGTGAAGAAGGCGGATAAGGAATATGTGGATGAAAAAGATAAAGAAATTATAGAAAGGGTTGACTGGTACCATGAACGGACATCAAAGATTTTAAAAACTAAAGCCGATACAGGATGGGTTTCAGGATGTTTAGACTTTAAAGCAGATAAAACTTATGTTAACGATGAGTTAGAGAAGAAAGCAGACAAGAACCATACACATACAAGTTTTACAACTGTTGCTATAGAAAGTATTGAAGGAACGGTTGAAGAAACTGGTGGGGATGCAATATATTGTAAACCTCCTAACTTTCCACAAGGTTTAACATCGGATGACGACATAACGACGATGAGAAACATTAGATGTAAAGATGTTTATGTCATGAAGGATGAACATAATATTAAATTCACTGCTCAAGATTTATATGACAAGAAAGCAGACAAAACAGAGCTTCAAACATTAAAGACAGAAATACTTCAAACATTATATCCTATAGGCTCTATTTATACGTCAATGAACTCTACCAGACCAGAAGTAGTACTTGGTTTTGGAACTTGGACTCAAATAGTCGACAGTTTTTGTATTGTGCAAACTCTTCAAAGGAAACAGGTGGAAGTAAAACGATTTCAGGTGAAAATTTACCTGCACATAGTCACTACATAGATTTAAGTACATCTCAAGCAGGTTGGCATAAGCATAGATATTGGGATTGGTCAGCAATGACAAAAGGTAAAGGATATGATGTTAAAGACAACGTTAAGTTTGCTATAGATTGTTACTGGAGTAACACTGAGGGAGGAGAAACCATACACATCGCGTTACAGGATATACGCAAACAACGGGACAAAGTAAAGAATACATGCCACCTTACATGACAGTTTACGCATGGTATAGAAATGCTTAGTCGTCATTTTCAACTTCTTTAGCATATTCGTCAGGAGTTGTCTTATATTTGTTAGGAACTGTTTTTGAAAGTATACCACCTTGAACTTTGACAAGTTTGAAACGAGGTCTGACAATAGTAGTTTTATCTTTCTGCTTGCAGTCTGTACATTTTGCCATGTTTGCCTAAAACTTCATAATATTCTCTTGTATACTTTCTTCTATTTTTACGAACACGAATGTGAGTACCTGTCGGTTCCCATTGTTGTCATAGTCAATAGTATTTTCATATGGGTCGCGTTTAGGTATTTCTATTTTTACTTTGTCACCTTTCTGAAGTTTGAAGCCCGGCATTCTTTCTTGTTTGTCTCTTTTGACTAAATTATTAAATATATAGTCTTTCTCTAAGTCAGGGTTGTTTTTCATTTCTTCGGGGAGTGGTTTCCCAAACCTTTTTGTTTACGGCTATTGTAAATATTTAAAACTTGTCTCATCTTTGCCATGGAGAAGTGTCTATATTTGTCGTCATATGACATTTCATTTGCTTCACCACCTTGTGGTTGGTTTAAGTCTCTTAACATTTTTTATACAACCGTCAATGACACCAAGAGCAGAATGGTTTTGGTCGACAATGAAATATTGGTTTACATTTTTTGAACGCAGATAGTTTTTACATCATCTGATTTGAAAGAACTTTCACAGTCAGATGTCAGTTTTGTTGGATGGTATTTGTCAACGAATATTGTCAAAGCAGTTTCACATCTAAAATATTTTGGACCATAATGGTATGGCTTCACAGTATCTTGTGTTTTGACCGACAAATATTAGCCAGTATGGTGGTCCATCTTCTCTATACCTCGGAATGTTTTCCAAGATATCCATAAACCAAGCATTTGGTGTTGAACTAAAGATTTTTATCATGAGTGCTTTCTTTGTCGCTTTAGAAACATAGGGGTCCTTGTTTGGATTCGTCATTTTTTTAACCCATAAGAAATGGGTTTATTTGGCGCATTAGCAGGAGTTGCATCCAGATTTTTGCCCGCAGTGGGAACAATAGCCAGAGGTGTATTTGGAGTTGGAAGGAAGATTTTGAGTACATTAGGTATACTGAAAGAGAAAGCACAACCTATTATACAAACTGTACAGAAAGGTTGGGATGTAGCACGAGATGCAACAAATCTTATTCCAAATCCTGAAACAAGAGGAAAAGTTCAAGGATGGATGGACAATGTAGGAAGACAAGCAGGAAACTATTATAACAAAGCAAATGACTACTATAACCAAGCAGGACACTATATGGACCAAGGTGAAAGATTCTTTAACAGAGGATATAACCATGCACAACATGGGTAAACAATAACCAACCTCAACCGCCTCAAACGTGGGGAATGTAAAGTTTTTTACTGAGATGAAATGAACAATACAGCATTGAGACAAATAAGTTCAAGATGGATTTGTCGGCTTCCAGCAGTTACACAACGTGTTTGTCAAGTTCTTCCTATACCTCAGGAAGTTTTAGACCGACTTAAAAAACAACAACAACCAGTTGAAAACAAACCAAACTAAATTTTTTACTGAGATTGAAATGACCGAAGAAGTTGAAACGGTAGATTTGACACCACAAACAAAAAGTTCAGAACCATTGTCAAAACCTGTCAAAGAACTTACAGATGAAGAGAAAAATTCAATAATAGAAAGTGCCAGGTCTGGAAATACAAACCCTAACTATAAAGTCACTTTTCATAGAAATGGAACGGCTAGTATCTCAAAAAAGAAACAGACTCTCACAAATAAAATATTGAAGTCTGAAGGAGCTTTCGAGACAACAGATGGAAAAGTTTACTTCACTGACCAACAGTTCATTATAGAACATCTCATTGACTTAGAGTCGAAATATTCTAAACTTTACAACAAACACAAAAAGTTGAAAGGAAAACAAAAACAAATGGCATATGATATTTATGAAGATGTTGACGACACAACTGTTCCTGCAGGTGAGGTAAAGTCAGAGGAACCGAAAAGTGACGAAAAACCGATAGAAGAAGAGAAACCAAAAACTGAAGATAAACCAAAACCAAAGTTTAGTTTCCAAACTAAACCAAGTCAACCTTCATTAGCTGGTATGGGTTGGCGTCAAAGACTTATGGCAGCAGGCGGTTATGTAAAGTAAAGAAAAAAAATATTTTTTTATTTTTATAAAAATGCCCCCATATAGAATGGATAGAAAATCTGCTAGAATAAAAGCAGAGTTGCAAAGATATGGTTGGAGAGTTTCGAAGAATTTTAAATATAGGAAGGGAAGACCCATAAAAGTCTATGACAAATTGTCTGGTCTTCGCTACGAAATGGATTTGGAAACAGCACGTGCCAATTATCCAAACAGACTAGAGAGGTTAGAAGAAGAACGTCTTATGGACATGCCTTTCGATGTTAGTGAACCTCAAGTTGAAGGACACGACGGCTTTGCCAGATTCTACTGGAAACATGACGAACAATTGCATCCTTTGAGAAGGAAAAAAGGAAAAGGTGAAGACACACATGCTCCCATGGAAAGAACAAGATATGCATATGAAAAGTATCGTGAAGTTAGAAGTCAAATTACATCTGGTCGAACCTTTACAGTAAACTTTGACGAAGGAAAGAACAAAGAAGGCTTCATGGGTGTACTTGCTGCAATTCAAGACGGAAATAAGAAAGGACACAATCTCAGATTGACCATAACGGATTTGGATGGTCACATTTACTATGCAAATGGCAATGAACAAACAGCTGCAAAACTTCTTGACGCTTTCAAGACTACAAAGAGAGAACAAATGGTTGACTCCGACTCAGACATTTTGAATGCAATTGAAGGAATTGCAAGTGTCAAGTTCGAATGGTACCAACCTAACCCTCAAGCAGTCAGACAACATGCTGGATACTTCCCCTTCATAAATAAGTCTGACATTGACTTGACAAGGTATGGAATTTACAATTCAATTGAAACAATTGTCAATGAACCTTGCATTCTTACATGTCTCAGGAACTCTGGTCTTGTTACAGATGAGAAGATGAAGTATCTTGAGTCATGTGTGAAGACAAGGTACATTCTCAGAGGTCAATTGGCAAAAATTGCACCGTTGGCAAATGTCAATATCCGAGTCAACATACCTACAGCTAAAGGTTCTTCACATGACGACTATGTTGTTGAGTTCAATTTACCATGGTTGAAGATTGCAATTGTCCACAACCACTTCATGTTGAACGAAAGTCTTACAAACCCATTGTTCGGAAAAGGCAAGTGCAACATTGTCAGAGCTGTAAACATTCTTTCGAGAAAGGTTTGTTGGAACCAATTCCAGATGACAAGCTGACAGAAACTTTTGTACCAAAAGACGAAACAAACTTTTCACTGTTAGCAAGACCAAAAGTTGTTCAGACAAAGTTCTAGTACAAAAGAAGTACACAATTCCAAAAGGAGTTGGATTGTTCGGATACCAACCTGAACCAGAAGAACTTCCAATGAGGTTGCAAGAACTTCAAGATGCTATAAACAAACTTCCATTGAGACATCCAATTGACGTCAAATTGTATTGGAGAGCATCTGAGTTAGGTCAGAAGGTTTTATATGAAACAGGTTGCTTCGACGATGTTTATGAGATAACAGGAGAAGTTTCTCAGAAGATAAGAGACTCACTTGAATTTCCACAAACTGGACCAATTGGTTGCGACAAGTTCGACTCAGATGAAAAGATATATACTATGTCGACTTAACGCTGCATACATGAGGTTTGTCCAATATATTCCGACTGGAATTCCAAACGAAGATGGTGAGTTCCCGGGAAGGAACTATACAGTTGGAAAAGTCATACAACAACTGTATGATATTAGGAAAGCTTCAAACCCCAAACTTGCAATGACACTCAAATTGCTTATGAATTCGACATGGGGATATTCCATTAAGAACCTCAAGAGATGAAGAGTAAACATTATGAGAAGGTCGACAACTTTGTTGAAAGGTTTTCTCCTTTGTTTTGAAGTACGAATTCACTCAAGGTCAAAGTGGCTTAGTAACCACATTAAAACCTATTGTCGAACATTGGTCTTACCTCAGTTCGCAAAAGCAGTCCTTGACAACTACAACAAATTCTTCTCCGAAGTCAAATCCAAAGTGAAGGTTTACTATGAGAACATTGACGCACTCATGACGAACGAAGAAGGATACAACAAACTCATTGAAATGGGAATGGTCAGTGAAAAGATGGGCTGTTTTAAGCTAGATAAGGTATTTCCGAAGTTCATGTCCTCTCCAAGCGTAAGTACTGGGGCATACTTGAAGACGGCACAGAAATAAAACATTGCATGAAGTAAAAATTTATTTTTAAAAAAGTGACATTTTTTTTTTTATTTGAAATGTACGCTGAGTTTGTTGGAGAAGACCGTTGGGAAACTTGTTTGTTAGATGAGAAATATGAAATGGCATACTATTTTAAAACAATATATTTTTACATATATTAAATGCTTCAGGTTGAAAAACAAAGAACAAAAGTAGCAGATACAAAACCGTTAGACTATATCTTTACAAATGCTGGTAGGACTATTTCAGATGAAGAAATTTCATCCCGAATATACAGGTTTGACTATCCAATTCGTTGGCTTCAAAGTCCTTCAGATGCAAAGGCAATAGGATTTAGAAGAGTTTTGTTTTCAAATAGAACTAACGCATTTATGTTCGCAGTATATTTTCATGGCAGTAATAAAGGTTCTGGTGGTCTAATAGACAAATTTGACGAAATGAGGATCTTTACAGTTCGTTCAGACGAAAGTCTTGAGAAAACTCTAAATGACTTTCAAACTCAAATGAACAAATATTATTGGGAATTTCAAGAAAAATACGACTCTTTACTAAATGGAACATACTATCTGAAACTAGAATATGACAAGATGAACTCCACCGTTTCATTTCAAAAGATTGAAATTAACCCTCCAAGAGATACAGAGTTTTTATTTTGGAAAGTAGACAAACGTTCTTGGGCACAATTTCTTCGGTTACTAAACCAGAACGAACCATTACCACCAGATGGTCCATTTCAATTTATACTTCCACCAGCAGATTTGACAGTTTATAGAAACGTGTTTGACCCTCAAAATGTTATGTGTCATGCAAGTTTCAGTTCAAGCAACAATAGTTTTCTATGTATTGGTAAGGACTTTTATGACTTTGCTTCTAAATTCTACGAACCACCTAGTAACAGTTTCTCTGACTTTCAAGTTTGGTTCACAACAAATGGTGTGCAACATATTATTCCATTGTACTATGACTTTTATCTCGAATTGTCTTTCATATATAACTACGGAAAAGTGCTGAAAAAGTATTGAAAAATATAATTTAGGTGAAGAGGTGAGATCTCACCTGTTTTTTCACCTCTTTTTTCACCTCTTGAATTTGTCAAAACTTCTTCGTAAATGTTTTGTCGAAACTTCTTCGTAAATGTTTTGTCAAAACTTCTTCGTAAATGTTTTGTCAAGACTTCTTCGTAATGAGTGTAAAGGACCCAAAAATAATGTTTAGGTGAAGAGGTGAGATCTCACCTCTTTTTTCACCTCTTTTTTCACCTCTTGAATTTTCAAGACTTCTTCGTAAATGTTTTGTCGAAACTTCTTCGTAATGAGTGTAAATGACCCAAAAATAATGTTTAGGTGAAGAGGTGAGATCTCACCTGTTTTTTCACCTCTTTTTTCACCTCTTGAATTTTCATGAATTTTCCCGAAATAAAAAAATAAAGTTAGTTTTATTTTTTTTTATTTTTTTATTTTGTATAAAAGATATGATTTCAACAATCGGCACAACAACAATTCAAACAACAGCACCAAACTCTTTAGTCATGAATCCTACGTCAATGTTAGTAGAGATGAAAAGCTTCATTCCTTCTTCATATACTTTTGAAACAGAAATCCAGAAGATAAAGCAAGAACTTTTAACAAGTAATTTAGACTGTAGTGCGAAAGATGAAACAAATGAACAGTATCTTTATGAAATGCAGGACATTATTGACCATTTACCCAAATTGCCTGAAATCCAACAACAAAAACTAACCATTCCTGAATTCGATGAAATTGAAGTCAAAGCAACTGACTCAGTAGAAATAAAGAAGTTCATACGAAAGGTAAACTATGAGTTTCTAGGATTTCATTGCAACCATAAGGTTATGGACAAAGATTGCGACATGGTATATAAGAATGTTTCTGACATATATAAATCGGTGGAGTTTAAGACCTACGACAACTTTGTTACATTAGTTGCAAAATGTGTATGGCAGATAAGAGATAAAGATAGAAGAGGTAAGGTATGGAATGAACAAATAAAACCAACTGCTTCAGATTTAAAGAAAACCATTGACGCTTTAGTTGTTTTAGCTGGTTTTATTTCAATGTATAACGCAAAAATGAACCCGCAATGTTCTAAATGTAAAGCAGCAATAAGAAAATATAACTACTCCGTCAAAGAGATAGAAAGAATGAGAAACGACTATGCAGACTTAAAGAAAGAAGCAGAAAAGCCAGCAGAAAATAAAATGGACATGTTAGAATTTCTGAACAAAAACTATCCAACAGCAGAAGATTTCCTTCTGTCTGACGTCAAGAAGAAGTATAAAGAGACTTTCGGCATTGTTAAAACTTTTGACATACTGACAGAAGAAATAGAAGCTACGAAATTGTTTAGAATTTCAAATATACATCGTACAATTCATGTAAAACGGTTGTGAAAAAAACAGGTGAGAAAACAGGTGAGAAAACGGGTGAGATCTCACCTCTTCACCTAAACTTTATTTTTGCTGAATTCAGCAACAAAATTCTGAGTAAAATAATTTTTAGGGCTTGTGTCAAACCGTTGAGTTTTCACAAAATTCCAAAAATAACGTTTACCATGTAAAACGCTTATAAAATAACTGAGGTGAGAAAACAGGTGAGAAAACGGGTGAGATCTCACCTCTTCACCTAAACTTTATTTTTGTCTGATTTACGCTCATTACGATGAAGAAGTCTTGACAAAACATGTACGATGAAATCATGAAAATTCATGAGGTGAGAAAACGGGTGAGATCTAACCTTCTACCCTAAAATATATTTTTATTGAATTCAGCAACAAAAATCTGAGTAAAATGGCATAAGATTGCTTCCCGAGGAAAACCGAGAGAAGAGATTCCGTATGAAAATCGTAAAAAATTGCGAGTACGTAAGAAAACGTAGTCGCCAAAACTCTATGAAAATCGTGAAAATTCTCTAGACCGTTTTTTTTCGGTCTTGCATAAAACTCATGAAAATCAGTGAAGAACAGCGAGTACGTAAGAAAACGTAGTCGCCAAAACTCTATGAAAATCATGAAGAACAGCGAGTACGTAAGAAAACGTAGTCGCCAAAACTCATGAAAATCAGTGAAGAACAGCGAGACCGACTTCCTTCGGGGTCGCCAAAACTCTATGAAAATCATGAAGAACAGCGAGTACGTAAGAAAACGTAGTCGCCAAAACTCTATGAAAATCATGAATTTCCTTAAGATAGAAAAAATAAAGTTAGTTTTTTATAAAATATTTTTTTTATCTTGTATGTAAGAACAGAAATGTTAAACATTGAGTTTGAAACAGTTAGAAAGATAGACAATGACACCAAAGTGGTTAGAATAGGTGATTTAAACGTAAGATACTCAAAGAAATACAACAAATATTCTTTGTCAGACATTATATCTCCATCTGGAAAGAAAACATCCCACGACTGGGTTAAAATTGCTTCTACTCAGAAAATTTTGACAAGAAATCCTAAGCTTATGATATCGGTAAGATTCTATGGAACTACAGCATATCTTATAGACAAAAGTCTTATACCAATAGTTTTGTTATGGTTAGACCCAGTTGTTGGATATAACTTCATAACATATGGTTCATTCGATACGGAACGTTGCAGTGAAGGCTTACTTTACATCGTTCAGAAACCGAAGGACTTCAATACAAAGAGATATAAGATAGGAAGAACATATAATATAACTCAAAGATATGACAGTACAGTCAATAGAGTCAAGGTTGTGTTCGTTAACGATATGAGAGCTGCTGAAACAGAACTACTTGAAAAGTTTGAGAAAATGTATGGTGCTCCCATAAAAGGTAAAGAAACGTTTGAAGTAGATGAGATAGATAAAGCTATAAAATTATTTGACGAAGTTGCTGAAAAATACATGTAAAGCGTTTATTTTTGGTCTTTTGTGAAAGTCAGAAAATAACGCTAATTTTATTTTTATTTATTTTTTTATTTTGTATGTAAAGACAGATATGTCAACAACAGAGAACACAACAACAGTTATAGTCCATGAAGCTATAAATGAAGAATATGAGTACATACAGTTTAACAAACAACTCCGTCTCATTCGTTCGGTCAAAGACGATATGTACCAAATGCAAAGTATTTTGACAGCATGTTTTGCTCCAGATACTAAGAAACCACAAGACTGGTTTAGGAACCAAAGCACACAAGAACTTTTGAGCGAAGCACAGCGAGACATACTTTTTTCTGAAAACAGTGAAGAACAGCGAGTGGGAGGGAAACCCCAGTCGCCAAAACTCTATGAAAACAGTGAAGAACAGCGAGTACGTAAGAAACCCCAGTCGCCAAAACTCTATGAAAATCGTGAAAAATTGCCAAACGGTTTGAGAGGATATTATGTACATAGACTTCTTGTAAATGCTGTTGCAATGTGGGCTTCGCCTCGTTATGCTTGGAATATTTACAGACTTCTTGACGAAATTCATAGACAAGAACGTGAAGAGATGGAAAAGAAACTTCAAGCAAAAGATGAAGTCATTGAAGCAAAAGACAAAAGCATTCAGAAAAGAATACCACGTTCGGTACCAAAAGGAAAGGAAAAGAACTATAAGTATATGATTTATACTGAAGAGATGGAAAATGAAGAAGATAAAGATATGGTTATGTTGCATTTAGTCAGAAGAAACAACAAAAGCTTTTACGACCTTGCTAAGATTTACAAATCTGACAGAAATTGGTTCTATCGCGAAAACTTACCGATTTCAATGACCCCAAATGAAGATGTGAAACAAATAGTTCAAGATACGTTACCTCAAACACACTATGATATGAAAGGTTGTACAATACTTACCTTCAAAGAAGATTTGCCATTGTTAAAGGAAAAAATAACAGAGTATTTTGACAACTTCAAACAAGTAGAGTAGATGAACCATTTATTTTTCAAGCTTGACTTCAGATGGCTCAGGTAGCTCTAGATGGTAAATTGGCTTGTCAAATCCTTCTGGCATTCCGAGTCCTTCCATCCGACATTCCGAGTCCTTCCATCCGACATTCCGAGTCCTTCCATCCGACATTCCGAGTCCTTCCATCCGACATTCCGAGTCCTTCCATCCCGACAGGAAAAATTTCCCGACAATTGGAAAAAAAATTTCCTTCCGACAGGCAAATTTTTTCTGTTGTTCGTCCGTAAACCATTCAAATTTTCGAAAATTGAGAACTTTTTGGTCGAACTTCAGGAAAAAATTTTCCTTCCGACAGGAAAAATTTTTCCTTCCGACAGGACACAAACGAATGTCGACTTACCACCAACCGAGTCCATTCCAAAGCCAGAAGAACCGACAGCCCCAGCCACAACAGACTTACTAAGACTAAACACTTAGATTTTCAAGCTTGACTTTTTACAATTTGAACTTTGTTTGCGTAGATATGAATTCTGAAAGAAGTATGAGGGTCTTGTATGACTTTGTACTTCTCCCATAGTTCATGTCTGTCAAACTTACCTGCCATGGACTCTTTCATAAGTTCCATGAATCGTCTTCGGACAATCCGGGAAAAGTATAATGTCAGTAAGTATTCTTTTAACATCCTTACTTAAACTCTTTGCTGTCTGTACACATATTACGAATGAGATGTTAAAGTGTCTGAGCTTCTTAAGAATTCGACACATATCTTGTTCTCTATTCTTTAACAAAGGATGAGAGGCGAAATCATCTAAGATAAGAAGACATCTATGAGGGTATGTCTTCCAATCGTAAAGCATTGCAATTTTTCGAAATGTAATTCTATCTCTTTCTGTTTGTTTCTGAAGTGTTTCTTCTCTAATATTCTCTGCATTTCCTCATTTGGGTCTTTAACTTAGAATTTATATACTCATTTATAGCATTATACTTCAAAACTCTTCTTTGGTACTTCTTTATCCAATCTAACAACTCAGTATCTTTTATACATACTAACTTAGACTTCTTTATAATATCTTTGAACGAATTGACGGTTTGGTCAAATTGACCAGAAGTACTACAATGACAACTAACTCATAGAATGGGTTCTTCTCATCTAGTTCTTGTTGTTGTGCAGCCATTTTAAGATAAGTGAAAGTCTTACCCGACCCAGGTGGGCAATTAGACCTGTTATACCATTCTGAGCAAATAAGAACTTTTCATGTATAGGCTTTATCTGAGCATTTTCTAACTTCCTCTTGTTCTTGTTTAAAACATTCTCAAATTTTTTTGTCAATGTCAGCAAACTTTTTTCTAACATATTTTTAGAAAAATTAAAATTTTTATCTTTTAGAAAATGTCTAGCGATTTCGCTATCTATATTCGAGACAAACTTTTCGACAGCAAAACATCTGTCGACCATAAAATCTTACATAGTGTAAACAAGAAAGGTGAATTTGTTCTAAAGTTCTGTTTCTGGGAATATGACAAGAACCATAAAACATTACAAAGAGCAGTCTTAAAATTTGTCAATGACAGACTTGTTGACAGAGATGACGCCTCTTGGAAAGATGAAGTCCAACAAAAGTTCTTAGAATGCAAAGAAGACACACATGCGCCGTTCTTGAAGATGAAATAGAAAACAGAATAGAAGAGCTATTAAAGGACAAAGAACTTTTACATAAATATGGTTCTGAGAAATTTGACATAACTCCACCAGAAAAGAAGAAGAGAGAAAAGAAAGAAAGAAAGTAGAAGAGAAGAAAGAACCTGAACCAGTTCCAGAGAAAAAGAATTTGACATGTAAAATAAATTTTTTTTTTAGAACATTTCTGGGTCAATGTCAATGTTCTCTTCCTCTTTAGGAGCAAACACTGGCTTAGACTCTAAAATCTTTTTACCCAATTTACCTTGAACTTCAACTATCTTAGACTCATAATATTCATAGTCGTCTGCTTTCTTTGGTTCATAAGGTATAACAAGTTTGTATGCTTTGCCTTCTTTAAGGTTTGAGAACCTTCTGTCAAAACTTTCTTTGACTGTTAACAAACCTTCTATGTCTAAGTCTTCAAATTTCGCACCATTTTTAGTCACAATAGCAAACTTAACTGGTTCGATGTTCCAAACTTTGCTGAATGAAGACTTTTCAAAATGGTAGAAGTAAACATCAAATATGTGAATGGGTCTAGTTCTTCTTTAAGTCCTGACATGTACTTGTTTACTGAGATGAATTTTGTCATCTTTTCTATCGGATAAAAAAAATTTTTTTTTAAATTTACTCATAAAAATTTTTCTTTGTATATACACCATTCTGAACATCTAAAAGACTTTTGACATTTGCCAAGAATGTTCGTTTAGAAGCTGCCATATAACCATATTCTTGACAATATTGTTTATATTCATCATATAAAGACTTTTCATCTAAACACTCAAAGTCAGTTTCATCTATGAACAGTTCATATACACTCTTGTTTGCTTCTAACAATGTTTGTCTCTCTTCGGTATGTGGAATTTGTCTTGGATTGAACTTAGAATATCTAATGTCATGAAATATGAGAACAAGTGGTTGTAAAAGTCAGATGTCAAAGTTTCTGCTAAGTCGTCAAAATATTCTGTATCTTGCATATGAGAATCTGACGTTCTGACAACTACATATCTTCTGTCAGAACTTTCTAACTTCATCGGAACAGCATTGTTTGAAACCATAATGAAGTTTGCAACATTTTCACAAACTCTTTGGTCTTTATATTTTCTTTCAACAACTCCAACTTTGTCTGTTATAAGACTCTTCAAAGCATCTGAGTTCAAAACTTTTGTTGTATCTATACTTTGAAGTTCATTGCAAACTATAAGTTTCATATTCTCTATTGAGGAGTTAAATTTACCGCAGATGTTTTCTAAGTTTGTCATATTCGGGTTCGAATAGCCCTCTAACAGTTTGCACAAAATATCTGTAAAGAATGTGTTCTTACCAGTTCCTTGTTTTCCAATTATAATGAGAGCAGTTTCATTTTTAGCACTTGGATGTTGTAAGATGTTTGCAAACCAACATAAGATATACTCATGACTCTTTCGTTTCCATTGCATATAATTTCTTTGACATGGTCTAACCAAGCTTCTATAATATTTTCTTTCCATTCTACTTGTTCGTATTTATATCCAGTGAAGATAGAATAGAAGTTTGGAGAAGGTGTATAGACTTTTACCTCGAACTGAAAAATCTTCTAACTTTGACAATAAGATATCCCAAGCATCTAACATCTTCATGCAACTTGTACGACTTTTATTTTCTTAAGTTTCTGTCTACATTCTTGTTCTGAAACTATTGTCGCTTTAGGTTTGTTAAAGACTACATCCCATTCTTTCATAACATAACATTCTGGGGCAGAGTCAACATAAATGACTAAACGTTTCAAATTCTCGACTGCTTTGTTATAGTCTCTAAATGGACACATATTTCTGAATGCTTGGAAGTCATAAAAATCTGAAACATCTATTCTGTACATTTTTATAAAAATAAAAAAATATTTTTTTTATTCTTGACTTTGTTGTTCCATTTGTTGCATTTGTTGTTCTTGAGCTATTTGTTGTTGAAGTTGTTCTTGTAATACAATACTTTCACCAGTTGCATCTTCCAATTCGAAATTTTCTGCCGTCATTGACAAATACATAGGACATAAAAGTTTTACAGGACAAAAGTTTGCGTCAACTAATGTCAACGTTATACTTGCCAAAGTGTTTGAGTTCACTAAGGTTGAAAATTCTGCATTCGAATGAACAATAGGCAAACCAGCAGAGAAAGTATTGTTTATACGCATAAGTATCTTTTGGTCATAATAGTTTCTGTCGACATTCGAATAACACTTTGAACCTAAGTTTGAAAACAATATATAAGATTGGTGTACTTAAAGTCAATGGAACAGACATTCCTTGTATGACACCTTTTCCTGTTATAGGAAACTGTTGGTAGTAAAAACCAAAATAAGTTTGTATTATAGCTCATATTGTTTTATAGTAAACTCAGTCGGACATCCAAACATAATGAAACCTGCTCTAGTTGCAGCACATGTTACACCCGTACTTAAAGTATTAAATAAGTCAACAAAACCCGTTGGTGGTATATCTGAGTAAGTATCTTCAAAGGAGTATTTTTTACCATTCACAACAATGAAGTCTTCTGGTGTCAAAAGAGCAAAACAGGCTTTAGTCGTCATTGTGTTTAAAGTTAGTTTACAATACCGTCCTTGAGGACTTTGTAAGTTTGTTGTTATAGAATTATATGACTCAGGGTTTTTAGTCGTAATAGTATAAACATTATGTCTTCTGCCATTTATATTATTTAAAAGTTTTTCTGAAAGTGGAGAAGAACTTCATCTAAACTTTCACATGGCGTTTCTTGAAGTTCTCTGTCTAAGAAGTTCAAATATTTTGTAAAGACATAGAACTTTCCTTTGTCTACACGAACAAACAAACAGGGTCTTTCATATCGTTCAAAAGTGTGTAAAGTCCTTTACATGAAATAAAGTCTATATTATTTTCTTCAAACATCTTTCAAGAAGTTTTGACTTTTTACTTAGCAAATAAATTTTAATGAAATGTTGTGGTCGTCAAATATTTTTATGACGTCTGGGAAACTATACTTTAAGTTCAACGTTTCACCTCCTTTCATAACGTATATCTTGTCAATGACATTATATGAAACACCACAGCAACTAATGTCGGGTTCTATTTCTTTGATGTTTATATCGTCTGCCTCTGTCAAAAGTTTCAATAGTTCTTTCAAAACTTCATGAGGTGCAATGACATATGAGTTCACTTTTACAGGGTTGTGTTCGACCAAGTTTAACATTATACTTAAAGCTTGACAAATCTTCTCCTGAGTTTGAAGTTTGTCTTTCAGTTGTTGGTAGTCATTTCGAATATCTGCAACAGAACTTAAGTCTCTGCTAACTTCAGGATATGTTGGTTCTTTTACAGGAACAATTGTTATACCATCTTCGTCTTCGTATGGTTTCCCCACTTCAACATCTCTGTCTTTGACATTGACAACAACACTTTGACTGTTTGTTTGAGTTGGTGAATTTAACTTCACATCTGCCACCGCCATTAAACCTTTTGAAACACTCACGCTTCTATTTTTCGGAAATGACATTTTACTTAGAATAAAAAGATGGACGTATTCGAGTATCTCTTCGAATTGAAGCAGAACAAAGTTTACACACACAAACAATACAAATACATTGACAGAATAGTTCTTTATACAAACAATGGTAAATGTTATAGAATAGCAGTCTTTGCTGAACCTAAATATTTTCATAAAGCAAAGAAAGTTGGTATAACTGAAATGGTGAAAGTTCTTGACGTTGACAAAATATAACAACAAAACTTACAGATATTTCTAAAGGTAAGTTTATCTTACAATATTATGTAAAACTGGCGTACTGTCAATATTTGACGAGAGAAGTCAGTTCAAGAACAACTTACTGACCTGCTGCCAAAATCTGCTCGATGGAAGCTGTCGTTATGCCAATCTGAGGAGCCCCAGCAGGTTTCATCGAACGAATCTTCAAAAGAGCATCTTCCGTGAAAAGTGCTATTGGTTTTGTAAACTTCTTTGCTCTCAATTCATCTGGACCGTCTCTGTCACCAGTATATTGTATTTGTACAGTACCAACAGTGTTGAAATACCACCCATAAAGTCTTCTGAGTCAGCAAATGGAATGCCAAGCCAAAAGTTTGAACGGTCTCCTTTGTATATTGAGTTTTTTGACCTCCTGTATGAGTCCATACTTTCACATATGGCATAATAGAACTTTGCATTTCAGGGTTAATGGTTGTTGTGAAGTTGTTGTTAAAGTTCATAGCATCTAATGTCAAGTTGTATGACCTCATATCCTCAACTGTAGAATATTCTTCTCTTGGATAATATTTGCCATCTATGTTTATATGATATTTAATACCAGGGTTGTAGAAACAAGAATAGTCATTTATAGTTCGTCTGAACAGTACAAACATAGTATCTGCATGTTTCATTGCAGTTGTTAAAGCAATATCTGTTCTTGCACCTGGGTCAGCACTTTGGTTTCCAACTTCACCTGCAAAGTCTTTGACAGATATTTGGTGTATAGGAACATAAGTGGAACTGCAATATATTTGGCAGCTAAAGCATTTGAAATATCTGGGTCCAACATATAGACTGCAAGTCTGCTTTCTATTCTCTTGCATTCAAATTTTTCGCATGTGAACTTAACTGGGTCCCAAGCATCTCCAGCAGCATTAATATAGTTTACTTCAGTGTTGAGGTTTGAGAAACCAAAGTCTAAGTCAACCTTGCCTTTGCAAAATTCGGCGAATGATGTTTTATTTATTCCCTTTACGTCTGTAATAGTGAATGGTCTTGTGTTGTGCAATGACTAAGTTATTTTGCTTGGAGTAAGTTCGATAGAAATTTTTCCTGCCCAGTTTGGCAAGTATCTTAAAAACCTGAAATGAGGAAAGATGACAAAGGAACTCTAAGTTTCAGTTTTACTTTAGTGGCAGCATTTCCATCTGAACCAGAAAGGTTAACATAAACTCCTGGAACGTTAGGGTCAAGTCTTCTTATTTTTTCAATATTTGCATACTGGTCTGTTTGTTCTCTAGCTTGTGGTTGTACTGAGTTTCTTAAAGCGAACCATTCATAGTTTGCCCATGTTACTGTTTGAACTAAGTCAGAGTTAGAATATATCTTATATCCCATGAAAACTTCTGGAGCATATTGGTATCCGACATAGAAAATTCCATTGCAACCTTTCTTGTCAGACAACTTGGCAGAAGGTTTTATTTCAATGTCTTGTTCCACGTATAAGAATGAGTTGTCAATAGAAATAATATGAAACCTGTCGCAAGCAATATCTACTGTTGTTGAAGAACCTTCTCCAAACTCACCTACGTTCCATAAGAAACAGCAGTTGTATATTCGTAAGTTCCAGGAACTATTTCTGACCTTCTAATGGCATTGTCGCATTCGTTATACCATTCGGAAACATTTCCGTTCATGGCATCCAAAACTGTTGGCGTTATATTCTGAGCGGCGTACATTTCATATGGGTAAAAATATAGAATAGTTGGATTTATATATCATAATAGAACCCACTCGGACCAAGCTTTACTTTCTTCCTGACTGAGTTTTTAACTCTTCCTTTTCCTTCATTGCCACTACTTTCACTAGATGAAGTTACTTCTTCACTACTTTCACTTTGTTCTACTCTTCTTCTTTGGTGTCGCTTTTGGTAACTTGCCCTCTGCTTCAAGTTGTTGCATCTTTGCCTCATGTTCACCTAGTATGTTGTAAATTTCCCATGTCCTTTTTGCCTTTGGGCTCTGGTCGCCCATCTCAGGTAACCTATATCCTAGAAAGATTTTGTCATAGTTTGTATTTGAGTCTTCGCGTATTGTTTGCATGACTCTTTCCTGAGTTTCCGGTTCAAGCTCTTCAAACAGAGCTTGTCCATATGGAATAAGCTCGTTTCCAAATATATGTTTTGTAGCCATTCTGGTTTTCTTTCCATGTTACCAACAATATCTTTTGTGAATGGGAAAGCTTTTACCCAATGTTTCAGTCTTGCGTCATTTATTTCTGTAGTTGGTTTTATTTTGTCAAGGAACATGTTTTTCAATACTAACATTTCATTTGGTACTGTCCATTTGAGTTTTCTTAAATATTCATCCCTTCTCGGTTCATTGTCTGCAAAGTAAGTTTTTATGACATTTTGTAAACTTTCGTTTGCAAGGTCATGTACAATAGGTTCTCTTCCTTCTCTCTCCCTAACTTTCTTTCTAAACTCTTCACCAAATATACCATCTTTATGGTTCTGTGTAGTTCTTTGAGATAAATGTTCTAGAACGTCAGGTGTTATATTTCCATCAGCCATGTTCATTTCATACTGGTCCAAAATATCTGCATGTTTCATATCTTTCAATGGCATTAAAGCCGCGCTGAAAATACCAGCTATATCTGGTTCACCATTCACTTCCATTGCGTCTACAACTTCTTGGAATTGTGGTTGTAAGTTTATGAACCACCTATCCGGATTAGCTTTATGACCCCATCTCATTGTAGTTCCATAGTCTGCAGAAACAAAAGTAGGTTTGTTTCCATATTGGTTAGGTTCTGAATGAACTTTAAACAATGTTTCATTTCTATATGTTTTGGTGAAATTTAACCTTTTATTTTCACCGAGTTCAGCCAAAGATTGAACGTTATATGGTCGTAAGTAAAAAGGATTGTTGTATTTGCGTACACTTTCTTTCAGTTCTTCCATTCTATGCTGAATATTTTCATCTGATGTTGGAGTCTTTTGTATGTCGGCGAACATTTTTCGATATTCTTCTACTATGTCAGCTGAATTTTTCTTAGACTCTTGGAAAGATTCCATATTCTCCGCATACTCTTGTTGAGGGTCAAGATTTTTCGGCTGTTCCAAATCTTCATCTAGTTCTGTGAAGTTAGTTTCCAAAGGAGGGACTTGTTCGTTTCCTTCAGGCTCTTCTAGCTGTTGTTGCTGAACTATTTCTTCCATGTCTGGTTGTATCTGAACTTCTTCCTGTGGAGTTTCTTGTACCTCATCTGCTGGCATTTCATATATTCCGAGACCGTTTTTAACAAGTTCCCTATTTAAGCCATCCGCATTCATAACCCTTTCTTCTTTCGTTCCGTCTCTATTTTTTACGCGTTTCATGAAGATAGTTGAATTATCATTTATCTCTGACACCAAATATCTCGGAGTAAATTCATCCATGTCATTTGGATGATATGCTATTAAATCATATCCCTTAGCGAGCTTGTATTTTCCAGGTTTGAAATTATATCCCATTTGGTGCTGAGCCATAAAGCTAAATAGGTTCGGGTCAGTATTTCCTTCCTTGAACTTTCTAATAGCTTCTTTATATCTGTCACTAAAGTCAAGAGTATCTGGGTAACCATAATTTTCCTTAAGCATTTTTAAGAATTCTTGGTTTCCTTGTTCTCTACTTCTTTTATGTCCTTGCTCTGTTTGTGGTTGTTGCTGTGCAGTGTTTTGAACTGTTGGTTGTGGTGCAGTGTTTTGAACTGTTGGTTGTGGTGCAGTGTTTTGAACTGTTGGTTGTGGTGCAGTGTTTTGAACTGTTGGTTGTTGTGTTGGTTGTTGTGTTGGTTTTGGTGCATGCCTGTGTCTGTGTCCATGTGACGATGTAAATGTTTTAGGTAGTCCTGGTGCAGGTGCTTCTCTTGGAGGGTTTGGTGGTATATAAGTTCCACTAGCTAGTATATAAGTTCCACCAGCTGGCACATATGTTCCATCTGCAGCATAATGTCCTACCTGACTTTTCGTTTTTAAGAAAGCATTTACTAGGTCTGTTTTGGTCTGTTGTAACTCTTTTTCTTGACTTTCCACAACAGTTGCTCTAACGGCGTCATAGGCACTTTGAACTGCCTGTCTCGTTGCTGCATCTGTTATTTTCGTCATATTTTGTGCTACTTCTCTTAACTCTTTGTCGAAACCTTCAGACTTCAGTTTCTTTCCAGATGAGAAGTCGTTCACTAGTTTCACCTTACTATGAAGAGCTTCGAAGGCGTTCTTAAAGTCAGCATTCATTAAAGCTTCATTTGAACTGTCTTCATCCGCTTGTATTTTTGTCCTTATTGACCCTATAAGTTGGGCTGCTTTAGCGTTGGCTTGGGCATCTAACCAGTCATTATTAGCTTTTATATATTCTGCGCTTTTCATTGCCTTTTGCATGGCTGCGTCGTTATTTTTACTTTCTTGTGCTAAGTTTTCATACTGTATGGTTTGGTTTTGCAACTGTAAAAGTTTTTCTGCCTTTACATTTGCTTCAACTTCTTTTTTATACTCATCGCTATCCATATATGTCTTCAGGGCTTTTTGTTTTATTTCTTCATCTTTCAGTACTTTATATTGAGTAGTATGGTTTTTCAAATTTATAACATCTTGTTCCATTTTTGCTACTTCTGCTGCTTTTTCTGACACTTTTTTCGCATATTCCTCTGTACTTAGTTCTTTCAGTTGTTCTTCTTTCTTCTTTTTCTCTACGTTTAACTCATTTAGTTTCTTTGTGTGTCTGTCATATTCTAGTTTCTTTTCGTTTTCACTTATTTGTTTCTGTATGTCTATGTTTGACTTTTTGACATCTGTTATTTGATTTTTGAGTGAACTCAAATTCATTTGACTTTGAGGGTTATAAGCTGTTCCGTCTGCAGCTCCACCATAGCCTGCCATTTTCGCTAAAAGTGCCGCTCTTAAACCTCCACTCTGTGCACCAATAACTCGGTTTAAAAGCATAGGGTTGCTTGACATTTGTTGCAACATAGTGGGGTCATTCATCATTTGTTGTTGCAACTGTTGTTGTGGTGTCAGTTTTACTATTGGATGTTTCAATGCTCCCTTCCTCTTACGTATATTCTTACGTAGCTTACGTGGCATTTTAAGTGAAGTAAAAAACGGTTTTTGACAGATGTTTATATGATACTTTTTGTTCAGCACAAAAAACTACTCGGTCAAAGTGTTGTCATTTTTGTAAAATAACCGTCCTATCTCATTCTATAAGGAGAAAAGGCTTCTCAAAGTATACTTCCTTGGAACGCCTGTAACTTTTCCTGTAGCGACGATAGACCCTTACTTGTCCGGACAAAGTTATACTATTTTGAGTGCTCTACAAAAAAGTCAACAGCGACGACTCTCAAAAACCGTTGTGTAAAAAGTTTTACCGTTGGACAAAAAAGTATATATAGAAAACAAAAAACGTTTATAGTTCATTCAATATTTGAGATGGAACGGTTTGCCAACGGTAACTATTAAATAAAATAAAAAAATAGAGGGGGTCTCCGTTGGTAAAAACCGTTTTTATTCAATATTCATTTTCCACAAACTTCTGGTCAGTTCATTTTTTGGCTAATGGAAGCCAACGCTGTTAACCACAATTCTCAACCGCTAACCAAAGCCAAAGCCCCACAACCTCCAAGAACCGGCACAGCGGTTAGAATAACCACCAAAAAATCTAACAACGAATTAAGAGAAATTCTTCAACAAATTTGCTCTAAATATCTCAAAGAAGCCGAAGAAAACACACAACCAGACGCTACATACAATACTCAGTTCTGTGAAGTTCTGAACAAAGCAATTACTAGTTCAATTGAACTTACTAAGACAATTCCAAATCCAATTGAGCTTAGCGATGTCTTAGTTCAGTATTTTCCAACATTTACTAAGCTTATAATGTTGAGAACTTTATACCAAGTTCGTCAAAATCTTCCTCGTTACATGCAACGGTCATTCGACAAGAGAATTGCTGAATTCCAAGTCTTTAGTTACGGATATGACGAAGATGAATACGTTGACGAGTTCGGAGACAACTGTACAAAATGGTTTGAATGTTATACGACAACACAATTTGAATTCGACTTTCTCGAATTCAACGCAGCAACCATTCATATCATTGCTCTTTACCTTTCCGAACAACAACAAGACCTCGCAGATGGAGATGTTGTTACTGTCGTCATGGAAACTCCTGAACAATTCGGAAAAAAGAAGTCTCTAATTGCCAAATTCGTTCCAGGACATCAGCTTTTCCAACGCACAGAAGTCTTCTGTATTCCTGGAACTAAGTTCTTTGTCAGGAGCGAACTCAAAGAAAGATATAATGTGTCATTCAATTACACATTATATAATGTTTTCGACCCAGAAGAAGGCTTCTTCCCAGAAGCAATGGAGGAAGAAGAAGAGGAGGAGGAAATACAAAACTCTATCCAAGAAGAGTCCTCCGAATTCACACCAGAAGACTAACAATTTTCCGAATAAAAACTTCATTTATACTAAACATCTTCAGGGCTAGAAGGCACGAAGTGCCTGGAAGCCCCACTACCTTTTTTTTTTTTTTTTTTTTTTTAATTCGATTAAATATTAACTGCATTTTGATTTACAGTTGCTGAATGTGATAAATTTTCTTTTTTATATCCGATAATTAACCGGAGAAAAAATAACACCACGATCCTTTAATAGATCCTGTTAATTATAATATAAACATGCATTGAACTTTTTTGTTCGTTCTCAATTTTTTTAATTCAAAATTAATAAGATTTTATAAAGATATATGCTGAGGCTCTTTTTGTCTGACGTTATGGAAGAAATTTGCCCGCATATTCGTGTAGCATAGGCTGTCAATCAGAAATTTTCCAAGCATGATTATTTTCATATTACTTTAGATAATAGCCAAGAGAAAGAATTTGAATACAGTGTTAATTATTGGGCCAATGGTACCGACATGGGAAAACTTTCATTAAAGTATAATCAAACACACAATTATGTTAGACTTAATTTGCTCAAGTTCAGAAAAATATTAGGAAAAACTGATATCAAAATTGAATTCCAAAATTCTACATATGCTTGTAATATTTCAACGTTTTATATGGCAATGCTACCATTAGAAATTGACAGTTTATCAGCTGAACCTTATTTTTATACTCCGGGTACCAACCTGTCAATAGTTGCAAATGTATATGATTACAATGCGAATCCAGTCCCATATTGGTATCTTACAATTCTTAAAAACGAAGAACCAATTGAAATAGGTGGAGAAACTATAGAAGATATCTCATTGGAATCAACCTCTATTGGGAAAAATGATAGAAAAACATTAAAATATCCTGAGGAAAAGGACATACCGACTTCATCAATAGAAGTTGGGAATTACACAGCAGAATTAACATTTCGTGAATCTGATGAATATGATTCAAAAAAATTCACGAAAGGAAGGTTTGATTTTTTCATAAGAAACCGAATGCATATTGAATACATCGAAGGTAATAAAGAGTTCTATTTCCCAGGAGAGGAGGCATCTCTTAAATTTAAATTTTTAAATGATGAAGATGAGGATACATATTACAACGTTTATGTTAACGATGTCAAAGAAGTTGTACACGAAACTAATAGAGATCCATTTATTGTTAAAATTCAAATTCCCGAAAATGCACCTATTGGAGATTATATAATTAATTATAACGTTTCTGTGGCAGATGTGATATGGTCTGAAAATAAATCCGGTACAATTCAAGTAAGGGCTAAACCAAATATTTCAAATCCAATTAGGATGGATTCATATTTAATTGATGATGAAATTATTATCTTATTTACTTGTAATGACGAAGATGATAATGACGATTTCAGAATTTCTTACAAAATTGGTAAAACTTCTGATTTTCATCAACTCCCTGATACTATATCTGCTAATGTTTCAAAAGAAACTATTCTCAAGATAAAAGTGGACAATTCCCTCTTGAAACCTGGAATCAATGAAGTCTTTATCAAAGTAAGTGATAGTTTCCACATTGAATCAAATATCATTCAAACGGATATCAAAATTGTAAATAAGCCAGTAATCATTATTTCAAGGCAATCTGATTTTTATCAAGTTGGAGATGATATACATCTGTACATTGATTTAACAGATAATGATGATGAAGATTATGCAAATATTTCATTTTCATTTGGTGAAGATAGTTCAAATCCAACATTCCTTCAGCAAATAACATATCCAAATAATGGACATTCATTTAGTGATTATCTTGAAACATTCAAGATTCCAAATGCTAGAGCTGGACCTCTTAATTTGACCATCTTTGCCACAGATTCTTTTGGTAGAACAAGTAACCAAACAATAGTGCTTTTGATCCATAAAAATCCAACCATAACTCCTCATATTTTAGAAACAGATCTTGTTCCTGGAAAAACATATCAAGTCACTTTTGATATATCTGATGAAGATTTACCAAATGATGAGATTAATATATCTTATAAGTTAGGCTCAAATGATTATCAATATGTACTTACTTACAGAGTGGATGTTGCCAAAGAATTCAATGTTTCTATTCCATTTGATTATCCACCAGGAGAAACTACCATCTTTGTAAAAGCAGTTGACAATTATTCGCTCAGTGATGAAAAAAGACTTACTGTTAATATTAAGCACAAGCCTACTATTACTGTTGATGAACTCGAAAAATTTGACTACACGGGTGGCAACGTTGTCATATTCAAGGGAATTTATTCCGATGAGGATAATGACCTAGGAAAAATACACCTCATTTCTGAAATAGGAAATTCAACGTCAGAAGCAATTAATAGTGGTGAAATATTCAGCATTAGTCTTCCTATTCCAAAAGAACAGCAAGTTGGTAGCATAACTGTCTATCTTTTTGGTGAAGATTTGGATGGTCTTACTTCTGAAAAGCATCCTGTAACATTTAGAGTAAGATCAACTCCCCCAATTTGGAGAATGTAGAAATGATAAAGATGTTTACAAAGCAGGAGATGCCGTAACTGTTACATGTATTATCACAGATTATGATAATGGAGATGTTATCAAGTATGGAACTTATGATGACACATATGATGTATTCACTAAGCAAAACGAAGTTACTATCTCAACTACTTCAACCAGAATAGAATTTGGGCCATTTAATATCCCAGAAGGATATACTGAGCCATCTTTTGAAATTATTCTAGGTGTAATTGATTCATATGAATTCTATTCCAATAAATCAATCCAAATTCCATTGAAAAATAGACCAAAAATTGTTTCTAAATCTGCAGATAAGGAATATTATCTCAGAGGTGAAACAATTGTCTTGACAATTAATGTTACTGATGAGGATGATACTGATACAATTACTGTCACAGCTCAATTCGGAGATTCGACAAACAGCAGCACGCAAGCCACTGTAAAAGGAACCGAAACACAATTTGAATTGTCAATAAAAATTCCTGATGATGCAGTTATCGGGCAAATGACTATTTCTATTTCGGCATCAGATATTTCCGGAATTAAGGCAGAAGGTTGTACAATGAACTTGCCCCTCTACTTCAGACCAAAATTATAAGCAACAAATCCGGAAGAAACATATAAACCGAATGATAATGCAATGATTAGTATGTCTATTGAAGATCTAGATTCCAATGAAATTGTTAATCTAAAGTACAAATATGAAGGAATGGAAAATTATGTTGACATTACACCAAGTATTCCAATCGTTTCTGAGTCTAAAATTGAAACAACTCAAGTTGAAGTTCATCTTCCAAGTAAATACAGTGGAGTCCTTCAAATTGAATTGGTTGCAACTGATAGTCATTCACTTGAGTCATTGAAGGAATTTGTTAATGTTACTATTAGAAATGTCCCACAGCTGTACATTTCCTCTGAAGTTCCATCTATTGCCAAAGGAGATAGTTTGACGATTTCAGGATACATTGCAGATATTGATCCAGATGATTCATTCACATTCCATATAGATAATAAAGAATATGAAAGTAAATTAAATAGAACATCCGAAAACATCTCATTCTCAATCCAAGTTCAGATTTCAGACATAACAACAGGCGAAAAATCATTGGACATTTATGTAACAGATAAATACAATTTTGATTCCAACAAACACTCTTTTATATTCTTTATTAGAGCAAAACCTGAAGTTGTAATATATCCAATTAAAGGAAAACATGTTAAAGGAAGGCAATTAGAATTTTCCTTCAAGATCAAAGATGAAGATGAGGGTGATTCATCAATTGTCAACATCAAATATGAAAATAAAGAAATAACAAGCATAGCCAGAAAACTTCATAATGAAGGAAGAATTCCAAGATCATTCTCTTAACATTGTAATTCCAAATGATTCTAAATTCGGAAATGCAGAACTTGAGATTATTGCCATAGATTCATATAATCTATCATCAAATCCGGTTTCTTCATCAGTTTATATTTTAACACCACCTGAGATAATTTATCAAGGAAAAGATCGAGAAGATATTAAACCAGGTGATAATGTTTCAACCTCTTTCAAAATAAAAGACACTGAAGGAGATAACAATATCAGTATTTCGCTCCAACTTCCAAACGGAACAGTAATTGGTCCAATTGTTCACGAATGTCTTTTAGATACTGATATGAAATCTTCATGCAATGAAAAAGATTCGGTATTCAACTTTTCAATTCCAGAATTTACATCTGATGGGGAATTCCCGATTATTGCAGTTTTAAATGATACTTATGGGCAAAGTTCAACATTCCCTGTCAAGCTTGATGTCATGAATTATCCACCAGAAGTTGAAATTGTGAACAAAGAAAAAATTGAAAAATCTGTCTTCGTTCAAAATGAAACAGTTATAATTACTTATAGGATCAGAGATAATAACACAGATGATTCTTCAAAAGTTTACATAGCAATTTATAATAATAACTCTAGTAAAACAGATAACAATGAACCTTACATTATATTAGAAACATCTAAATACTGGACAGAATATAACTACTCGTTTGAAATACCAAGCAATTTCAGTGATGGTGAGTATACATTTGATATTTACTTAGTTGATAAGAATGGCAAGAAATCAAAAATTTCCAATGCTTTATTGAAGATTGATTTCTCTAAAGCGCAAGATGGTTCAGTTAATTTGTTCCTTATAGAAGTTGAAAGGAAATGGATCATTATTGTGGTTGTTTCAGTAATTGTAATGATAGTTCTATTGATTGTCTTAATCATTATCATTCTATTAATTCCATGTGGTGAAAAAGAAAAGCAAGAAATGGAAGAAATTGGAGAAGAACCCGAAGATTGGCCAAGTGCGTCTGATTCTGGTGAAACAGTGTCTATTGATTCAGATGAAATAGTTGAATATAATGCTCAGCCATAAAATCTTTAAATCTTGTTTTATCCACATTTTCATGCAATTTTCAAATAAAATTAATTCTCAAGTAATTTTTCTAAGCTTCTTCACATCATAAGGAGAATAAAATTGATTGAAAATATATCAATTTTAAATAAATTGGCCTACAAAGGAAATTTCAATAAAAAAATGTAAACTTTTGAAATTTCTGAGGAGTAGGACAGTTCCAAGAAAAGACTTCAAAATTCTCAAAAAAATAGCGTAATGTGTTGATAATAAACTGAATGTGTACACGTTTGACAATCTAAATATGATTTGGTAAGTAAATTTGATGTTGAGATTTGGAGAATTTGGAGAATTTACGCGCATCATTGGAAAATGACTCTATTCGATGTTAGTACAGAAGTACTTACGTTGCCAATTTGCTTACATGTTATAAACAGAAAACGACGAATTCAAAAAATAAAAATTGAGATGAAATTTGACGATACATGTAAATTTTATTTATCTCATTTGAATGGAAAGTGGATTTTCTAAAGAAGCGCTTGAGGAAGCGTATAAGCTTGCAGAGCTCCAAAGACTCCTTTCTAGTATGAATGAAGAAAACTTCAATTCAACTGTTGAAAACATCATGAAACTCCCTTATATCAAAACAATTGATGGTGTATACTTCTTTGTTCACGAACTTATGGACGTATTTGAAATCCGTTCGACAAACCAAAGACTTCACGCGCGTCTTTTCGGAGAATTAAACAAGAATGCAGCACCAGACAACGCATTAGAGCACTTAAAGCCAATTATCTTAAAGGCAGCGTTCAGACCATACGGCAAAGCATTACTCCATAGGAAAGAGGAAGCGCTCTGCTTCATCAGAAACTGTCTTATGGCTAAAGTTTTGACGATAAATGAAATCGCGGAGAAAATTTGCAATATTTTATCAGATTGCATCTTCGAAACAGCAGAAAACTCACTTCTATACTTCTTCTTCGGTGCAGAATTGGAAGCTTTCGATCCTCCTTTATTTACTTTATTATCTCAAAAAACAAATCGCCACAACAATCCTCTTGAAGAATTTATCGATACATTAGATCTTCTCTGTGCCGATGGGTGGGAGAAAATGCATGATTTCACAGATGTTGGCTGTACAAAAGATTCTCCATTTTATGCTATACATCGTGACGATCCATCGTTGTGGGGACCTGATCTAAACATCAATCAGAAGTTCCCTAACCTCTTCTTCCAGCCAAGATTCATCTACGAGCGTACTCCGAATTTAATTCAACTTGCCTGCTTCTACGGAGCCATCAACTGTGTCAAAGAGTTAATTAAGCGTGGTGCCTCTCTCAAGAATACCGAAAAATACGCAGTTGCCGGTGCAAATCCAGAAGTTCTCCAAATTCTCAAAGACAAAGGCCTTTCTTTACTCAGATCAATCAAAATCGCCGCCAGATTCCGTCGTTACGAATTATTCGAGCAAATTTACAAGCAAACTCCCTTCGGAGTCGCAGATCAAGAATACGAAGCTCTTTCCAACGACGAAGCCCTTACCATTGACGGCATTTTCAACAAATGCGCACGTACAAACAATGTAGTGTCCATGTTGTTCGTTCTAAAGAACGGTGCGACCCCAACGAAATGGAATGCCTCCGGAATGATCATGATTGCAGCCGACGAAGGCCATGTTGGTGTTCTTAAGCTTCTCGCATCAATACCCGGCATCGAAGCCCCCGGAATTTCGAAAGGAACGACCGCATTATTCCAAGCCGCCGAAAACGGCCACTTAGGATCTCTCAAAGTTATCATGGGCATGAAAGGCGCAGACTGCAGCTTCCGCAAAGGCTCCAGAACAATTCTCCACGCGGCTGCACTCAACGGACATCAAGATGTCGTCCAATACATCATTGACAACAACTGTGTCGATATAAACTCAGTTGATGCTTCAAAACGAACTCCCCTTTATTTCGCAATTGATGGCTGCTACATCAATGTCATCCGCGCTTTCTTGAACTCTCCAAACTGTGACACAAATCACAAAGATGTCGATGGTTTGACGGCTTTACATTCTGCATGTAAATCTGCACCGTCAAGTATTGTCAGATTTTTAGTTTTGAGTGGAAAATTTGACATAAATGCGAAAGACAAACAAGGAAACACTCCATTCCATTATGCAGCATCGAGAGAGACTATGGCGATTGCTGAAAGTTTGTCGCAGAACTCGAATCAGATTGATTACAACAGTAAAAACAAACAAGGAAATACTCCTCTTCATTTGGCAGCACAAACATTGTCAAGAGCGATAACTTTCGTTGTAAGTTGTCCTGGAATTGATTATAATGCTGTCAATAAGGATGGAATGACTCCTCTCCATTTGGCATGTAAAAGAAATAGACCTGAATCAGTTCAAAGTTTAGTACAACAACAAGGTATTGAATTAAACAAACATGATGCACAAAATAAAACGGCATTGGCAATAGCAAGTAAAATGGGTTTCATTGATGTCGTGAAAATCTTGGTAAAGACACCAGGAATAGATCCAAATGATGGAAACCCACTTTACGAAGCAGCTGTTGGTCAATGGCCTGATGTAGTGATCGCTTTGACTTCCTGCAAAGGAATTGACGTAGAACAGAAAGGTCCTGATGGAAATACAGCCCTGGAAGTTGTCAATTCGAATGAGGCGAAGATAGCAATAAGAGAAGTTATGAATAGGAAATAATTTAATGTATTTTTTTGTAGAAATTTAAAAAAAATGATTTTGATATATTGAAAATTTTAATGATTTTTAGATTAGGCAAAATCGCAACCGAATTTTTAAATCTCGATCGCAAAGAAAAATTTCGATTTTTTATAAAATCGCGAACTTCTGAAAAATTGCGAACAGAAAATAATCGCGATTGTTTTTGAAATCGCGTTTTATTAGAAGTACGCGATTTTATAAAAAATCGAAATTAGATTAAAATATAGCGTCTAAAACCAAATTGCGAACAAGTTATGTATTGATTAAGAAAAATATATTTAAGATGAAGAATTGCTTGCTATGATGTACTGATTCATGATCAGTACATCATAGCAAGCAATTCTTTACATGAAGTTCGAAAACTTGGGTGCAATCAGATCTGATTGCACCCAAGTTTTCGAACTTTGTATAGGGAATTAAAGGGTGAGAGATATATAGTCTATCTATATATCTCTCACCCTTTAATTCCACCTCTGTAAGCGATAAAATTTTATCAAATATTTTACTACGAGAAATTATGGCTTTGTTTCATAGACGTATTGAATTTACCGATTGTGTTAAAATGAGATCGCTTAATCTTTAAATTTATTAAGTTAATCAAATTTTTGATTAAACGCAACGATGTTTTGTGAAATCAAAACGATAAATATTCAATGCAAACGCACCTGAGCTATGTTCCTTTATTGCAGCCATTAAACATTTGTCTGGCTCACAATTTGAGAGCACTTCACCTAAATAATGCTATAATGAAAATTGAATTAATAAAAATCGTTTCTTCAAATAAACTTCACAAATATATTATCATTATGTGAATTTTTACTTATAAAATTAAATACATATTTAGTTTCTAGTATTTTTTTTTCTATTGTCATTCAAAATATAGCTACAAAACGAAGAACCATAATTTTGATAAACACTAAATGATAATATGATTTATAATATAAATAAAATATTTTCAAGTCCAATAAATCAAAATTGATATTTTTAAAAAAACTAATTAAGAATTCAGTGATAATTTTATCAAATATTACAAGACAATATGATTTATAAGCAGAATAAAATATTTATTATTAAATTTGAAAAAACACTTTTTTATAAAAAAAAATTCGGGCTATTTATCTTATATATATATTATACAATGATTTGACATATATAGTATAATAGAAATATCATAAAAACTAACATCCATTCGAATAAAATATATTTTGTCCATTTACGAGTCATCAGCAATATAAGTTATACTATAATTTTCCACTTTACATCCAGAACTAGTGCATATCGATGGCTTCGATGGCGTTTTATCGATTTATCACAGGCGAAATCATTATCAAGAAGTCATCGGCAGCCATTTCATTCTAGAATATCGAACTATTTGCTTACAATTTAATTTAAAATCATCTGATAATTTTATATTTTATAGGTGTTATATTCACAATGATATATATTTTATAATATTGAACATGAGTTGAACAAATCTCCACCTTACTGAAATAATATATGTTAATTGAATTCTTATAGGTCTATTGAAATCATATATGTCTATTGAAATATTGTATGCCTATTGAAATTTTATATATCTTTAGAAAAATTGTAAAATAATTCAAATTTTCAAGAAAGAGCATTTGACTTCATTTATGAATAAGAAAAAAGGTCATTCGTCCTCAAGCCAAAGAGCTGCTCAATCAGCATCACAGAGGACCCAAGCTCCAAGTACTACGCCTGTACAAAGTCATTCATCACATCAGAATACTGCGCCTGCACAGAGTATTTCACCACATCAAAATACCACGCCCGTACAAATTGATCCACACATCAAAATACCACGCCCGTACCAAATCCTGAACCACTTCAAGATACAGATGATCCAATAGCATTTTTTGCTCAAAGGGAAATCGATTACATCGCCACTTTTGCTGACGCTCCAATAATTCCAGATCCTCCAAAAAAACAAAAAGAACCACTTAAAATAAGAATAGAAGAAATTTTACACAATGACGATAATAATACATTAATTAAATTAACAAATCTTACGTGCAAAGATTTTCGAGATCTTATAAGACTTTTCATCCCTTCAATTGAATTACATCATTATAAGAATACTAGGGTTTCAATGGAAGCACGTTTATTAATTACATTAACATGGCTTAAACACGCTCCTGGATTCGAAGAATTGGCCGATAAATTCGGTATCAAAAAGACACACACAAGGCAAATTATCATTGATGTGATCGATGCAATTGGTTCTAAAATCGGCCGAGAATATGTGAAATGGCGATCATTTATTAAATGGGATGATCGCGAAAAATCAAAAGAATATCCTTATATGTTGGGAGCACTTGATGCCACAGTTCAAGAGATACCCAGAAGTGCCAATCAAGAAAAATATTATTCAGGCAAACATAAAATATGCTGCATCAAAACTCAGTGCTTTGTAAGCCCAAAAGGATTTCTTTTACATTATTCCAAACCAATCAGAGGAAAGAGACATGATTTTCATTTGTTTAGGAAATCCAACACATTGATAAGCAAATTAAAAGCAGAAGCAGATAAGATGAAAGCAGAAATCGATCAAATACCAGTCCTTTTGGCAGACTCTGGCTATCAAGGAATTCATCAAATTATTCCATGGGCATTAATTCCATACAAGCGCAGAAAAAATAGCGAATTAACTGCTGAGCAGAAGACATTCAATAAAAAATTGTCAAGCAGCAGAATAATTGTGGAAAATTACTTCTCCAGACTCAAACAATATTGGAGAGTAATTGGAGGAAAGTGGCCCTTACATGTTGATAATGATCTCACTTTTTATCACAAAACATTTGGCATGTGCGCTGGCTTGACAAACAAACTCTTGTACAGGAGGCCACTTCGTAAAGGCGCAGAAAAATGGGATTTCCTTGACTTAGACAGCATGGATGAAACAACAGATGCATATAATTACACAGATTCAGCTTCAGAGAGTGATAGCGCCAACTTATATTGAGTAAAAAAATATCTTTTATATTAATATAATTTTTATTCAACATAAAAAAATATTAAATAATAAAAATATTTTTTTAATATTTGCTAATGTCAAAAATGATTGAAAAGTGACGGCGGTTTGCGGTTTGACATGATATGAGTTGATTGGATATTTTATTTTTGTTCACCTGAAAGATATTATTGGATATTATTGAAATAATTGTAATAAAAGCAATATTAGTAATGATTGTCAAAATTTGTTTGAAATGTGACAACGGTTTGCGGTTTGACATCTTATTTGTTAATACATTTCAAACGAATTTTGACAATCATTACTAACATTGATACACTTCCAATAATTACATTGTTGATCCACTTCCATCACTAACATTGTTGATTCATTTCCAGTATTTGAGTTGCTTATCCACTACTATTATTGACGTTGTTAATTTACCTCCATTAATTGCATTGTTGATCCAGCTCCATAATAAACATTGTTGAACCATATCCATAATAAACATTGTTAAGCCATTTCCAGTATTTGAATTATTGACCCACTCCCATTATTAATATTGTTGATCTACCTCCATTAATGTTAAAATTGTTGATACGCATTCCTTAATATATTTATTTTAATTTGTTGTTAACTAAATAAAACCTCCTAAATAATAACTAAAAGAACCTGCATTATCTCTGAATATACTCATTTTTAATTAAATACTTATTATTGTGATTATTTATTTTTATATTATAGTTAAACCTAATTAAATGAACTCACAATACATTAAAACACTTTATAATTACAAATGGATAATAAATTATTGACCAATTCTCATTTCTAAGTAACGAAATCAAAAATGTGAATTATATCAATATGACACTTTTAACCTTTTTTAATCCGAAAAATCCAAAATACAATTTATACACATATTTAAGCAATATAATTATATATGTGATGATAGATCTCCATGATCAGAGTTTCGAGTTTTATTGAGTATTCATTGGACATCAAAGTTGAATCAAAGCAGCAAAAGTGAAATTTTCCGAGGAAATTTTGATGTAGCGAATTTTTTGTGTGAGCATTAATAGATCGAAATCACAAGAGAATATAATACCTCGCTACATATACTATTATATTATCATGTGAAATAAGAATGTTGAATCAATATCAACTGAGATATAATAGTATATAAAAAGTATTTTTATCATAGCTAAAAAAGAGATTTTTCACATGACAAAATTCTCAATGGAGAAAAACCATCTATATCCTACATATAACGTATAACGCATTGTTTTATACTTAAACACTTCTCTATGGATATATCTTGCGTAACATATATCTATCAGACTCGCTCATTTATTAAGCTATTAATAAAAATAGTATTCCATGAAAATCGTTTTTCCATTATATTATCCGTGAAATGCGGTGTAAACTTCACAATTCTCCGCTTCGGACGGAAAGAATTGTGTAGCCACACACACTTGTCATGCATAATTGTGTATTAAGCAAAACGAAAGCATTCACGATACAAATCTGTTAATTATGAATACTTTGATTTGACATTGAATATCTCATATCGAGATTTGAGATATCAAAAGCAAATTTTGATTTTTTATTATACAATTTATATTTGTAGTCTAATTATTATAGATATCATCAAAATATTGTGAAAGCACAATTTTTGGACCAGAAATTTTATAAAATATTCAAAAGCTCAATTTTTCGAAAGTATTAGATAGCTATTATATTTGACATTGAATGCAAATATACTGTATGTGATTTTTATGAATATTTGTATTAGATAATTTGCGATCTGAAAAAAAAAATTGAATTTACTAATATTTGTTCTATTTATATAATATACTCGGGCATTATATTATGATTAGAATACAATTGCTAAAATCGAGTCTAATATTTTAGAATATTTTTTTAAGATATTTGGGATTGAGTATTCATACTATGTGATTTTCATAACCAATGAATGTGCCCTACAGTATAAGTAAATATAAGAATAATTTTTTTCAATTTGATACCTTTTTTTAAAAAAGTGTGATTTTCACAAAAAAAGTGTTATAGTAGTAGGATTATAGTCCATACAATACTATTGTAATCTCTTTTCTCGAATTTAATTTTTCAATTAGCAATTCGAGAAAAAAAAATATTACTTAAAGGACGACTTATCACTCCGAAAAAGACCAAAATTAAGGACGTGATTTTTTTGAAAGTTCGCGATTTTTCAAAAAGTCGCAATTTTTTCCCGAATCGCGATTTTTTAAAAAAATCGAAATTTATCGTTCAAATCGCGATTTATTAATAAATCGCGAAAAAATTCTGTTCGCGATTTTTAAAAAATCGCGATTTAAGCTAAAAATCACAATTTATCATCAAAATCTAGATTTAAAAATTCGGTTGCGATTTTGCCTATTATATAGGTACGGGAAAAAGGTGTGTTCTTGGAAAAAAAGTGTGTTCGCCCCCCAATAAATATTATATAATATTCTTATTCATTACATACTCATATGATAATGTACTCAATGAGTACTAATCTTGTGCTAGTCTATAATTGACGCTAAAAAAAATTTAATTTTGCATTAAGAGGAATGGTTCATCCACGGATATCTTTTTCATTGATATTTGAACCAATTGATAGGAAATATTCACAAAGATATGGAATGTAGATCATTTCCGAACAAATATCATTTGCTAATATCATTAATTTGACCTAAATAAACTAAAAATGATTCAAGATTTTTATATTTTTTGCAATCTTTAATATTGCATTCATTCATCATAAATATGAAAAAATCAATGTTGTGTGAAATAATTGGGGTTTTTCATAGGGTGCAAAAAATTAATTCACATGGGGCCTTGTGTTGATAGCTTTTAGGGTAAATAATGATTTTTTATTGAAAATAAACAAAAAATATTTTATAATTTTTAACAATAAAGAAAAAGATTATATTAATTTCATTTTGGAGGAGAAGCTTTCATGAAATTAATGAGCGATGTCAATGAGTTTCCGTCAATAGCTTCTTTTGTGACAGCATCCAGCTCTTCGATGCAGTTAGCCGAGTTGATATTCTCTATTTTCCACATTTCGATGTAAAACTGATGAATTACATCTATGTATGAGAAATATTCCGCAGAACATTCTTCGTATTTTTTCTCAATTTCCTGTGATTCTGCCATCAATCTTGCTGTTTCTTCGTTTGCCTGGATAGATGTTGATGCCATTGTTGAGTTCCTTACTTCCTTGAGTGCAGTAAGTTTCATGTGATCGCTTGCTGCTTTGTTTACTTCGAAAAATCTCTTCTCGATGTAATTGAAGAACTCGTTGACGCAATTTGGTCCCAAATGTGTCTCGAACGTCACAGATTGCTTCTGGCTGTTCATTGCGCCGAGTATATAGCTCCTTATCTGTATAACTAGAGGCAAAAACAGACTTCTCGCTGTGAGTTTGTCCCCGTTCAAAGTAACAGACAAAGGAGCTCCAACAACGCCCATTGAGAACGAAGCTGTGACGTCTTCTTCAAGAGGAATGGGGAAGCAATTGGCGACAATGGAGTGGAAGACGGATGATGCACCATCAGCAGCAACAAGATCGACAACAGCCAATGAATCGTCTTTGATTGTTTCGAGTGGATTTGTTGGCAACTTTTTGAGAAGTCCAAATGGTCGAAGTTGGTATTCCTTCGAAAAAACTGTTGCGCTGCCAGCGTAGTTGACGAAAGCTTGGAGTTCACCGCCTTGGCCTGTTTCATATGAGATATCGAAGGTAATTCTGGTCGCATTTGGATCAACAGGAACAATTACAGCGGAACTGTTGGGAGCTTTGCGCTTGGCAGTGAATATTGTTGTTTGGCAGTCATTCCTCGATTTAACTGTGATTGGAAGATTGGCGCCAATTGAGACTCGAGATATTGGTTTTTCGGATTCAACGATCATCACGAAACTTTGGGAATAAATGTCGCCTCTGAGCTCCATTTTTGTCTGTACTGGAACTATTGAGCGCTGATAAGAACTGTTTTTGGATATATTTTCAAGAGCTGAAATTTCGCGTCTTAATTGATCCAATTCTTGTTCTGTAACCTTTGGAGCAATTGATGTGAGCAGAGAGCGATCTCTACGTGGTTCTGCAGAAACAATTCCGATATGTCCGGATTGAGAAGTGACAACTGCTGAAACTAAGTTAGCGGAATATATGTATCCGGCCTCTATGTTTGTTGCTGAGAAGCCAATTGAGATTGATGAAAGGACTCTTGGAGATTCTATTAAAGCAAGTGAAATTAAGCATACATTTCCATTTTCCATTGCAACAAATAGCTCTGGATATCCATCTTTATCAATATCGAACTCACTCATGGCTGTAGCTGGTGATTGTAGCTCTACTGAAGAAACTTCTTTATCTAATTTGTTGTAAAAGCGTAATTTCTTATCAGAGCATCCTACAGCAAGGTAGGAATCTGTTTTCGTATGATGTACCGATGAAATCATTGTCAATGATCCTGGAAGCGTCTGAACTAATTGTGATTGGCCTGGAACAAAGGAATAAACATTGCCTGATGCAATTCCTGCATAAGGTACATTGTTTACAACAGCAAATCCAATAATTGGTGAGTCATAAGCGATTGCAGACTCTTGTACTCCAACTGTATAACTCATTGTACCTGAAGCGACATGAATATATGATCCTTGCTCAATCATTGATGTTATGTGATTGTCAAATGGTATTTTATATGTCTTTACGTGAGCTCCTTTTCGATTATATCTTGAAATTCCTTTCATTTGTGAAACAATTACATTATCATCACTTGCGATTACGCACTCGTTACTATTTGAAAGTATATTTGATTCATATCTTTGACTTAATATATTTTTATCGAACCTATAATATTTTAAAACGCCATCTGACCCAATAAACGCGAATTTCTGTGTGACATGACCTGCAAGTTTGAAAACACAAAGGCCATTTCTGTTGATTGGAGATGTATGAAGAATCGGATAATAAGATAACGAAATCTCCATGAAAAATCTAAATTGAAACAATATAATTTTAGTGTAAAAACTGGATGTTCAAACCCAAGAGATGTTATTATATTACATTTTTGAGCTATATCTAAAGAAAATCGATTCTGGGAAAAATTGTTTATAAATGAAACCTATCTTAATAGAAATTGAATTAACAATTATGAGACTTAGATATTTTAGTGTTCATAATCTTTCTTTGAAGAAATTATTAAAATTTGAAATTTAATAATTAAAAAATGTAATAAAAATATAGAGGAAATAGAAAATTTATGTAATACAAATAAGTTTTATATATTTATTATCATGAAATAATTTGATTATTATCTATTTGAAGCGAATTTTATAATGAAAGTTCCAAAAAAAAATTGAAAAAATAAAAATCAGATATAAAAATGAGGGATTTAACTTCATTTTCATAAATTTGAATTTTTTTTTGGAAATTTGGAACCATCAGATACTATTCGATTAAGGGTGAGTCAGGTTTCCAGCCGAATTTCAAGTGGAACTGGCACATTTTTTACGCACATTTATATCGATCCATATTATCATTGATTTTCAATAGTCTTATCAAACAATAATAACATACACAATTAAGACATACAAAAAACAAACCAGATTTACCAATTACTTCATGTAATTTACGAATATCAGTTGATTCTATATTTTTCACGAGAAGAAAAACCTTAATTTTCAGTGCAAACACTTAATCATCATTGTTACACAAAATACCCTATGATAAACTTGTGTTCCGAAGAATTTTTGCTCGGAAATAAACCGTATATTACTGATACTTATATTTTTCTCCAAATAATCTAACTAATTGATAATCAGTACTTTGTTTTCCAGCTTGTTTTCTCATTGACTAAGTATGAAAATCTTAAATTAAAAATATAGTTTATATAGTTTTCTTGAAATCTTGCCATAACTAAAAATTTGGCTTGTAATTCGATATTTATTCAAGGTTTTTTCATTGATGCACTGACCTAAGGTACTCTCAGGATAATCTATTATCTTTTTTCTTCAGATAGCGAACAAAATTTATTCCAAATGAATGCATTTTGACTTTTATCATAGTACTATTGACTAAAATTATGTTTGGTCAAATACCTGATCGGTTTTGTTTTTTTCAATTTTGAGATCCAATTTAATGGGTCATAATTTTATTGGAAAAAATTAATATACAAACTATTTGCATATTCTTTATTACGAGAATTTCTCTGTGAGGTGAAGTGTTATGCAAATTTGAAGGACGCTGACGATATTTTTCAGAATGATTGAACTTAATTCAAAATTTGAGAGAGAAATGGCTGAAGACGACAGCTCGGTAGGTGATGTGAAATCTCTTCATTTTTGATTTAGGATGCTTACATCTTCAGTCAACTTCCCAGCACGTGAACTTTCACGCAATGTTCGCCCAACCCTCAAGACAGGTATGACACTTCTTCAAGATGGTGATCTTTCTAAGGGATCAGCTTTCACAAAGGAAGAACGTGACCGCCTCAACCTCCGCGGCCTTCTCCCATACAAGGTCTTCACAAAGGATGAACAGGCTGCTCGTATCCGCCGCCAATTCGAGTTGATGCCAACACCACTCCTCAAGTACATCTTCCTCGCTAACGAGCGTGAGAAGAACTCACAGTCCTTCTGGAGATTCCTCTTCACACACCCACCAGAGGAGACAATGCCAGTTCTTTACACACCAACTGTCGGTGAAGCTTGCCAGAAGTGGGCTACACACCGTCAGTCATACCGTGGCATTTACATCACACCAGAAGATTCTGGCAAGATCAAGGACATCCTCCGCAACTACCCACGCCAGGACATCCGCTGCATTGTCGTTACAGATGCTGGCCGTATTCTCGGTCTCGGTGATCTCGGTGCTTCCGGCCTTGGTATTCCAGTCGGTAAGCTTATGCTTTACACACTTATCGGCCAAGTTGACCCAGATCAGACACTTCCAGTCCAATTAGATATGGGTACAGACCGCAAGGAAATCCTCGCCGACCCACTCTACCACGGCTGGCGCCATCCACGTGTACGTGGCGCTGAGCACCTCAAGTTCGTTGAGGAATTCGTCGCTGCCGTCAAGGAAGTCTTCGGCGAGACATGCCTTGTCCAGTTCGAAGATTTCGAAATGGAAGCTGCTTTCAAGCTTCTTGATCACTTCAGATGGCGCTGCAACTGCTTCAACGATGATATCGAAGGCACAGCTGCTGTCGCTGCTGCTACACTTGCTTCAGCTACACACATGGAAGGTGTTCCAGATCTCAAGAACCAGAAGATCATCTTCATCGGCGCTGGCTCTGCTGCTACAGGTATTGCTAACCTCATCGTCGATATGGCTGTTTCCCGCGGTGGCATCACAAAGGAGCAGGCTTACAAGAACATCATCATGTTCGATCACAAGGGTATGGTCCATTCTGGCCGTACAGATCTTTATGACTTCAACATCCCATACATGCACGACATGGAACACTACGGCTCAGTCCTCGAGGCCGTCAAGAAGTTCAAGGCTACATGCGTCATTGGTGTTTCCGGTGTTCCAGGACTTATCACAAAGGAAATCGTCCAGGCAACATTAGAGAATGCTGAGCACCCAGTCATCATGCCACTTTCCAACCCAACACCAAAGGCTGAAGCTACGCCACACGATGTTTACCTTTGGTCCAATGGCAAGGCCCTCTGCGCTACAGGCTCACCATTCCCAGCTGAACAGGTCAACGGCAGAAAGATCATCACTGCCCAGGCTAACAACTCCTGGATCTTCCCAGCTGTTGGTTACGCTCTTGTTACAACACAGGCTCGCCACTGCCCACCAAAGGTCTTCGAAATCGCCGCTGAATCTCTTGCTTCCCTTGTTAAGAAGGAGGATCATGACCAGGGCAACCTTCTTCCACCACTCAACAAGATCCGTGAATACTCATTCGGTATCGCTTACGATGTTTCCAAGTACCTTATCGACAACGTACTCGCTACAGCTGTCCCACCAAAGGGCACATCCCTCAAGGACTGGCTCAAGGCTCAGCTCTTCGAACCATCAGCTGAATATGATCCACTCTACTAAGCCATAATAATAAATTAGCTTTCTGGGTATATTTCATAATTAAATTTCCTTTTTTTATCTAATTGATGACTTGGTAAGCTCCAATATCTGACTTATAAGTTTTTTTGACTATGTTGCGGTTTCACGGACTGATCTTCTTTTAGGTGCTGAAATATTTTCATCTACTTTATTAAAACTGTCAGTTTTCGAGAAAGGATATTTGAATGTTGGACATAGTGTAATCAATTGAATCGTGATTCTCCAAAAAACTCATTGTTAAACTTCGATAGGATTATCAATTTGATTTTTATTTTCATTAACTAACATAAATACATTATTTTTTCTAAATAAAAATACATGTTTAGATAAATATACAAACAAATATATAATAAAATTATAAATTAGATAAAGATTCTGTACTTTCAGTAAAATCATCTGTTTCATCTATTGGTTTAATAATCTTTGCAGCTTGTAATCTAGATGTGTCATATCTTTGCGCAGTGTCTTTGATGATTGGTGCATTAGGTAATTTAATTCCTCTTTCCCATGCGATTCCTGTCTTATTTATCAATTCCTTTATTGATATCTGCTTTATATCAGTCAATTGCAGCTCTTCAGGTTTAGTATGCTCATACTCATCATCAGATAACATCAAATACTGGTCATTTGACTCAGATTTGCTCAATTTAAAGGTAACACAAAGAATGATGTCAATGGCTATCTGCATTAAATCAAAAATAAGTTGGTCAATCCATAGGAAAGGATTATTAAATAAAGATGTAATCAATCGAACTGAAATATTAAAGCAACAGAAAGCGACAGCAAGTCTCAGGAGCTTATATACTCTATACTTGGCGTATATGGGAGTGGATGTTGGTGTAACTCCTGCATTGGAAATTACATATAAATGAGCAATAAAATGAATGTTCGTTTTTGTGATGGAAATCACTAATTCTCGGACATACAGCATAATAGCAAACATGCTGACGAGACGTATAATTGTTTCTGCTTTGCCAAGTGTTGTTAAAGCAAGAAGACAATTGCAAATCGTGTAAATTAAAACGAAAATTAGAGCAGAAAAGACGTCTTTGAAGGTTAGCTTCGTTTTATAAACACACCAACCTTTGATGGATAGTAGTAATGTAATATACATTAACGCATTGTAGAAAAAGCTGAATAAAAGTCGTATTGTCGTTTGATATATCGCATCATCTGTTTTTTCAAGCTTTATGAGTTCAAAGAAAAAGGATAAGTGATATCCAATTCCTAATGCAAGTGTAGATGTAAGAAAGTAATGAATTTTGACGTTGGTCCTAAAATGGCAAAACCAATTTAGAATCCAGAAGAAAAACACTATTAAAACAACGGCAAACAATGAAAATTGAGACCAATCACCGCTGATCCAACGTGAGTCTAGGTAAGAGTTTGGATTGCGAAATGTTTGAACTAAATCTATAAATGTTTCGTTATTATTACAATTATAAACTAATGGTGTATAAGTATTTTTCTCTGGAATTACTCCAGAAAATGTAAAATTTGATGAAATCGGAACATATGTGCGGATTTTTGGGATTGGAGGAGATTCATGACAAAATTTAGAAGCTGATGCAAATAATAGGAGTTCTATTGGGAATTCTTTTGATGATAAAAGAGTATAATATAGATTTGGAGTATATAAATTTTTAAATGTTACGTTAAATGTACCATTTGCATTGAAACCGAATGATTCGAAGAGATATGCATCTTGCGCTATATAGATATTGTATGAAGATTTATAGCATATCAAGATAAAGTTAAAAATCATTTCGCTATCAATTTTTAAAGGTGACAAAATTTTATCGGAAAAAACTATTTTTATATCGCAGTTTTGTGTTTTACATGTGTTGTAAATTTAACATTCTTTTAAAAATATTTTAAGGTTTGGATAAAGGTACATGCACGAGACTTCCCAACGATAGATTTTCAAATAAATAGGATACTTAGAATCAGTAGGCTCCAAATATGAATAATATGATCTTATTTTGAAAAGTTATTAAGATAATAAAAAGATTTGTGAATTATATTTTAATTTCCCTAATTTTTATCAATTAATCATCAAATTATGATTTATATATCAAATGTAATTTCAAATAGAAGTAAAAATCAATATTCATATTCTGTATTCTAAATTGAAGTATTATTGGAGCATTTGAATGTAACCATACCATTTCCAGCTTACATGAATATGATCCATTATGTAGTATCCAGTTTCTCAGCTAAATAAGAGATTTGAATATTAACTTTTGAGGATTTGACTGAAAATAGTATAATGAAAATGAGTCATTACAGAAATATTTTATATTCAATAAACCTTTTTTCGTAAATGAGAGTTCTTATCATTTATCAAAAATCGCAAGAAGTCTCTTGAAAATCTTGGAGTTCCTCAAGAAACGATATTATTCAAGATGCATGTCGAGACAATTTAATCAAATTAATCAGAAATCGAAGCAAAACCTCACATTTATTAATAATTTTAAGTAAAATTTAAAATTCAAGATTAGAATGTCTACTGAATGCTAACAAATACGAATAAAATCTCATCTCTCGACTAGGATATTAATATGAAACAGGTTTTCGTTTAAATCTAATATAAAAATGAATAAAAACTCTACTTTTACACTTTTTATTCAAGTATTTTACTAAGATAGATCATGGTTTATCAATACTTAGTACTATCTTTTTTGAAACAAATGAGAATAAGGATGATATTTGTGATTTTAAATAATTTTTTAAGATTCGTCTTTAATTCATCACATTGTGAGATGTATAAAGCATTCCCATAACTCATTCTGCTTAATTGATCAATTCAAAATTCCAAAAAAAATTCAAAAATGAAAATCAAAAATTTGATTTTTCTCTCGAAAAAATTAATTTCAAAAAAAATTTGGAAAATAAAAGTATTGTATAATTAGCCAAATCGTCAAATTAACACGTTTTTTCTCATAAAAAACACCTAATTTTTGATTTTGATATCATATTTGATATAATGTCATTTAAGAGTTGATATAATGTCATCATTGTTGATGAAAATATTAATACTATAACAAAATTCTTATTTTAAGATAGTAAAATAATAACGTTTTTATTTCAACAACAACAAGTAAATAGATGAATGGATACGTACTGTATTCGCATAAATGTAGTAACTATCATCTAGATTTGAGTTATGAATATTCCAATCAAAATGTATAAATTTGAAATCAGAAATATCCAAAGATTATGTGAGGCACTGTACACTAATTATAGAGGTAATTTTAATTCATAAGTAACTTATATAATAAAACCGATTTTTAATTTCTTATTGCAAAAATTTCCTCAAATCTTAGTAACTTTTTCTATATTCAAGTCATTTGAATATGTATCATAAGGTAAGTAAAAAACCAAAATTACGAGGAATTCTGTCGTTGCAAAATTTCGATTTTTAATGTGGGATTTTAGTATGTGTAATCTTGTTCGTATCTCAACGCGAGGGTATAGCTGCAATATGATTTAAATTAAAGAAGTTGAACTTAAATTGAATAATGCTGGAGAATAACTGACAATGCAACTAATTGTATATTACAAGATAGTTGCCAATTGGAGTAATAAATTATTCTGCATCAATCATTTCTTTCATTTCTGGCATGGCGAGCAGAAAGAAAGCGATCAGTAACCCTAGGAAAAAAGAAGAGGGGTGTCACTTTTCGTGAATGTACCTTTGTTTGGATATACCAAGCAAACAATTGACTTTTCAAAAAACTAAAATAATGAACAGAGTGCATGGAAGAGATATTGGCAAATCATTCCTATTCTTGTTCATGTCCTCACGATTGGGATATTGATGAATGATTGTGAAGATATCAAATGTATACTATAACTATTATACTTAATAGATAAAGAAATAAGTCTCATAAGCCACACTATCATATTTGTAAACTAAATTATGTGAAATCAAGTTAATTACAAAAAATGAATTTTTAAAATGAATGAAAAAAAATGTAATATGAAATAAACGTAGATGAAACAAATAGAAGGTTTTTAGACAAAAACAGCGATAAGAATTCATTTTTGGAAAAAATATGATCTGAATAATGTAATTGCTAAACAAATAATACAAGATTTCTCATTTTTGAAATTAAGAAATCATTTTGTTTGGGACGTAGCATTAACATCGTAAAATGGAATTAATACTTCTTGTGGAATTTTAACATTTGCTTTTGGATCAATAGATTGTTTGCTATCTCTTACGCCTTCATGGTAAATATGAGCTTCATTGTCTTTTCCATCATTGTCAAGATCTTCAATGTTTCGGTCAGGAGAATCCATTTTTTTAAAAATGACACTTTTCCAACCAATTTTATCGGCAGGTAGCGCCGATAGAATTATGACCCTTCATACTAGGTGGATTTTTGGATTTAACACGGCAAACTTTGACATCATTATCTCAGCCATTGCTGGGCATATCTGGTCCTATAATTGACATTAAAATACCGACAATTTCTGCAGAAATCAACTAATCAAATTCATTCTCTTATTTGGGCATTTTCAACTTCCTTAATATTCATACAAACATCACCAGACTAAATAATTTGCAGAATTTCTTTTTGAAAGGACTATATCTTGTAAATTGCTATGTTAACACGCCTCATGCTTTAAAATACTAGCCTTGAATTGGAGAAGGCCAAAAATAGATCCCGATTGCATTACTAATAGCAAAATTTCGATTGAAATCTAGCTTTTGACACTTTTCTTACAATTTTTATATGAAAGTTATTCATCCAACGCCAAAGCATAATCTTCTTATAAAAGTTCCTAATGGAAAGCGAAATTCTGAACGAAACCTTGCTAGTATTAAGCTTTCTCCAAAATTAGAACCAAAAGTTCCAGAATCTGCAAGATTTAGGTACGTTAAAACACCTCTAGACATAGGCAATAATAACTCACTCAAAAAAACTTTTGAAGGCCCATGCTCGAACCATGAAGTACTCGCTAGTTATCGACATTTTATCACAGATCGAGAAGAATACGAAATTGTCAATTATTCAATTATTTATTATATAAGAAAGTCACCAATTACATGCAAAAAGTCAGATTGCACATCAAATAACTTACTTCGCTTCGAAAAAGATGATCATATCGCTTATAGATTTCAAATGATATCAATTTTAGGCGAAGGATCTTCAGGCTTCGTCATAAAATGTCACGACCATAAACTTAATGAGGATGTAGCAATCAAAGCTCTCCGAGATACAAGAAAAACTCATGATCACGTTTTACTAGAAAAAGCATATTTAACAACCCTTCAACAGAACGGAGGACCTGACAAATTCCATATCATTCGTTACAAAGACTCTTTCATTTTTAGAGGCTACTTCTGCATTGTCATGGAATTAGCTTCGATTAATATTTATTCACTCATTTGTAGTCAGCCTTTTAAGCGATTACAAGCAAGCACCTACCAGATGGTGGCAAGACAAACAGCAGAAGCACTCGATTTTATGCACAAAAACAATGTAATACATAGTGACATAAAACCAGAAAATATTTTATTTACAAATGTAAGAAGAACATCGATAAAACTCATTGATTTCGGATGTTCATGCACAGAAGGGAATACATTATATACCTACATTCAAAGTAGGTTCTACAGGGCTCCAGAAGTCGTCTTGGAAAACGAATATGACTCAAAAATTGATATTTGGTCTTATGGTTGTTTGTTATGCGAAATGTTTACAGGAAAGCCGCTTTTTGAAGCTTTTGATGAAGAAGAATTGATGTGCTTGATGATATCAATGCTTGGAATACCTCCCAAGAGCATCTTGAAGACTGCAAAAAGAGCAAAATATTATTTTGATGAAAATTTTGAATTACTCGATACAATGGAGATAAACGAGACATCTTTAAAGGAGAAAACTAATATATCTGATCCTTACTTATTGCAGTTAATTAGTGGATGCTTGAGATGGGATCCAAAAGAAAGATTTTCAGCTGAAGATATAATTAAACATAATTACTTCAAGCAATCAAATAATTCATCTCAATCATCAACGTATATGAGGACATAACTATATATACTTATAAAATGTTTGTTATTTTTTGCGTAATTTCTTATTTTTTTTCATTACTCATTAATTATATATTAATAACGATGCACATCAATATAAGTTTAGGTATATACATGTGAGTATCTGAAATAGTTAATATATAAACTTAAGGATATTTGTGATTTATATCTCTGCAAAAAGGTCCATAGTAATGCGATTGAATGTGAATATATTTGTCAATCTATTAAGACATCATTTTGATATACTCAATATGCAAAAGTCATAATTTTTTTTTGAATCAATAATTTGTAAAATTACATTTAAAATGATTAGAGAAAATAAGAATTGATCGAAAATTCAACAATATAGTATTACCCTAATTAAAATTCACTATCATCAGAGTAATTATCACTGGATGAAAGAGCTTCACTTTCAGAATCAGAATCAATATACTTGCGATGTCTACGGTATAATGCGACATAGCGTTGTGGATGAGCCTTTCTTTCCCCGAGAGATTCAAGGAGGTTCTTCACACTTTCCTTTCTCCTCTGTTCCATTTCTTCTTGAGCTTTCTTCATGGCTTCCTCTTCCATTCTCTTTCTTTCTGCCTCCTTTTCCTTGATTAATTTCTCTTTGCGCTTCTGTATTATTTCATCAACTTTAGAAAGATTTGAAAGCTTTCTAAGACGCATTGGTGATGGCTTCTTTGGAGAAACAATGACTTGAGGTGTTGGAATATTCTCGCATTTAGCTCTCTTTTCAAGAATAGCGCGATTGCCAGCTTCACGACGTTGCTTTGCAAGCTCTTTGCGTGGGTCAAATGTCTTATTGAACTTAGGAACTGGAAGTTCAAATGAATCTGATGAATCATCGAAACTATCAGAATTCAGCTCAGAATCAGAACTTAATGATTCAGACTCATCCTCACTCTCATCTTCGGAAGAGAGGTATGAGTCAGAAGAAAGTACTTTGGAACATCTTGGGCAGACTTTCTTTTCGCTGTAATCAGAACAGTGAGAATACTGTGAACTAACTGCAGAGCCTGAGTAGCTCGAGTATGTCTTACTTTGGTAGGTGCTGTTTGAATAGGCTGAGTAATCACCAGTTTGATTTGAATAGTCTGACTCAGCGAATGATGTATAAGTATCATCATCGTCATCAAAGTCATCATCTTCATCTGAGGAGAAATCAATACCTCTAGCTATTTGATTTCGCGGTTTGTTATCAAATCTGCAGTGATCATTCTTGTTGTTGTATTTATCTTGCTTGTGTGCTTTTGTATTAGCGTATTCATCTTCGTCATCATCCAATTCCGAGTCTGAGATCAAAATTGCTTTCTTTTCACCTTCATCTTCTGAGTCAGACAAGAGAATTGCTGTGTATTTCTTTGGAGATGTCCTGATAAGCTCTTTTAGAAGGGCGTTCTTAGAATTTGGTGCCTGACTTATGCTTTTAGACATCAATATTTTGAAATAATTTCAAACGCAAAATCTCAATGTACGTTTAAAAATACGTATCTGGCATGGAGCTGATTTCTTAAGGATTTAATAATAAACCCAAAGATCAGCTCAAGTAGTTCAGATTAAGGAATATGAAATTTATAAAATATTTTAATTTTTGAATTACAGTGGATGTAATTTTAAACGGAAGAATAAAAACATATGGTTATTCGATATGCATTATTGAAAGTATTATGATTTTCAACTGAAAGATGAGAAAACTATTATAAAACGGAATTCTTTATTCTCAAAATGCATATAAAACTAGTCATTCATAGTAAATAATGCATGTTATGAAATGGACAGATATAATATTCAAAAATAAACACCATATTTATTCGATATGAAAAAAAAAATTTCATGATTTCATTTTTCTGCCGTCAAAGCTCTACGGATGACATTGGAATAGAGATGTAATAGAGTAAGAACAATTTGTACTTCACCCTCTAATATTCGATCTCAAAATCGATTAAAAAATGACGATGACATGAATTTGTTCAGTAACATTGAATGTAACACTGGTGTCGTTTAGCGTTTCGTTCGAAATCAATGATTTCCTAGTAACTTTTTTGACATTTCTGACATCTCGATTTTTTTTCTGGCCATATAATGTCTGAACTCCATATCTACACAGTTCACGAGCTTCTTGAGTTATTCACACAATCCGAACCACCGGCAAACTTCGAAGAATTCGGAATTTTCGGATCTGCCGAGTGCATTGCTCCTTTAGAAGAAGATAAATATTTAAATGAGAACAAGCATCAAAAGCGTACAGGCACTGAACTCCCAATCGATAATGACAATGAGAAACGCCAAACACAACCACAGCCTCATTACCAAAAGAACCGCCAGTTCCAAAATCAGAATCAGCAGAACCAGAATCAACAGCAGAAGAAGCAAGTTGGCGGACCAAAGAAATTCACAAGCACTACAAGCACAGTGAAGGTCGAGAAAGGCTTCGATGACATGCAATTCAACTGGGGTGCTCCAAAGAAGGAGTCCTTACCATCACCAACACCATCACAAGCTCCAGCTCCAACTCCAGCATCAGCACCAGCCGAGACAAAGCCAGAAATCAAGCCATCCTTAGTCCAGGCTCCATTACCAAAGACACAGTGGTCTCAAGTCAATACTGGCATCCCAACATTCTCACCACAGCCAGCCAAGGAAGACAGACCAGCCTTACCAACATTCGAACCAGTTAGAAAGCAACATAACAACTTCAATCCACAAAACATCAACAAATTCACACCATACTATAACAACAATACTACACAAGCTCCAGCAGCCCCATCCTTCAACCCACAGCCAGCCACTACCCCTACAACTACTCCATCTTTCAATCCAAGACCAGCAGCTCACCATGAGCAGCCAACAGTAGCAGAAGAGAAGCCAGCACAGCAAGAAAAGAAGGAGGCTTCTCAAACAAACGATTCAGAGTTCCCATCATTCAGTGATTTGGAACCAAAGAAGACACAGAAGAAAGCACAACCAACTTCACAGCCACAGAAACAGAGAGTTGTTGTTGATGATGAAGAATACCCATCATTAACCTCATCTAAGCCAATTTCTAACCAAAAGCGTTCTAACGCTTGGGGAAAGATATAAACAATTAATTTTAATCATCTTGATTTGCATTTAATTGATTTTGTTATTAATATTTCGGAATATTTTTTATTTAATTTAAATCGTTCCGAAATTTCATTAAATCGTTGTTAGAATGGAACATATTTTATGCATGTTGCTCCGATAATAGAATGGTAATAAGAGATCCAAAATGTTGGTTTCGAATCATTACATTCTTAATGGTTTAATTCGAGGATAAGATATGGAATTTGTTATATTGGGAGAGGATACTTATTCTTTAATATTAATATACGATAAAATTTATCCATTTAAAATCATTAAATATAGAATGCATTTTACCATATTTCTGAGTGATAAAATACTATAATTTTGCTAGATAATCATAAAATACATTTTTTTAATAAATTTAGAATCAACAATTGCTCACAAAATACTAACGAGATTTCCGACTTTTTGCGCGAAATTGGAAAATATTAATTATTATGACTAATGATGCATTTCAAAATCAATGCTTTCAATTTTTATTTTACAACTGACCGTTGTATTGAAAATATTACATTCAAATCGGCAAATTGCATAGAATGAAAAAAGTTTGATCTTATTATGCACATTAATATGTGTTCAGGAATAAATGCGACTGGTCTGTTAAAAATTGTTAAATTTTATATTCTGGAAATTTCAGAAGATATGAGATTAGATGCGAAAAATTTTGTTCTGACTAATTTAACTTAATATTATATTAAGATTTTTAATATATACTCATTTTGTTACAACAAACATTGAAAATAATATTTTTTAAAAATCCAATATTATTGGGAAAATATCATCATTAAATTATCATATTAGATTAGTCATGTCATTTGTTAACCATTTTCAATAACTAGACAAGCATTTAAACAATAAATCAAGTAATTTAGATTAAATCTTTAAATTCAAAATAAAAAAAATCAAAAATCAGGACAAAAATCATTAAAATCGAATTCAGGAATTTCTTCAATACCGAATATTTCATTGAAATCATCAGGATTATCGTTTGGTATTGAGTTTTCAGGAAAATCAATCTCCTTTTTTAGCTGTTTATATCTGATTCTTGTCTGAATGTCTGAGCGAGATTGAAGATAGGATGCTATCAATTTCCATTTATTACCAAATTGAGCTTGCATCTCCAAAATTGTTTGGTCTTCTTCTTTTGTAAAGGGTTCACAGTTCAAAGCAAGGAACTTAGTGAATCTTTCTCTAATCGATCTTTCAGATCTTTCCAATATTGAAGAAAGCTTTTTTACTGCGTTTTTAATTGTATACTTATTACAATATTTCCTTATCAGAGAGTCATCCTCTGGGGTAAATCTTTTTACCTTTCGCTGCAACATCTTCTCACTCTTCATTGATGAAAATAATTTTGTAATTCAATATAAATTCAGAAGTATTCAATTTATTAAGTTCATGGAAATTAGAAGATTTTGACATATATAATTTCGCGATCATTTTATATTAAAAATTGTCAGATTATGTAATTTTGAGATGGTAACGTTACACATTTTGAGATGCTACGCTATATATTCTGAACTTCTGACTGAAGGGATAACTTAGGTCTAGCTTTAAAATTCTTAATTTTATTGACTTCTACAGCACTCTCAATTCATAAAACAATACCTTAATATTGATTTTGATTTTGAATTTTAATAGTCCTCAATTTGTCCTTATTGATGTTGATTTCATAACTTCCAAGCTCAAGATATTTTAGTTATGCATATAGAATTAAAATCAGCATACGTATAATTAAAAGCATATAATTTTATAGCAAGTTTACTTATTTTTTAACTACATTGAAGCGAAAAATTCATTTCCAATATTATACCTTTGAATTATCTTGAAATAGCGTTCATATCTTATAGTTCTAATACAACTCAAAATATGCTTTCGAAAAAAAATTTTTAGTCGCAATCGCACCTTCTCTCAAAAAATTTGTGAGAAAAAAATATTTGAAAATTTTGATGATTATTTCGCCAATAATTATATTTCCATCCTTTTTAAAGTGCAAGTAAAGTTTATTGTAAATGGGTAAATTTGATTTCCAATAAACTTTATATATAAAAGAGAATGCAAAAAATTGCAATTTTTTTTTTAGAAATAAAAAGAATATATGAGCTTTATAACGTGCCTATTTTAGTTTTTGATTGACCGCGAAATTTGAGCCTTTTAGGCTCAAATTTCGCGGAAAATTTTCCAAAAGTATTGCCCAAATTGCAAAAGAATTGCCCAAACCGACATGCTTAAATTAAAAATAATAAATGTGATATTTAAAATAATAATCATTCATTAATCCAATAGAAATATTTTTTTACTCATGATTTGATGAAAGTGATTGTGCATTCATACTGTAGCATTAATAGACAATATAATAAGTTTTTAATATTGTACTTACAACTCATTTTTGTATAACGTTGCACATTTTTTTGGGTCCCACATTTTCTTGAGGGTCCTGGGTATTATTTAAAACAGTTGTCCATAGAAACACTTATATTTGAAATATTGCATATGATGAATTTTTGGGGAAATTTGAATAGTCTACAAAATTTACAATCGGTTTTATATCGTTCTCTTATCAAAATCAAACACACTCTTCAAAATTTGAAGCAAAAACCGCCAGGACCCGTCAAAAATCCTGGACCCATAAAAGCGTGCTACGTTATTGTAATCACACTAAATTATATAAAAAAAAACAATATCAAAAATGTTGCATGTAAAGCATAAAAAATCAAATAAAATGAACAAGAAATTGGAACTCTCAATTTTGAAAAGAACGGATTTGAATATTGTTTACAAATGTCTAAAATTTAGACATTTGTAAACATTTTACAAAAAGTCATGAACTCAAATTTGATGCCACATATGGATTAATCAGCATATATTCGACACATGATAGAATTAGTTTTCAAAGGCTTCTCTAATGCATTTTACATTAAAAATCACATCATATCCATATAAAAACAAACAGAATTTTATTTTAATTACATTAACAAACAATATATATAATATTATAATAGATAGTTAACTCTCTCACCTTCATTGATAGGAACAGTTCCTCCAATTCGTACTAAATTATGGACCGATCTAATGGTATTTAGAAGCATCATTGCTGTAGCATATTCCGAAGTTAAATCACCTTCTTTTCTATGTGCTTCTATTGCAAGAATAACATTCAAGAAAATCTGTGGCTTTCCCATTTTATCAATCCATAAATCAGAAAAGAACGAGTTAATAAAAGATCTTATGAACTTTCCGCAAGTCATGATCACGAAAAGGAGCATTCCATAGAATCCTCCTCCTGTTTTAGACAAGATAGATCCAATAGTTTCGTCATAAGTTGGCTTAGAGAAAACTATAGAAGAAATAGGACCTTCTTTAATATCATCAGGTAAGTTTTCATTTCTCATCGCATTGATGGACCAGTAGTAGTTACCACTGTAACTCTGCTGGAAACTAAATGTCACATTAAAGGTGTATCCTGATACGGCTGTTGCATCTGCTGATAAAGGAATAATGAAGAAAACAGGAACCAACGAATCTAAATAAAAAGTTAAGTTTTCTTGAGGAGAAGTAGATGTAACAGTACATTCTAGTGCTTTGTAAAGTGTTTCGAGATCTTTTTCACTGAGTTGTTTTCCATTCTTAGTTATTGTTATTTGGTCAATGTTTTTCTTCGTTGTTGGAGTTTGTACAGTGAATTTAAATGTCACATAAGGGATAAAAATAGGATTTGTTGTATTCTTGATTGTATACATTGCAAATCTGGCACTTGATTCTGAAATGATCCAGTTAGTCATTGTAATACCCGGATAATTAAAATATTGAGATTCTCGTTTAGAATTTGCGAAGAAAGGATCTAATTTTTGGTCATTCATTGCCATTATCTTCTTTTGCATTGAATTAGTTATGAAAGAATCTTCATTAGGAAGAACAGTACCAGTAAACAGTTCTGGTAATCCATATATTCCTAGAGATACTGATGCAACTTGTACATTGTTTGTAATTGATGTTGTACTTGAAGACATCATTACAATGAAAGGAGCAAAAAGAAGACAAAACATAGCAATCATAAAAAGAATACCTAAAACATGTGATTTCTTCCTCGAATTTGCAGGAAATAGTTTGAGCAAAGCCACTTGTTTGCAAAGTTTTGATCTCAATTGTCCAATGATCATGAAATCAAACATATTTAGAGATGTTGTACATGCAAGCCACTTTGTCAATTGTATGAATTCGAATAGGAAAGGAACTTTTGAAATTGTCAACAACTTAATATAAGTGAACAAAGGATTTGGATTTCCAAGAGATGGAGGCATTCTTGCAAAACCAAACATTAAATTGCAAGAATAAACAATAACAGAAAGAATTCTTAAGAAATAGAAAGTCCAATACGATGCATGTTCAAAACATCCGTTATCTGTAAAAACAGGAATTAAATAAGTCATGTAAATAAAAGTAAAAACAGAATATAAAAAGTTATATATGAAAAGCCATAACTTATGTTTCGAAAGAATTACCCATTGATTGAGTAAAATAAATATGAAATTACCCATCAAAAAGAAAACAAAGTCATATGTAACTGATGAAGATCCATGAATAAATGAATTTGCATCAGAAGATCTTGTCCATGACATATAAAAGAACAAAGCAATGACGAATGCAATGACATCAATAAGAAGCGCAATCTTGTTAAACGCGTATTTAATAAATGATTTCATATTAATTCTACTCAAAAGTTTTTCACTTAAACCAAGTTTTGGCATCTGGTTTGTTTGTGGTTCTTCAATAGGATGTTGCTTTGGTCTTCTAATTTGGAATGGGTGAGTAAATGAATATGTTTGACTTGCGCATGACAAACATAAAACAATTAAAAGATATATTTTTTCACCAACAGATAAATTCAAACCGAAACAAACAGAAACTTTTAATTTTCTGTGCGTTTCTTCTAGAGAATTAATAAATGTTTGTACTAATGGTTTCATTCCATAACTTCTTAATATGCATCTGAGAAACATGTAAAAGCCTGATGTTATAACAAAAGGAATATAAGATTCAATGTTAAATGAAACACAAAACAAAGCTAAGAAGAAAAGAATCAATGCAAAAACTGATCTTTCTACTAAAGGATAATAAAAACACAAAGCAAGTAAAAGAGCAGGAATTGCTTGTCTTGAACACACTTTGAGATAATGATATAATAAAGGGAACCTTGTTTTCTCAGTTATAGATAACAAATCAAGACTATGGAATATTTGGAAATGATTAAGATATGATAAAGGAAGCTGCTTCGAAAAATCAACATAATTTTGAGGAATTGCTAAAACGTTTGAGTTTGAAAATTTATCAACCATTTCAGTCATCATGTCTCTAACTTTCAAAAGAAAATCAGTGTGGACTCCTGGTTCTAAATTAATATCTGTAAAATTCGAACCTAATTCAATCAAACTGTCAACAAGCCATAAAAAAAACCATCTTAGAAGCCTCAAAACCCATCCTATGATCGAATGATATAATAATTTTACAGGAGAGATAGGAGGAGCATCAGGATTTCCGTCATTTGTAATTAGTTTGTATTTTGGAAGTGATGGTTCTTTATCTATAATTGTTTGCTTAATGTCTTCAACGGAATGAGTATTTTGTATGTCTTCTGTAATGTTTAAATTGACAACTCCTTCTTCTAAGATTTTCAAAGTGTGTTTGAAATATAAATCAGCAAATTTTTGATCGATTTCGATCATTTCTTCAATAATTTTTGTTCTATTTCTTCTAAATTCTGCTCTTTTCAGTTCTTTTTCGTGAATCATTCGATACATCGGTGAATTTAAGCAGCTTCTCAATAAGAATTCAAGCCAGAAACAAACACACCAATTAAGATTATCAACTTTGATTGTTCCAAACGCTTTATCGAAAGTTGTTTCTGTTTGAGGAATAAATCTCAAAGGTCTTAATGCTTTCACAAGCAAAATAATATATGCGTACCAAATAACAACATTAAATGATTTTGGATGGAAACGAGAGTTATAATAATTAAATCCTTGATTGATTAACAATAAACAAGTATGAATAAATGTCAAATAAGTATGTGCGTAAAAAGAAATGACTGTTGTTGCAACAGAAACAATTGTTGGGAAGTAAGTTGTTAAGAAAGATCTTCCAACAGCAGCATCAACTCTTCCGAACTCACAGAAAAGAGAGAATACAATCATTGTCAAGAAAATATAAAATATTTCAATCATTTTCACATTAGTTAAAAGGAAATAATCATACCATTCATTCTTTCCTTTGAATTTGATAATAATAAATGCTAAAACATATCCCAAAACAAGATTAAGAATAATCGTAATAATTCTTGCTTCCAACAAAGAAACTTTCGGATGAACTAAGATAATAAAAACTACAATAATTCCAAACAAGTTCAAGATGTTATTTTCTTGAATAGCCATAATAACTAAAGTAAATTCAACCCCAGAAATCAAAATAGAAGCTAAACAATTTCCAACATAAGTAATTATAGGATTAATCTGTTTCGCATCGAAATGACTCATATTAAGAAAAGCACACAAACAAACTAAAACATTAGCAAGTTTTGCAAGTGGTGTATCACATAAAGGTCCAATCAAATTTACAATTTTTGTAACTTTTGAAGGAACATTTACACTTGCAACTGTTGTAACAAACAAAACATCCAACATGAAAATAACATATAAGAAAACACCTGATTTCTTTGCTGAATGTCCTGTTACCTTTATAATACCTAGAACTATTAACATAACTGCTCCTACAATAGAAACACCTTTTGAAACAATAACAACTAAAAAGATTGCAGACCAAAAGAAATAAAATGAGAATTTCAAGACAATTGCCCATAGATTTTCAATTAGAAATGTCATCAATTCGTGATTTTCATCAACATCATATTTCCTTGCTATTGATCCGAAAAATATATACAAAATAAGAATAATTATAGGAATCATTTGATGCCTTGTTATATCAGGATGTTCACTAATACCAAAGAACTTGAAAAAGAAAGCTTTGTGTGTAACAATTGATTTGATTTCTGGATAACCAAATGTAGCAATAACTACTATCTGAGATGCAGATATTATCGTATTAATAACAATTAAAATGTAATTCCAATGATATAAAAAGAGATTTGCAACAATTAATAATTGATATAAAACTGTAAAAATGGAATTATCAATATAAACACAAGAAAAACAAAGAGATAGAAACACTCCTATAGTTCTTGAGAACTTTATAACAATCTGAGGTGGTGGTCGGTAATAATATCTTTGAATTGCTGTCAAAATGAATAAAATAAGGAATGGCCATACTTTTGAGAACATTACATTCGGATTTACAGTTACAGTGCTGTCAAAAAGCCATGGAATGTTGATTTTTTTCTTTAATAAGGGAGCAATAAAATAAATGCTCGTTGAACCAAAAGTAATGAGATTTAATACTGTCCATACCCATATATTGAATACTTTGAATATCATAATCAACAAAATACAAGCAAGTGGAATATCATAAGTTAAAAAGTCAAATTTTGAAGAAAATATGGCGTTCAATATAACATTTCCAAAGAATATAGAAACAATAATCCATTTAATAGTAACTCCAACCCATTTATGGTCATTTTCATTTACTAATATGTGTTCTTCACTATTTTTGCTTTTTGAACAATGAACAAATACAGCAGATACACCTTGCAATATGCAGATAAAGAAATTATACTTTGGATGGAATCCATCTTCTTTTTTGAAATAATAATAAAATGTTTGAGCAAAATAAACAGAAGTCATTAAAGTTAGTACAAAACGAGATGTACTCTGGAAGAAATTCACTCCAAATAATGATGTAATGCATGCAAAACATAAAACTCCGTAAGATTGCCAGGAATCTTCTAAAATACAAAATAGACCAGAAGTCGCAAGAACAACATATGGAATAATGTCCAAAAACCACCATGGAACATAAACATTTTTGAGAAGTCGAATAGGAAATGATAAAGTATAAAGATTACAGCCAATAATCGCCCCTATGAGAAGAAGATTAACCCCAGCACAAGCAACAACAGCCCATCTTGGAATCCATCGATAATGAGCTGATTCTTTGAAACTGTTATCTTTAATTGCAACAAAAGCTAAATCTGCAATTACGTAAGTTCCCCAATAACAATAACTTACAATTTTTGGTAAATTACACGACATTAAACAAAATGAGATAATAGTTAATGAAAAAACAAGTGGCATAAAAATTAAATTAATTGAATTTGTGGATGCTGTAAGAACTGCCATTGTAAATAGGAAAAGTGGACGAATAAAGATCATTAGGTGACGCATACAAACAATTCGAGATTGGCAGTACCATTGAAGAGTAAAATAAGATCTACTAGCAATGTATATCGCATCAAAGGGAATAATGATGAGTTGTAGTATAACAAATGTTGTTTTGAACATTATTCTTTGATTACTGTCAAAAAAATCGAAATACTGCATAGCTTTTGTAATTTTTGGTTTTTGATCTTTCGGGAGATAGTAAATTGTTGTCTGAGTGATAAAATATGCAATGGAATATAATAATGAGATAATCAAGACGATTGTAGGGAGAGCGTATAATTTTATTGACATTTTGTGAACGGCATTAACACCAATTGCATAAAACAATACAAAACACAAATGTATTAATGTGCTTCCATATGCACCCATGCAAGCAACATAAATCCATAGACATGGGAGTAAAACTTCGGGAAGACATAATAATTTTGATGCTGTGAACTTACGTTCTTCAGATGTCTCCGAAGTTGGAGCCGAATTATCAAGCTGGGGTAATGCAGATTGATTTTCTTGGTCCATTTTGAGTCTTTAAAATATTGAGAATTTACCTATTCAAAATATAAAAAATTTGAGATCATTAAAAAATGAATGATGAGAACGATGAGTATATTATGATGGAAGAATTTATGGAAAAATTTGGATTTGAAAGAAAAAATTGAAAATAAAATAGAATTATCGGCCAAAAAATAAGTGGGAGGAAAGATAATAGTAAATGATTCAGATTTTGATCGGAGAATTTGAGAATAGGGTTCTGGTTGAAAGTAAATATTATGTAGTATGCGATATGATGAAAGTCTGATAATAACAATGGTTAATCAAAATTGAGAGATGATTGGTTCTGCACTTTCAATTATTGAGAACTTAACAAAAAAATAAATTAAAAAAATTTTAATGATACCATGAATATCGTAATAAATTTTAATCTGACAACAAATTATTTTGTTTATATATTTTATATAAAAATAAAATTTAAAGAAACGTAAAGCCTGTGTAGCTCAACCGGATATAATAGACTCTTAAACTTGGAGTTTCGGGTTCGAGTCCCTCCACTAGCTCTTTTTTCTTTTTTCATTGCTTGAGAGAAATGAAGATTCTTCATGGATATTATTTAAATATTAATATTTTATCGCACGACTCAATATAAAACATTTTTAGTTGATTCGCGACCTTTGAATTTTGAAATTTGTATTCAAAAATGGTTATCTCTCTCTTCATTAAAGATTTTGAATATTCTTTTGTTGCGCTGGGAAAATGTGTAAAGAACATTATAGGTTATTGATATACTTGAACGAGTTATCTTTGCTAGTGGTTGTGGTTGAATTTCGAAACAAAAGCTCTGTAGAAATTGCTTGAACTGGCTCTTATGGATATCAGCATTCAAGGAGGATATTAAAATAGGAGTTTTCCCTTTAAAACTATTTAAGTATTAAACATTTCAAGTGGGGAATGTCAGATATACCATGTGGACAAAACAATACCCTGGTTTATTTTGTAAAATGATCGGTATTAAGTGTATCTAATGTATTATCAAACTACTTAGTGATAACTTATAATTAAAACTGGGGCTGCCTAAAATAAATTGGGGATATTTTTTCAAAAAATGTATGCACATGTTCCATTACCTCAAAGTATGGCTATGATTGTCAGCCAAAATGCATGTGATGCATTCGACAGATATGTGGATGGTAGAATGACAGCTCATAATTCATACAATTTTCAAATGGTCAAGCGTACAGATTATGACGTGAAAAATGTCGGATTTATGAGCGACCTCAATACCTTTTATGCAGTTTCAGATAATGATTTTCGTATTATTCAAATTAACGAAGATTTTTCTGATACACTCGATATTTTCGAGAAACATTTCCAAAACCAAATCAATTCAATCTCTCAAAACAAAACAGCAAAAGAAATATTTCTGGTTTCAAACGGAACCGATCTCTCAGTCTTAAACGCAAATAAACTTACTGTTGATAATATCCCAGTACCACCACTGAAAACGAGCTTAGCCTGGACAACCGATACAAAGTTTCTTACATACGATGTCTCAGGCTGTCTCAAACTCTATGACGTAGGAAAATTCGAATGTATCTCAACGAGTAATATGATACCCGGTGAAGGAAAGGTATTCCCACACCCAACAGAACCATACGCTCTAGTTACAGGAATGAATCTTCAATTGATTGACTTGCGTTGCCCAGGACGTGTCGCTTCAATCCCAATGCAAGGCGGAATCGGAGCTCTCAGCTGGATGCCTAATGATAAATCAGGTATTATTATTGGTTACCAGAATGGATCTATAGATTTATTCTCATTAGCTGATCAAAAAGCGATAGTTACACAACAAATCTCATATTGCCCAATTTCGGCAGTAGAGTTCTGCCGCTCGAAACCAGGAACAGCTCTAATTGCAAGTGATACTGATATTGTCTTTGCAAATTTGAGATCTTGGGGTTATGGTAGATTAACCGTTACTAGAACACATCAAGGCCATATTGGATACATCCAAGATGCACACTGGTATGATGGCGATGAATTAAAGGTCATTTCTTGCGATAACAGAAGAATTATCAACGTATTCCAAATGCCTGATTCTTATTTACCAGTTTACCAAGAGTAATTCATACATTGTTATAAAATTAAAGATTTTCTTGTAATTATTGTAAATTTTATATTTTTTAAAATATATTTTTGAAATTAATTGAAAACAATCTGTCTATTATGAAAATAATTCAACACATATCAAACTAGTAAATTATACAATGCCATGATTGCTTCAATATCTTATAAAATAATGTAATTTTATTTATTTTTAAGTATAATTCTTGTGAGTGAACTACAAAATTTCTCGATATTATGATGAGCAACCTAATTATTATTAGAGTGCCCAGAGCTTATCGCATACCCTGTATTTCCGATCAAGGGAAATCTCATAGAAACATCTTATTCCATTTGCATTCTGATACATGCGTAGCATACTAGCCTTTCTTGATTTTATTATCAAGTTGGATAAGAAATAAAAAAACGGTAAAATTAATTTTTAATCCGAAATGCTACTGATGAAATAAAGTAGAAGTCATTAGTTTCAGATACATCTATTTCAGATTTTTATAATGAAATGCTGTAACTCCTTTAAATATCTGAAAATTTAAATAAAAACATAATTAGGGAATAGTAGTATTTATTTAAAATAAGATTACTATGATTAAGATGAATGCGCCTTCTTGAAGAAGTGAATTGCATCCACAACGGCTTCAAATGTAGCAATTCCGACAAGGAATAAACCAATTATAGCAAAAATGATCATGAGCCAATAAACAAACTGTTTTCTGTTCTTGTTCATGATCTTGATGTATAATAATGGAGGTAAGAAAAGATTTGTCATTCCACCACCAATTGCACCTCCAATAGCAAGAGCAGGTCTTGCATTTGGAAGGAACAAGCCAATTAGAAGTGGAGGAAGGTTTTCGCATGCGAGACAGATGATTCTCTTCTTAAGAGGAAGAAGATGTTGATCATCTGTTCCGTAGAAGTAATGTGAATACATTCTTTTGAGGGAAAGACCCATCATTGGGTAGCTAGTAATCATAATAACGAAGCATGCAATTCTGACAATGATGAATAAATGATCATGATCGTCGAAAGCGTTGAGAATGAGAGTTGGAGTACCAGCACCAAAGAGTAAGTAACCAATGACTGCTGGAATAAACACTATATGGAAAGAGAAGAAGTAAGAAATAGCGCATGCAACGTTTCTTAAGTGAAGTGAAGGAGCCATGACTCTGATGACAGGTATAACGATACCTGAAAGAGAATAGCAAAGAACGTTGATGGAAAGTGTGTTGAAAATCCTTAAATCGAACGTTCCTGTTTCAACCGATGGATTTATGCCTTCTTTTGGCAAGATTGTGACACCCTTGTAAATCATGCCTGAGAAGTATAGCATAAGACCTATGAAACAGAAAATAGATGTTGAACTTAGGAAATTCATATTTCTTGGGAGAGTTAACATGAAAAGCACAAAGAAATGATAGCATAGAACAGTTACATAACGTTTCCAGCGTGCATTGTATAAATTAACGTGAAAGATTGCGAACCACGACTGAATAATTTCTGCTCCCATTACGACGTAACCTGTCATGCAGCTATAGCAGTATAACATAATCGAAATATCTGTGACGTATTGTCCTAATTTTCCAAGTCCAACCTGAGAAATCTTAGCGAAAGAATCGATGTCAGTTATGGTGTGAAATTTTACAATGGCACTAGCTGATACATAAGATACGCATGCTGATACAGCAAGTATAGAAATCGATGGAATTAAGCCGCAGAATGTAAATGAATTGGCTATTGTCAAAATACTTGCACCAAGAGTGGAGTTCAAAAGATTAATGCTTGTGGCAAGAACTCCAGTATATTGCGCTGGTTTTGCATCCGTTGTTGTTTGTTCTGTAGCTGTGAATAACGAAACGTCCTCTTCTTTTATCGACATTTCAAACTTATAAATTGACTAAGTTTACTACTTTTCAAAATTTGAGATTATTTTTGTGAAAAAATAAATAGAAGATTTAATTATTGTTCATCATTCTATTACCACTAACATATTTAAATTTGGCGGTTAAAAAAATTGAGAGTTTTTGATTTTCAAGAATTTTTCTGATTTCTCAATCGGAAAATAAAATACGATATTAAACGCAAATTTACTTAAATACGAATGAACTCTTGATTTTATATAATCAGTTATTCAAAATTTTTTTATAGATTTTCAATTGAATTTTGCAACAATGGTTGTTAACAGCAATAATTATACTTTTACACTCAACCCTTTAATTTTTTTCACAAATCATATTCTCTTTTTCGACAATTAAATCTGAATTTTGGAAGTTTTATGGTTTATGAGGGGTAGAACTAAACGGACATACCAGAATGCTGATGTGTATATCGTATTTATGTTTTTTTAATTAATAAACCAGATACCTTCAAACTCATTTGATTATTTGGCTGGCAGAATTAAGTTTATTTTAGTTTATCGAAAAGACAACGTGTCTCTAATTATATTTAAAATCATCGTTCCTCCCTAAAAGTGCGGGATTCGGCTTATGCTTCAATAATTTTAGCTTATTGGGCTAATTAGTCTTTTAATAACAAAGATTATTATATTAATTACGTTAAAATCCCACAAAATGACAAATAAAAAGATACAAACCCATTAAAATTGTATAAGAAAAACTTTATTTTTTTTATAATAATTTCAGAATTAACAAAGAAGCAGCTTAGTCAAGATTATAAACTCTTGTACCACGAGTAGCTCCATTTGCAGCAATAGACTTTCTGACTTTGTTTGTAGCCTTTGAGAATTTCACCTTTCTCTCTTTCTTCAACATTCTCTTCTGTCTCTGGTATTCTTTGATTGCTTTCTTTCTTGCTTTGGCCTCTTCCTTTGTTTCTCCTGGTTTTGGAGCGAATTCTGGCGGTAATGGGGCTTCAACCTCTTCCTCTTCTTCCTGTTTCTTCTTATTGGACTTCTTCTTTCTGTTTCCATCTCTAATTTGTGCTGGTAAGTTGTTTGTTGTTGAAGCATTTTCAGCAACAGATCTGATATCCAATTTGTATAAATCTCTTCTTTCTTCCTCTTCTTCCATCTCTTCTTCTTCCTCTCCAGCCTGTTCTGTAGATGGTGTTACCTCTCTGCATGTTTCTGGTGATGGCTTAACAGGATTTAATTTAATTTGTCCTTCAAAAGTCTGCATATCTGCAGCAATATCAGCCCAGTCAACTTGAGCTGGCTCGAGGTTATCTTCTTCAAGTGCAAAAGCATCTTCTTCTTCCTCGAAAAGTGTTTTTACGAAGTAATCAACTCTCTTTTCTTGTAAATCCATGGCATGGCTTCTGTGTGAAATGTGGGACATATGAGAAGCTGTAGCAGAGACACGGCTGATTGTCTTCTTGATTTCGCGGCCATCTGCTGTTCTATCTGTAAATGTTTCTCCATCGTCTTCTTCGTCTTCCTCTTCGTTGAGCTCGGCATCGAGGAGCTTAGAAACAAAGTCATCTTCAAATGGTGGAGCGTCATCATCATCAAGAGCCATTAATAATTCTGGATCAATTCCAGCGGCAAGTGGATTGTCTGTATCATTAACAAGCTTTGGAAGATTTGGATCTTCTTTTGTACCGAACATATCGTTAGTAATACCGAGTTTATCAACGAGAATATCAACATCTTCAACTTCGCGTTTGCGTAAATCGTGAACTGATCCATCAGGAGCGACGAATACACCATCATCATTCTCTTCATCAATTGCTTTGAAGTATTGTGAGTAATCTTCGCCATCATCTGGTAAATCTTCGCCGAAAAATTTGTTGTATCTTGCACCAATTCCTTTACGTTCGGTTTTTGGCTTCTTTTGTTGCTGTTTGCGCGCTTCTGGTGTCATTTGTTTTTGAAGTTGTTCGACCAATTCCGGATCAACATCTTCACCAATATGAATTGGAACAAGAACTTGCTCCGGAGCGTTTGGGTCAGCATTCAAAGGATCTTCTACACTACGATGAACAAGCTGAAAAGTTACAACTTTCCTTTTATTTAACTTCGAAGTCATTTGAGAAAAAATTTGTCTATCCAGAGCACAAAATTTTAAGCAATTTTATTGAATATGGCATTAAATGCATATGCATTTAAATATAAATTGAATTGATTCCGATAATAAGATTTTTGCTCTGGTCTCAATTTTTTTTCTTTCCAAAAAAAAAGTCACACGAAACATCTAAATGCAATTTAATGACCTCATAAATCTGCATATTATTATGTTTTGCATCAATAGGTGTAAAATTGTACAAAATAAGGGCGTATTTTTCTTTCTGAACATTACATAACTATTAGAGCCATTTCAACAACAACATAGCAAGAAAGGAAACTATTCTATGCTTATCTATTCAGTTTGACTCCATTCAATTCATTTCTAAATCTGAAATTTTTAGTTTTAAAGAAATATCAGAAATTACCCCAAAAACTTTAACTTTTAGTACCAAGTTGCCTGCAACTAAGAAATTATTCTCCTTTATGGCAAAATCATCACTTTCTCATTCAATTCTTGCGATATATGTAGCTTTAACACTTCCTTTCTATAATAAATATAATACTTAAAGTATCTAGAAATAGTACGTTATGCGTTTCTTATTATTTCTTCTCTATAAAGAAATTGATCCAAGTTGTAATTCAGAAGATGGAAAAACACTCATTAAAGTCAATGATACATCACAATATCTTAAAATATCAGCTAAATGCGAAATAATTCAAAGCTACTGCTTTTCCAAATTAAAATCTTTATCTTCTTTTACATTTGAAGATAATCCTAATTTAACAACTATTGGATATTCTAGTTTTAAAGAATGTTCAAATCTAACTATAGTCAATTTATCAATCTGTAGCAAGCTAACAACAATTGATAATTATGCATTTTATCAATGCGAGAAAGTTACTGAAATTCTTTTCCCAAATGGACTTTCAGAGATAGGAATTTGCACTTTTTATAATAACTATTTAGTAAAATTTATAACAATTCCAGCAACTGTTAAAACCATGAACTCTGTTGTATTTGATGGCTTACGTAGACTAGAAAATATAACTTTTATGATTGGTTTAGATAGTATGGTATTTTCAAGTTGCAAAATACCTTCTTCGTTTCAAATACCAGAGAATGTATCTAGAGTTCATGGACAAGCATTCGATGGCTGTGAAATAACAAATATTTCAGTTCATCCCCTAAATCAATATTTATATGTGGAAAACAACATTATTTATTCAGCAAATTAAAGTGTTTTATTTTTTATTTCTAACAAATCTACTGAAACTTTTAATATTCCAAATTTTGTTAATACATTAGAGACATATTGCTTTTCCAAATCCAAAATTATCACGATTACAATTCCAGAAAATATTGTAAGGATTGATGATATCGCCTTTAATTACAGTACTAATTTGATTAATGTAACATTTTTGAGCCATTGTTATCTTGGTGGCTCATTATTCGCTAATTGTAGGAATCTAGAGCATATATTTTTTCCAATATAAATCAGATTTTTCTTCCAATGAATGGAGACTTATTAAGTATTGATTCTGCTGCCTTTTATGGCTCTAATCTTAAAAATATTACTATTCCGTCACAGTGAAAATGAAGTTATAGATGGTCCATTTTGCCTTTGTAAGTCTTTTGAAAACATAATTATATCAGAAAACAGCCTTTTGGCTTTTATTGGTTATACCGTTGCCCAACTCACACCAGTGAAAAATATTTTCATTCCTCGAAATTGCATGATCTATTATGGAGCTTTTAACCTCATGGATAATCTTACCATAACAATATATCCTAGAAATCTTCATCTGAGGGTGTTTGATAATTGTATATATGGTTTTAATTTAGATTCTTTGTATTGGGTTCCAAGTTATTATCAAAATAATTTTACATTCAATTCTAATTGTCATACTATTGAAAGTCAAGCTTTCAGAGGATATAGAACTAATAATGATTTGGTGATACCAAAAGAAATTACAACTATTAATAGAGACGCTTTCTATGAGTGCTATTGTAAATCAATCATTTTTCAAAATGACATGTTAGAAACACCAAATTATAACTTATTTCAGGGTTGTACTTCGGCTATTAAAATGCCAGAAAAACTTAGAGTAGTAAAATCTGGTGTTTTCGAAAGATATAATGGGAACAGCATCGAATTTTATTTGGACTTGCAAATGATTGAAAGTGAAAGTTTTACTAACTGTGCACAGTTGGAAACTATAAAATTCAACAAATTAAGAGGCAATATGATCATTGACTCAAATTCTTTCTACAATTGTGCATATCTAAAATATTTACTATTTCCATTTGATAGCAGTGATATAATCACATTCAACTTAACATGTCTCAATCGTTGTACTTCATTCAAAGGTGTTAAGTTTTATCTAAATATCCCTAGAAATATTATGAATTTTAATGCTGATAAGAAAATCATTGAAATCGAAATGAAAGCTTCAAATTCAAAGGGAATTTTTATTGATTGCGGAAAATTCCATATCAAGAATCCTTTTGATGAAAAATGTCACATTCCAATTTATTCAAAAAATATATTCTATTTACCATTTGGCTTCAAGTATATAAATGTTTTTATTGCAATTCTAATATAATAACATGATTGTGATGAGTAAAGATATAGAAACACCTAGTCTTTGTGTTCGATATTGATTTATTGTGTGAGTTTTCAATATTAAATGAAAATTGTAGTGATTGATTAAAGAGGAAAATTGAGTACTTTCTGACACAAAATCCACAATGTCATAAACTTTGAAATATTTTAAACAAAAGATTCTTTTGAGTAGAAATAAATAATTTTTTTTAATATTTATTCCTTTTTTATTGAAAAAATTAAATACATTTGTATAGTTTACATGGATTGAATTAAAAATATTTTAAAAATTGACTAAAAATACTCCGATCTTCCTTATATCTATAATGTATCATGCGGATATTAGAATTATTTCTATAAACATCTTTGTTAAGTTAATTTCGAATATTTTTAAAATTCATTCATTCGCAAAGTCCTTAACACATATGGATGATAATTCTGATATAATACATTGACTGAGTTTTAAAAATATTAAAGATATATCACATTTTATTTGATATGTTCTTCAACCCATTCTTGAAGAATCATTGCATGATTACAATTTTCATTACGCGCAGCATACAAAAAGGTCACGCTGGAATTTTTCAGAATATCTCTAATTTTGAAAGCAAATTCACCAGCTTTTGAATTTTTATTAAGTTCATCTACATACAACTTTTTGAACTCATCAATCTTTTCTTCCTCATGATTGAACATTTTGCGAATCTCAGTTGATGGTGTTACATCTTATTTCCATTCATCAAGTTTTGCAGCTTCCTTTTTGACTCTACGAGGCCAAAGACGGTCTACGAGCACACGATACCCATCTGATTCTTCTACAGGCTGGTAAATACGCTTTATTTTTAGAACATTCATATAAATGAAAGTTTGTGAAAAAAAAATTTTCCCAAACCAAGGATACCTTTGAAATTATGGATTCTGAGAATATTTCCCCAACTTTCCCTGTCACAAATATTTATTGTGCATTTGTTTAGAGTAATTATTTCCCTCCAACTTTGTATATTGTTTAGCCACTTTATTAATCAAAAAATCAATTGAGGATGATGTTTGTTATGTTTTTGAGATTTTTCATGCTCCCAGGTAACATAGAATAAGGAACCCTAATATTTTTTTTTCATTTGAGAAAACATACTAACTAATAATTAATTTTAAGGGTTGACCGACCTAAATTGAGAGGACGTAATCCTCCCGATTTTTTCATTTTCAGCCTTGGTAAAATACCCTCGAAAACTCAAAAAAATTGACTTGTGTCCATTTAAAATGGTTCGTCGAGAGGTGTTAAATTATTGATTTTCAGGATCGTAACTCATAATTTTTTACAATCATATTAAAATTATGCGAGAAAACAAGCAAAAATATTCGTTATTTTAGTATCAAATACTACAAATCCTAGATTGCAATATATTTTAGCACGTAAAATTCCAAAATTTACCGGAATTGAATAAAATTTACAATAAACATCAATCCATTCTAGATTTTGCATATTGTTAATGATTTCCATACTATTTTTTTGCAGACTGTTCTATTGTTAACCGCGATTGTCTAAATCAATTTCATATAATTAAAATTTACAAATCCCATGCGATTATTATTTCTTGTCTGCAAAACACCTGTGCAACCTCTTTAAATATAGTTGCTTCAAACTATTAAAATACCAAATTTATTTATTTTATTCCCAAGAATGAAATACATTGACTAGAATTCTCGCAGTAAGCGTTATAAATATTGAGAAATATTGTGAAATAAATGTCTTGTTTACTAATTTGTTCGATTATTTTTAATATTTTTTTCCATTATGTTGAAAAATCAAAAGAATTTTTATTATTTTTAAATTACTAGGAGTATTAATGAAAATTTTAATCTCCTATTTTTATACAAAGAATGGAAACTGGATGGTGAATCATTAAATATCTGAAATTCTCGCGCATCAGCTTCGATATTATAACTCAGTTGTTAAAATCAATGCTAGCAAATATTTAGACACCAACTAAACTTGGTTCATTTCTGATGCATATTTCTTTTTTTACTTTTTTCCAATTGAAATCGAATTTTACAAAACAGTTTTTTGATGATAATTTCTACAAAAATAGAATTAACATTCATTTGCTAAGATAAACAATGTCAAATTTTTAAAAATTAACGAAATCGTTCGTATCTTTTCAGGAAGGTATGTCGGCGAAAAAAATTCGTATACCAAATCAAATAACATCATATGAAGATATTATTAATTGTACGTATTCCGATTTTTGAGCAACTTTAGAAATCGATTTCAAGATTTTGGCAATTTGATCATTTATTAAATTAGTACATATGTAATAAAATGATATTCAATTTTCCAAAATTGTATATAGTGCCAATAAATTTTACTGAAATAAATATAATGGGAATGATATAAAGTTTGTGACAAAATATTCATTTTTATACAAAGAAGCTATTCATTTTTAAACAACTATTTGAATATACCATCTGTATTAGATATTGATCAGATTTCAATATCTGAATAATTCAGCTTGAATTACTATTCTATAAAATCTGTTACACATGGATATATGGTGTTAGGAATCAATATTTTGATTATAAGATTAATACAAAAAAACTTTGGGATATTATTCTCATTTTGCAAAACACTTCAATTTGGAACGGAATAAATATATATTCAGCAATAATTAATTCTTTTTGCCGTTTGTAATTCTAGCAACATTCCAAAATGGAGGAGTTTTTTAAAAATAAAGAAAATTTTTATAGAAAAAAATCAAAACAAAAAAATTTATTTTCAAACTATCTTTTTCAAACCTTTAATCATCAAAAACACAATTGTTAATATTCATTCTTTCTATTGTGCTATTCGAATAGTACGATTTATACTTTTTTTGCTAATTTATTAAATATGTCGAATCCGCGGAGGAGCGCTGTTGCAAAATGATCTATGATGTGTAGCGGTGTTTTGATAAAAAGAGGTCGGTCAACGTTTTTGAGTTTTTTCGACCTCATTATTTTTCTGATTTATCTGTTGCATTATATCAAGGGTACAATAATGCATGATATGTCACTGTTTTTATCTAAAAATTCCATAGTATTTCTGTAAAAAATTTATCCATAAAAATTTTTTCCAATCGAAAGAAAAATCGAAAATTTTGAAATTTTTATAGAACAATATTGTGACCGAAAATTCATTCTCGTTGCATACATCTCATTAAGGTAAAACATTATCTGAAACAACCATGTTTTAAAAAATTATAGATAACGAGATATTTGATACTTAATATCAATAAATTTTGAATGCCCTCTCAAAAATTGAATGGACGTCGGTCAACCCTTAATATCTCATTTAATAATAAAAATTTGTATCATATCACGAAAATAAGTATTTATAAATCAAATATAATTAAGAAGATGACGCATTATGAATGAAATCCATTTGACTTTGCTGGGGATTTTCTTCATCAAGTTTTGATATAATAAACTCAATTGTTGTTATTCTGGGAACATAAATTGCGCTTTAATGCAAAGGTTAAATCCCAAACTAATCGATTCTTCATTTCCTGAACATCGTTATCTTAATCTTCAACTTGATTATAAGCATCATCAAAAGGATTTTCAGACATCGGGGTGTTTTGTGACTCTATTATAAGTGAAGGCAGATCCTACTCGTCATCAGATATAAAAGATTGAAGCATTATTGACATTGCGTTTTAAACGTACAGTCTCAGAAATTTTATCAAAGTTTTTATTAAAATTTAGAACGAAAGATTGAGATTATCAAATGTTATGCTATCAAATTATATATATTTTCCTTTGTTTCAGACAAAGACAAATACATTTTTCTTGGTTCAATTCGTCAAAACTCAGTATTGCTGAAATACAATTGAATTTGCGTATCTTAAAGAGACAGATACATCTCATATCATGATAAACAACCGTGACATCAATATTGGCTCTTGATACGACTATTTCAGTAAAAGTGAAGCCGTAACTCTAAAGAATCAAGAGGCAGTTTCAAAAACATCTCCATTTAAGAGTTATCTCATTGATTAAACAATTAATTCAATGTGTTTCAAAAATTTATTTCAATTAGTTAAGGCTCTAGTTCCACATGATTATTGTATATAGTTAGAACGAGTGGATAATGAGGAGTAAAAATATACCATTAGATTGTTTATACATCCACCATGTGAGAAATTTAAATAATATCTGATTTCGAAATTTTCGAATTTAACTATATTATATTTTGAAAGATGATATATATTAACTTTTCTTTTTGATATATGACAAATAATGATTTTTTGATAATAGATATTTTGAATTTTATAATTATAGATTTTGAAGCATAATGATATCACAAATGAATAAACATTTGGTTAATTATAACATTTTTATATGATTGGATTAGCTTCTTACCATGGGATTAAGTTATTGAAATATACTTTTGAAAAATTGAATACTTATTTGTCAAAAACCGTTTTGACAAACAATCTCAACTATAATATAATAGTTCATATTAAATCATATTCATATTAGATTTTACTTTTCATATCTATTTATCTCATATAGAATTACAAGCTTTTAAAAATGCTATTTTCGTGATGGTATTGCGAATCTAATTCCTCATTCCTCATTTATATACAAAATTAAACTAAGACATAATAATAAACATCACTAGCATGCTAACAAAATGACAGAGCGGAACTAAAAGTTTTTTCTTCTTCGTCAAAATATGTCAATTTTTTTCAGGTGGTAATTTTATATAATTTGATAAAAATCGAAAGAAGCTAATGGTATTCAATGATAACATATATCAAAAAAATATGTAGTAACATGTTTATTGATAATAAAATTATGGATCACTTATTATTAGATTTTGTCAAAAAGTAACTTTTTCATTTTTCTTTGTTGAAAAAATAACTCAATCAGGGAGAAGTAAAAGTCAAGTTTACTAATATAAATAATATACTATACTAATATCCTACAACAGGACAGAGCCTTTTTGTTTATAGGACGAATTATGTTGTTCAAAGTTGATAATAGTGAAATTTACAATTAACGTTCTAGCAATGCTACACCCTACGTCATTATATAATATTATAGCTTATATTACACTAATATAATATCTTTAATTATAAGTCATGAAAACACTTATTGATAGATATATTCAATTTTAAAAATTGAAAGGATGGGACTGGAGCCTTTACTAAGATTTGATAAAATTTTTTATATGAAAAGTATCTTAAAAATTCAGGAAAATAAATGCTTATGCGCAAATGAATGATATTAGAGAACATTTCATAAATATGCAATTGAATGATTTTAATTAACGAACTCGTCTAATGTTAAATGAGGGATGATAAAATGCATCAGAATGAGGCTTTATCTGAACATTAACTTCACAAATATATGATGAAAAGTGAGAAAGTTTTTGAATATAAGATGTATTTTGAACATTATTTGTTGTAATTGATTGAAATGTTTTATCAATTCTATCACAGAAAGAATCTTTAACTGTAATTGAACCAGAACCATATTGATAAAATTCTACTCCTGGTCCTCTGTTACCAAGAAATGAACAGTTTTCAATAAGAACAGTTGAATAAGATGAATACAATGTTCCATAATCAGATTCTTTGTGTTCATTATTCAAAACATTACAAAAAATTAAATTAAAGTTACAACTAATTAATTCTAAAATTTTATTATTTGATGTTGTGTTACAAAATGATGAATATGTTACGTTACATAGACTTACCCTCGGTGACAGATATATTCCTGAGCCATATGTTGCTTCACAGAAACTTGTGTTAATAGTAGTATATGTTGAAGGGTTGTGTGACTTTTTTTTGTAAACGTAAGAATTCATACAATATCGAGCGATTTTGTATCATTTTTTTAACATATGAAGTAAAAAATGTATGATTCTTACGGTTTTTATTCTTACGTTTTTGAATAAATCAAGATTTAAAAAATTTTCAAAATTGTAAGACATTTACTCTCAGCCCATACATAATGAAATAAAAAATAAATCATTAAAAAAATTAACATTATTTTTAAAATAATTATTTTCATGAATGAAAGATTCACTACCATAATGAAATAAAAAATAAAAAATAAAATTTTTTTTAAAAAATAAACTTTAAAAAGAATTTGATGAGTTCAACATAGAACTTTAAGAAACTAATGATTATTTGAATTTATGAAATCAATTATTTGATTCATTCTTTCTTCAATCTCTTCTATTCTTTTTGTTAAATCATCTATTTTCATTAATGAGGTGATTCTTGATTGAGGAATAGATTTCAAACTAATCACTCCTTTTATTTTTGAAATTTTGAATCCATCAACTTTAAACATTTTATTCAATTTACACGTTGTCAATTCTTCAAATAATTTTTTATTATTAGCATAATAGTCATTAAATTCTTCAACAGATGAAAAAATTTTTATTTCAGTAATTGGTTTAACAACGTTTATTTTTTGTTGAACATTTTCACTTTCATTTATTTCTTCCTCCTCTGTTTCATTTATTTTTAAAATCGGTTTCATTTATCATTAAATAAAAATTAGAATATAAGTGATGAAATATATTTTTTAATTAATATTAAATCAGAAATGGCGGCAGGATTCTTTAAAAAATTATGGGATGGAATTAAGAAAGCTGCGGGTTGGGTTTATAAAAAGATTATTAAACCCGTTGCAAACTTTTTGGCACCAGTAGCGAAAACGGCAGGAACTATCATAGGTGGAGTATTAGGTACTAAAGCAGGTAATCCGGCGATGGGAGCACAAGCAGGTAACGCAATTGGTGGAATTGCTGAAGGAATACTTAATAAAATAGGAGGTAGATAGTGGAAAAATAAATAAATATTATTTTTATCTTAGTATCGGTTGAAGTCTTTGATAAACTTTTTCTCCTTTATTTAATATTTCTCTTATTGGGGCGGCTTTTGGCGTTATTGATTCAGCAACGTCACTAATTGCTTCTTTATTCTTAAATATCCAATTTGCTCCTTTCTTCATTGTTTCCCAAACTTTATGCGCTCCTCTTTTTACTTTATCCCACAGTTTCTTAAATATACCTGCAGCCATAGTTGATTATTTCATTAAAATTAAAAATTCATTTTCATCTTTTAATTTTGATTTTTTATTTATTAATAAATGACGACTAACTATTTGGTGCCAAACACTAAACCGATTAATGGAAATGTGTTTCATTCATTCGAAAAGATAAATGAAATATTCGCAAAGAATGACGGTAGAAGATATTATAGAGAACTTGAAAGTTCATGCTATGACTCTGATGCTCCATATTTTGATGATAAACAAACTCATTTAAGAATTACAAATCCGGCTCATGATGTGAACCAATTAGGTGACACATATATTAAACGCAAAGTTAAAGCAACTCTAGTTTCAAATAAAGCTTTCACATGTGATGCCGCTTTTAAATGCATGCGTTTATTCGTTGGTTACAAATCATCAAATCAAAGCTTTAAACAATTAGAAGTAGAAACCGAAAGAGGTGATGCCGGTTATCTTCAGATGGATTGCGCCCGTGAATCTTTCGCATTTGCAACATATAAACCAAAATCAGAAAGGAAAGTTAAAAAGTTTGTTCATTCGTTATATAATAATGTTCAAAAATATGATAACTCAGTATGTGGTAAATATATTGACCCTTCAGAAGTTTTCAAGAAGCAAATGAAGAAGTTGATGTCACTTTTGATATGATTATTCCGGTAAATGATTTGTTAGCATTTCAGGCGTTCGATGATTATCCTAAATCATTTGGTGATATCATTCTTAAATATTATGTTTTCAGGGATACTTTAGTATTTTGTCAGGTTGACCCGTTAAGAGTTGCTGATTTACAAAATTACGTTTATGAAAAGATAACTGATGAAAATTATGAAAAGATTATGAATCATGTTTATAAATATGATCGCAAATTCCAACAAATCGGACTTCCTGCCAAATTAATTACAAGCTTAGCCGCTACATCTGCTGACGCAACAGTTGATGACGTTATTATTTCATGCACAAAGATGGAAGTTTTAGAGGATAAATGCATTACACCAGGATACGGTTTAATTGAAGAATCAGTTAAAGCAATACCACGTTTATTCAGTAAGGAAGATCCATTCATGATTCCAGCTCAACATATTGACGTTCGTTCACTAAATGGAGGTTGCATCACTCCTGAAGGTATTAGCTCAGATTTCTCATACGCTCTTCATAATGTTACAGATGTTGTGTTAACATTTCCGAAGAATGCAATGCAAAGAACGGTTTTAGAAAATCCAATGCTTCGAGGTCTTCAGGTCACTATAGATTCCAGAAACTTCCCCGATCAAGCGATGACCACAGTGGGTGACATATTCTTTACACGTATGCTTCAAGCTTCTGATTTAGATGGAGTGAATGAATGCACAGAAGAATACGAGGACTCATTAACTAGACCACTGAATGATGATGATGGCACGCCATTAGCTAGAACATGGAAAGACCAAACTTCATTCTTATGCACTATTCCAGTTCAACGTGATGGAGCGGGTATATTCTTTGATGGATTAGAAACTTTCAACTCACAAGTTACAGTACAAGTGAAAGCTTATCCAATCATTCAGGGTGTAAATGACACTTACTGTTCAAAGGTGACAAATCCTCCTCAGGTTTGGTTTACTAGGACTACATATTGGACATGGACACCGGATGAAGGTTTGAAATATCATCCAACAGGTACACCACCACAGTATAGAAGTTCATATGATGAAATATTGATGAATAGAAATGTTTAAAATTATAAATTTTTTTTGATTAAATGGATTTAAATTCATCCACCCCTTATGAAGAATTAGCAGGAGTATATAATACATACGTAGATGATATGATTAATGAAGCATTGAGTGATAATAGAAATGCTCTATCTAAGGAAAAATTAATGAAAATTCCATATTCTGAATGTTACTTAAATTCAATCACTGCAGCAATTGGTAAACAAAATAAAGGTAAAACATTAACGATATTAAAACAAATTATCATTATTGCTAACACTTCCCCCATTCACATGTGTTAATTTATATCAACCGTTCAGGTTCACCTTCAGATGATACATTTGAATCTTTAAAGCATTTAATCAAAATTCCAATTATTTATTTATCACAAGAAGAAGCAGAAGATTATTTAAAAAACTTTTTAATGTATAAAGAATTATATAATACAATCAAGAAGCAAGGATTAGAGGATAAAATTATTGATAAACAACGGGATGAATTATTTGAAACACTTTCTATTTCAAATTTTGATAGAGAATTTTTGCATTCACTCATTTTTTCTAGATGATGCAGTGAAATCAAAACTAATAACAAATGAGAAATCATATTTTAATCAGTTATTAACTCAATGTCGACACATTCAGTGTTCATTCTTTATGGCTGTTCAATACTTCAAAGCATTAAGCACAAACATTAAATCAAATCTATCAACACTTTTCATTTTCAGTGGGTTTAGTCGTCAACAGTTGAACGTTATGCTTTATCAAGTGAATTTACCAATGAGCATTAATGAACTTTACACACAATATCAGCAATTAGGTGAACATGGAAAAATAATAGTTGATTTAAATAAAGGAAGTGTTAAATTTGATTAACTTTTTATAATTAATTTTTATTTTTTATTTATAATTAAACATGACAGAAATAGCAAATCTTCTACAGGTTCCATTAAAACAAGGGACAAACAAAAAGGGTGCATATAATAGAACTATGAAAGTTCCTGATGGAATGAAAGAATTAGTTCATATTGTTGCTGGTCTTCAAAAAGATGTTAAACAAATGAGAAACGTTTTAACATTACCAGAAGCTCAAGCATATGCCAAACGTCATGGTCCAAATTGGGAAGCACACGAAGCAGACATTACGGGTCCAAATGGAAAACCTGATGGTATAAATGAAGTTTTCGTTACTGATGGTCAAGGTAATATTAAAGTCATAAATGGTTATAAATTAACTATAACTGATTATCCTAAACGTAAAGCATATAATGAACGTTATCCTATGCAATTTGATGAAAATGGAAAAGCTGTTAAACAATACATTGGAGAAGGTGAAAATGGTCCAATTAATTCATACCGTCATAATCCATATTCTTATTTCAATGAAGAATTAAATGCTATTGAAGAGGGACCGGATGGATTACCACGATATTCTAACCAGTTTGATGGTCAATATGCAAATATTAGACCTGAAATTTCAGCTAAGAAATTCTTTAAAGTTGCTTTATTCGATCCAGTTTTCGCAAATGTTAAAGATGAACTTAAACAGCAATTCCAACCAATTATAGTAGCAAGAATTGCATCAGGTGCTTTATCTCAAGCATTCAAAGATTTAATTAAGAAACCATTATATCAGCAACGAGGTTTAACTTATGATTTAGTTAAGGAATCAGATAAAAGAAAATTTGAGAAATCAGATGATTATAAGAATGCAATTAATGAATATATTCGGTCTATTAATTTCGATGAAAACAGCTAAAAATCAACTTCATGAACAAATACAGGGAATAATAGATTCAAAAGTTCCAGCAAAATAAAAGTTTAAATATATTTTTTTATTCGAATATAAATGAGAAGACGTTTCACTAGTCAAAAGAACACTAACGCAAAAGCAGAGATTACGGTTGGTTATAACGTAAATGATGATAAATCACGAATTATTCAAAATGTTAAAGTTAATGTTAGCCCTGAATTAACAAGGTCAGCAACTCAACCAAATTTATTAACTCGTGACTTACCGAAGAATGAGGAGAATGAAGAAAACCATGAGAATGGAGACCCAATCATTTTATCTGAACCCGGTAAAGAACCTGTTGAAATTCCCACTTATCCAACATACCCCCACCTCTTTCATCAAACATCGAGAACCCATATAAAATAGACATTAATTCTGAATTAATGAAAATTTACCGTGATATAATAATTAATAATTATGATTCAATAATAAATTTAATTGATCAATCCGGTTTAATTATTTTACCTTATGAATCATTAATTCACATTATCGCCATTCTTTGTGATGTTCAAGATTCAGACGTTAAGATTCAATTTTTCATAGATGATGAGGTTTCATGCTGCGGAACAGTTGCAAAAATAAATCCTATAAAGGATATTAGCACAATTAAGATATCAAAGAACGGAACAACAACTGAACTTCATTTAACATATAATGATATTTATAATAAAATAGTTGATGAATATAAAATATCACTTGAAAAATTCTTTGTTAAGGCTATTTAATATTCAAGCATTAACATTATCGAATAATAATCCTTTGAATCATAATCAATAATAATTGACCTTTCACCAGTTTCTATCGTTTGTTTTATTTCTTTTTGTTCCCCACTATCTGGATCGGTCATTGTAATTGTTTTTGTTATAGTATCAGCTTTATCTTTAACTTCAATCTTTTTTCCATCGGGATATTTAAACCAAAATTCCAAAAATTCGATATTGTCAATCTGTTCATATTTTAATCTATCAATTACATTTTTAATACCATCTGAAAATCTTATGAAATGGTCATTATATGGGTTTGATTGAACTAAATTTGAATGAAGTGAAATATAACCTGTTGATGAATATGACATTGACTCATATTTTCTGAAAACACTAAAATTTATAACATGAATGAATTTCTTATTCGTTGAATTTATGAATTCTTGAGGTAATCTTATTCTAGTTTTATTTATCACTGGAAAATAACGCTTTACCATATTTTTAATCGTAATAAAAATGTCAATTATCAATATTATTTCGAATAATAACTGTGAATTAAATTTAACAGTTAGCGGAATTTATAATGTTACTCTCGTTTCTGTGAGTGGTAAATTTAATCCCATTCTTTTAGACCCTTCAGATTATATATCATTTATTAAAGATGACCTTGAAAAAACGTATGATATGTATATAAATAATGTGATAGCGAAATGGGATATTAACATGATTTTAAGTTATTTAAATGAATCATTTATCGTATGGTATGAAGAAAATTTTAAATCAAAACCTGATAAACTTTTTGAACTTGATGAAATAAATAACCTTATTAAATTCCCGCTGAAAATTAAATTTTGTACTCCTCATCTTCGTTCATTGTTGGGATATTAAATTTTGAAAAAGATGTTGGGGATGTTTTGTATTCTGACACTGGTTCCAATTTCATTTTAATCAAATGTGATAAAGTTAATACCCCAATGAGATTTTCACATCAAACATTAGACCCTAACTCTTACCCATCAATACAAAACATTTTATCCATCAACTTAAACACATTTTCTTTATCATATCCGTTTCAATTATCCGGGAATTCATTTATTCTTCATTCAAAAGATTTATCAAATATTAAATTTAGAATAACTGACCTATTTGATTGTGATTTAGAATTTATGAATGAAATATTATGGCAATTTCAAATAGAGAAAATAGCTGATGAGATAACGGATTAAATATTTATTTTTAAATCATAATAAATGATTAAACAACAACAACTTAAGGCGCAAAGCGCCCAGGTCCTTCAGACCATTACATACGCCATATATGCATATAATTCAAAGACGGCAGAACAAACGCAAAGGTTGAAATATGGAGATTTGGAGATAGTATTGAAAAATGACCATTTCGAATTCGTTTGCAAAGGTGGTGCAGTGATATCAAATATAAAAGAAATTTTATTTATGAATTCAAAAATTAAAGGAATAACGGATGATATAACATCAATTCCACCAGAAGAACAGAGATATTACGCATTAAATGCATTTCCTAAAGTTTTGAAGATTGGAAGATTTAATTTAAATGAGGAATTCATAGAAGGTTTCCTAAATGACATAATGAAGAAGGTGGATAAGGAATATGTGGATAGTGAGTTAAATAAGAAGGCAAATTTGGTTTATGTTGATGAAAAAGATAATGAAATTAAAGAAAAGGTTGAATGGTATCATGAATGGACATTTGAGACTTTTAAAGTTAAAGCTGATACAGAATGGGTTTCAGGATGTTTAGACCTTAAAGCAGATAAAACTTATGTTGATGAAAATTATGCAAAGAAGTCGGAAGTAAATGATGTGATTACAAGCATGAAAAATGAAATACTTCAAACATTATATCCTGTTGGTTCTATTTATACGTCAATGAACTCAACAAATCCATCAACAGTTTTAGGTTTTGGTATGTGGAAGCAGATTGTAGATAAATTCTTATACTGTGCTAGATATTCAAAGCAAACAGGAGGTTCGAAGAAAATTAAAGAAGCAAACCTTCCACCACACACTCATACAGGAACTACAAACACAACAGGTAATCATTCACATTCAATAACAAAAAGAGGTTATACAAATCTTGCAGCGGGTTCGGATAGACAAGGAATGAATAGATCTGATATCACAACTGACCCAGTAGATTCAAGCACAGGTATTTTCTGTGGAACCGCAGGAAATCATTCACACACTTTCACAACAAATCCAACAGGCTTGGGTAAAGATTATATGCCACCATTTGTGACTGTATTCGCATGGTACCGCATTCATTGAACGTGCTTGAGCCTACTTTGCAGGCTTACCGAGTTCAATAAACACACTTGAGACTTGACCCAAAGGGTTTGGGCTTACCGAATGAACTAAATATATTTTATGTCTGTAATTAATTAGGTAATGAAGTAGCGGATGAACTGCAGAAATATATTTTTTCGTTAAGTGACTCAAAGAGTCCGGAGACAAAGTCTCATGTTTTCAGGTTATTCAATAATTAATTATTTTTGAAGAACTGAAGGTGTCACTATGTCACCATGTCACCAGGTTATTTAACTTCTCTGAAAAAATGAGACAACATGACATTTTGACAACATTTACGAAAATTTGATGCAGTACAAAAATAAAGTTAGTTTTAAAATTATTTTTATTTATTTTTTATTTTGTATGTAAGAACAGTAATGTCGGTCGAAGCAAAAACATTCACGAACAAATCTAATGGTGAAACATTCACAAAAGGCACTTATAACGGTATTGAAGTCTTACGTAGAGACAAGGATGGTTACATTAATGCAACAAATATGTGTCAGCAGTTTAGGAAAGACTTTAGAAAGTTGTTGGAAAATAAATCCTGGAAGAGTATTATAAGGCATTTTGTGAAGAATATAGCAACCGCCGGAATTCAGACTGTTGCTTTTTATACAAAATTCATGCAGGAATTCCTGATGAAATCAAACAGGTTAGAGGAACGTATGTAGACCCAGGACTTATAAACTATATAGCAATGTGGGCTTCTCCAAAATATTGCATAGCAGTTGGAAAAATTATGGACTCCATAGACAAGAAAGTTCATGAGAAATTAGATGAAGAAGAACTTGAAGATACAGTAGAGAATGCTAAACCTTTGTTCGAACAAGAAGTTAGAAAAATGCGCGAAAAACAATTAGAACATGAACGTGAGTTATGTTATGGTTATAGAGATTCTCCATTCGAACTAGACCAATGGGAACAAGAAAATTTAAAGAGAGAATTTAGAGAATATGAACTCGCTAAGATAGCATTAGAAACTGCAGAAAAGAAGTTAAAAGTTTGGGGTCGTTTTGTAAAAAAATATTGTGAGTAAATGAACTCATTATTTTTGTCATAAAGACGCAACGTGGCGGGGCATAGCTCATGACCAAAAATATATTTTATCGTTAAGTGACTCAAAGAGTCCGGAGACAAAGTCTCATGTTTTTAGGTTATTCAATAATTAATTATTTTTGAAGAACTGAAGGTGCTACCATGTTACCATGTGCTACCAGGTTATTTAACTTCTTTTAAAAATGATGACAACATGACATTTTGACAACAGTCCTGGAAATATATTTTATCGTTAATGTTTACGTTAATGGTTTTCAGGTTATTCAATAATTAATTATTTTTGAATAACTGAAGGTGCTACCATGTTACCATGTGCTACCAGGTTAATTAACTTCTCTGAAAAAATGAGACAACATGACATTTTGACAACAGTCCTGGAAATGATTTGTCATGACTTCATCGTAATGAGTGTAAATCAGACAAAAATATATTTTAGGTGAAGAGGTGAGATTTCACCTCCTTTTTCACCTGTTTTCTCACCTAAAATAATGTTTACGTTAATGGTTTTCAGGTTATTCAATAATTAATTATTTTTGAATAACTGAAGGTGCTACCATGTTACCATGTGCTACCAGGTTAATTAACTTCTCTGAAAAAGTGTGACAACATGACATTTTGACAACAGTCCTGGAAATGATTTGTCATGACTTCATCGTAATGAGTGTAAATGACCCAAAAATAATGTTAGTTTTAAAATTATTTTTATTTTTTTATTCCTATATAAATGACAGCAACAAACAACAACAACAGCAACTATATCGTTTCTGATGAACAAGTTATTGATTCATTAGCTGAGGAATTAGTTGTGGCAGAAACTAAAACCCTCAACGAAAGAATTGGTGAAAATAAGATTGATTTACATAACTACCTCAAACACGATGGAGGAAGAGGAAGGAAAACTGGTATGGCTTTATTAGTAAATAAAATTTCAAATTTAACGATTATAGATGTTGATATCAATAAATCGTACAATGATGAACTTAAAGAAACAGTTAGAAAAGATATTTTATCAAAACTTTCTGATAAAGATGTTATCGTTAAAACCGCTTCAGGAGGTCTTCACATTTATTGCAACACTAATTTCTTCTATTCAGTTTCGAACAGAATGATTAAATGTTATTCCTGCAATGATTATGATATTGACATAATGACTTCTATGGATGATTCAAAACGTTCTTTAGTGGTTATGGCCGATTCAAGAGTTCGCAAGAATGCATCAGAACCAATCAATACATACTCATTCATTCGTGGAAGTTATGATTCAACATTAACTAGAACAGTAAATGATATATTAAATGATTTGAATATTAAGGTAAGAGTTGAACAGAAGAACGAAGAAATAAAGACTATCATGAATGAAAACAAAGATGTAAACATTGACGATAAACTTGCCCAGAGCATAGTTGATGGCATCAGTGATTTTGAAGTACATAATGACGGTGGAAACATGAATTTAGAAAAAGAAATAACATTATTCACACTGTTTCAAGCTATTAATTCATTACCTAATCATTTAATTAATGAAGCATACGATAACGTTTATAACTTCTGCAGCTTAACAGAAAATGCAAAAAGTAATTTTGAAAAAGCACGTAGTAGATATGCACATTTAATGACTTCTCCATTTGTTTTGGTGAAGATTCTAAAACTTTATCAAAAGGAATATTATGATGAATACGTTTTACCTTTATTACGTAAGCCAAAAATAACATTTGATATCAAACTTGATGACTCGTTTTTGATAACAGATATTAGACGCAAAGCTGAAAATCATCAGTATAAAAACAGTTCTGAAGTAATTGAGGATTTATCACGTGTAATACGTTTTGTAGATTGTGGAAATAAATATTTCATTCAAAAGGACTATAATATCCACGACAAAATGAATCAAATATCATTCGTTCTTCAGTCAAACATGAAAGAGTCACTCAAAATGATTAAATTATTTAAAGAAGAAGGTAAAACAATAACAGCATGGGACGTACTACTAAATCAATTATCCTCATTAACCGTTAAGGGTGTTTGCTTTAAATCTGATTCTCCAGATGTTTTCTCAACGTTTCAAGGTTATAAATACAACATTCTCGAAAAGCCTGATTACTCAAAAATTGAGATGTTTATGAATTTCATTAAAGAAGCCATTTGTGATAATAACGATGAAGTGTATAAATACCTACTCGGCTGGATTGCATCAATGATTCAACATCCTGGAGTTAAGAATGAAACAGCAATTATTTTGAAAGGACTTCAGGGAACAGGTAAAAACAGATTTACAGACATCATTTCTGAACTCCTCGCTGGTTATTCATGTAAAAACATTACTGAAATAAGTGAGCTAACGGGTAATTTCAACTCAGTAGTTGAAAATAAAATGTTTCTTGTACTTAATGAACTCAAGAATGTAGGTGAAGACAGACTCGCAAACTTCAACGCTTTGAAATCAATTATTACGATAATGCGATTAGAATTAATGAAAAGAATCAACCTAGAAGAACTGCACAGAACGTTGCAAACTTCATTTTCGTAACTAATAACGTCTACCCTGTCAAAATTGAAGTTGGAGACAGAAGATACGTAGTTTTAAGAGTTAATGGTAAATTCAAGGGTCAATTTGATTACTTCAAGAATTTAATGGATTCATGCACAAAGGAATTTTATGATAATTTACTAACATATTTTATGCAATATGACCTTTCATCATTTAATGTACGAATCATACCGATGACTGAAGCCAAACAAGATTTAATTGAATTATCAACAAATCCTTTAGATGTATGGATAAATACACATTATGATGAATTGTGTGCAGGTATGACGTGTAAAAATGCTCTATTCTGCAAACCATCAGACATGAAAGACAAGAATTTCAAATGAGCATTAAGGATAAATGTGATAGGAAACATAGAAGAATAGACGATAAACAAACATGGTGTTATGTTTTGAAAGAAGAAATGAAAGGATTATATAAACAGGTTGAACCAAATGATAATGATGATTCATTTACTGACGATGAAATACCTGTAAATGATGCTTTATAAAGTATGATTGGAATTTATTTTTGCATTAATCCTGCTGTGTTGTCAAAATGTCATGTTGTCTCATTTTTTCAGAGAAGTTAATTAACCTGGTAGCACATGGTAACATGGTAGCACCTTCAGTTCTTCAAAAATAATTCATAAATGCCTTCCTCCTGCTGTGTTGTCAAAATGTCATGTTGTCTCATTTTTTCAGAGAAGTTAATTAACCTGGTAGCACATGGTAACATGGTAGCACCTTCAGTTATTCAAAAATAATTAATTATTGAATAACCTAAAAACCATTAACGATAAAATAACTGATAACAAATTTTTATTTTTATCATAAATGGATACCCCACAAGCTCAAAATTTACCACGAATCATAACAAGGGAGGAAATGATAAAAATGATGCGAGAACTTGCTAAAAATAACAAACCACTAAAACTGAGAAAATGTGGTTATGCAGTAATGATGGAAAGAGAGATGTTGTCAAAGAAAAATAAAAATTAAATTTGGATAGAGTTTAAAAATTCATCTTTATTAAATTCATCTCTTCCAATCAATTTATTTATTCTATTAAATTCTTTTATTTTTGCTTCACCCAGTTTAAGGATTGAACGGTAAGTTTCTAATTTTTCGATTATTTCTTTCCTCTCTTCATCGTTTTCAATTACTTTAGTTTTATGGGCATCAACCCCACCGCATTGTGGCTTCTTTTTGTAATAGCATATTTTTGATTTAATTCTGTTTAGTTTCTTTTTATATTCATCGTCTGGACTCTGAATCTTAATTAAATCAGGACTCTTGACTGCTTTGTTGTCACTCATTTCTTACGAAATAAAAAAATTAAATATTATTTAAATATAATGGAGTAATAAAATAAATCGGAATTTCTATTAATTTATTGTCAACTTCAACTAATGCATTGCCGTTAATATATCTAACAAATTCAGCTATTGTGTCAAATCTTCGTCTTCTTTTTGTCATTGATTTATTAGTTTTTCCATAATCGAGATGAATCAAAACTTTATCCCCTTGTTTAAAATTCATGAGCCCCGAATTAATTTGTTCACGTTTAACATCATTCAACCTTTCCATTTGCTTTCTAATATATTCCCATTCTTTTGAAATATCATTTTTCATTTCCACTGGTTTCATGTTTATAGTTCTATGCCATGTATTATTGTAATAATATACTAACTGCTGTATGATGGAGTCATGATTTCCATCCCAGTATATCCGACCGTTAACCCCTAACGCATCTCTAAGAGTTCTCATTACCGCATCAACTATTTTATTATGAAACGTATATGGAGAGGATGAGAAGAAAAATTAATTTGTGGGAAATAATGAGTCATAGTTGCCTGAAATCCTTTATCACCATCACCCCTGATATTATCTACTCTTTCATGATCTAGTAAGTATTGTATAGCTCTTCTTGTTTCCTGTTCTGTTTTCCCTTTCACTGGAATGCAATATAAATATCTAGTGTTAATGTTAATGGCAAATAAATAAGTAACGTTTCCTTTTGAATATTCTAAATGATCGATTTCGTATGAATATGGATATGGAGCAAATGAAGGGCGACTAAATTTTTCCTTTAACGGTTGAATTTTCGGGTCAATTGGTTTATTTAATATCTTGAAATCCTTTTTAAAATCTTTTTGCTTCTTTAATGTTTGAAATGGATATAATAAAGTGAATGATGAAGAATTAACTGAAGGAGGAGGGGTACTGTCGTTGGAGGTTTTTATTGCAAGTGGTTTAATTTTATCTGCTTTGATTTTGGATGATGAAGTTTTGGAATTCATTCCCCCTTCATTAATTCTGGATGTATTCTATTCATTTGTTTTAAATATGCTGTATATAAAGGTTTGATATACTTTCCCGCTTCGAGTTTATGTTGAAGGATGAATTCCAAAAGTTGATCTTCATTTAAAAGTCGGGCTGAATATGGTTTAACTAATGAATCATAAATTAAAGCTTGTGCATCATTTATGGTCTGAAGGACCTGGGCGTTTTGTTCCTTTAGCTGTTGAACATTTGCTACTTTAGACCTCGGCTTTGGTTTTTGTGGCTCAGGATTATATAAATTATATAATTCATCAATATCTTCTTCTGTTAATACTTTATTTTTGAAATCTTTCAACTGTTTAAGTTGTGATTTAGTTTTTCCCTTTGTATATTCATTATTTTTAATTTTGTCTTTAATTTCAGAAATTATTTTATTATGATATTTCAAAATTTCATTTTTATAATATGGATAATAATATTCCATATCATCACCCGTTATATTATTATTATATTTTTGGAGATATGATTTTAATTCATAATAACTAAGAAAATTTTGATTAAGTACTAAATCATCAATTAAATTTTTTAAATCTGTGTTATCCATTTATATAAAAATAAAATAAATGTTTAAGGGTGCCAACCTCTTTGAATCATAGTATCAAAACCATCATTAACGGTTCCTTTTGTCTCTTCTGTGGCATTTCATTAAAAATAAAATTTTCAAAATTGTATTAAATAAATGGCATACAACATCCATTTTCACAACATACAGCCTTAGTGTGTGCTCCTGTTAATGCAGTCTTACCGATTGTTAAGCGAGTCATTGACCCATTTTTAAGTTGTAAATTAATATTCTGACCATCAAATATCACTTTATCATTTATTATATCCAAATAATTTTTAGGTGTTAATTGCTTATTTTGTCTTAAACTAACACCTTTCATTTTTTGTGCAATCTTTTTAAAATCACCCCCATCAATTGAACCGTTGAATGATGTATAACACTTAGGACATAAAGCAACCATGTTATCACCTTGTTTCTCAATTGCTAAACCCAATATTTTTTTCTCATGTGCTTTTTCTTCAGCTTTATTCTTTAATTTAGGTTTAAATTTCTCATCAAAACAAAAGAAATCAAAAGGTGCGAATTTGAAAATGTTTTTATCATAAAATTGTTTATCGTAACAATTGCTTGAAATGCTTGAGTGTTAGGAAGATTTGGGTCGCCAGCGATTGCCCAATAAGATGAATCGGTATCACCTTCAATGAAATGAAAACGATTAACATTCATGCATTTATACATAAAATCATAAATGAAAACTAAATACCAGTATTTAGCATTATCTAAAGTGAAGAATGCCTCTTGTAAACATGTATCACATCTATAAAATCTATCTTTGAGCATCACTTGATACGTATCTTCACCTATTTCTCTTATGTTTTTAAACTTATTTGACATACATGCAACGCGTGCCTTCTGTGCATTCATTATTTTAGTCTTTGCGTAATTTTGTGTATTCATTGCATCGTAACCATATGATCCATTAAGTGAAATTTTGCAAAATAAACTTTTTCCTTTATTTCCTTCTAATTCAGCCTTTTGTCTTTCGTTCATAAATTCGTTCGCAAATTTATTAAAACAGGTGTTTTTCGTAAATGTTAATTATAATTTCTTGATACAATCATATAGATCAATAACAGAGTCCTGAATAATAAGTGTTTCATACACTAAAGCTACATTTTAAGTAATTATTTTTAAGGGTGCACTTACCACTTTCTGACACACTCAGATAATATCATCATATCTTTAATATAATGGAAAAAGAGTATAATATCCATGCTAGGAACTAAGCAGTGATAAATAATAACTTTTTCCCGACAAAAGATATTAACTTTTTATTATAGAAAATTGGGATATAAAGCTTGGATGTCAAAAAAATTGAGAGCATGTCAGAAAGTGGTAAGTGTACCCTTAAGTTAAATATTAATTCTTGAGTCAAGAATAAACAATAATCAAGATTTTTATAAATATAAAAATGAAATAGATTAAGATAAACATATGCTTTAATATAATTATTGAGTAATCTTATGATGGCAAAGAGGGCAGTATCTTAATTCGTCGACAGCATCAATCATTACATAGTGTTTGCAATACTTGCATTCCCAGTAGTTCTGGCCATCAATCAACCGTGCTGTGTATGTGCAAACTTTCATTCTTTCGCCGCATTCAGGACATTGAGACTGAAGATTTGAAACGACTCCCGAACATTTAGGACATTGAACAATTCCTAAGGATTCCTGGTCAACAGGTTGATTTCTTGTGAATATATCAATTGCCAAGTCTTCGAATTTCTCTCTCTGTGCTTGTGGCAATTCATCAGAATGTTCCAATGTCGTCATCGCGCGGCTGCACTGACCAAAGAATCTCTTCTTCAATCCGCACAATGCGAGTAATGATGCAGCACGAGCTTCTCCAACAATGTCCGAGTAATCATCGAAAACGCGGCATGCAGCAACTAATGCGTCTTTGTACTTCCTTTCTTGGAAGAACCTGTTCGCCAACAACAAGAAATGGACACCTTCCGCTTTACGCCAAACTTCTCTGTGCAAACCACTTGTTGTAACTTCATCTTCTCTCATCAATCCATCCAATCTCTCTTCAGCTGTTGCACTGCCATCGAAAGCGCCTTTTCTTTGCTGTTCCAATTGTATTCCTGCAAAGATATAACACATCTTCGCTGAGATAAAATCATCTCCAACTGCAAGAATTTCATCTCCTGCTTTCAAAAGTAACTTGGCCGCTTCGACATTCAATCCTGCTCTTACGTAGAAGTCAACAGCTGATGCTCTTTGACCATTAGCAATCAGATCTTCTGCGTATTTGACCATTCTCGCTTTGATTTCTTCGTTTCTTCCTCTGCTTGCGAGTTTCAAAGCTGGTTTCCAATGGTTCATTTTCGCGCAGGCATCGATTGCTGCTGCGATATCTCCACAGGAAGTGAATGCTGTCACTGCGTCATCGACAGCACCGATTGCGACAAACATCTCGCCAATCTTGTGGAGAAGAGGAGATTGTGCTGGAAGAGCCATCATTTGTCTCTCAAGGCCATCGTAATCTTGTGCAAGGAATCTTGCTTTCATCAGTTTCTCGTCGTTTCTGGCTTGTGAATATGCCATTGCTGCTTCACTCCAATGTCCTTGTTCGCATAGTTCGTCACCACGTGCTGTATATGCTGCAGCAATTGTTTCGTCGTCGCCAACACCGTTTCCCATGATTTTGAGGACGTGGTGGAAATCTCCGATTGATCTTCTCATTTCTACGGCTAAGTCCAATCTGTCCATGGATAGATAGATACTTTCGGCTTCGTCGAATCTTCCGAGATAAGATAATACTTGGGCTCTCTGGATATTGGGGTCTTTGACGGTCCTGATACGCTTAACGAACTGAAGACCTTTGTAATTTGTTGTTTCCAAGTAACATCTTTCTGTTAAAGAGAAATTCATCTCTAACATAACAGTTTCTGCGAAGGAATCCCATAATTTGGTCTTGTTTTCTTTCTTGCAGAATGCAAAGATATCTTCAACTGATGTTTCTGGTCTTGCTGAGAGCATTTGTTGTAATTGTCTTAATTGCTTTGTCTGATGGACTCTGAAATATCTCGGACTTGGATTTTGTGGATCCTTAAGTAACCAGAGAAGGTCAACTGTGAGAATTTCTAAGTCTGTGAACTCGGCAATATGAGATAAACAGGAAACAGGCTCTTCTGAGTCAAGATCGTTGAAGACAACAAGTTTCTGACGCTCCAAGGCTGCAAATTGGTCTGGATTATCGTTACTCCATGCTGATGCCCAAACTTCTTTGCAAACTGGTCCAACAATCCTCTTTTCTTCGGTTGAAAAGAATTGAACTGTACCATAAGAGTCATTTAAGGAGAGAAGAGAACCATTTGCGTTGGCGCCAATCATTTCACAAGAGAAATTAATTGTATATCTTGTGATTTCAGCGAGAGAAGGCATATCAAGGACAACAATTTGCGCTCCTGCTGAAATATAGAGGCATTTGGCTGTTAAATGAGCAGCTGTTATTGGGTCATGGAAATCAATAATCTGTGGCTGTTCATCTTCTTGGAATCTCCAGACGCAAATCTTGTTTTGTGAAACTAAAGCTGTAGTTTGGCCATGGGAGGATGACTGGAATGGAATAAATGGAATTTGTGCTGAAGTTAAAGCGACACCAATTGTATTTGTGACTGTTATTGTGGCATCTTCAGCTCCTGTTTTTGTGGCAAATGTAAAGAAGCCGGAATGGGCTGAAAGAGTGAGGACATCTTTGAATTGTTGGATTCTTCTTTCTCCTGATTTCCTGTTGAAGAAAATAGCATGATACATGTTATCATTGTTCTTTGAGTAGCAATAGCAGAGAACATTATTGGAATATGCCCAAATAATTGAAGGAACAATTTGAGCAAGGCAGAAATGATGATCTGATGCAATAGCAAGCGATGTATCTGTAGGATCAAGGGAAATTGCATGAATTTCTTTGCCTTGAAGTTCAAGTTCTCTGATATTATCTCCGTGAGCATTAAAGAAGATTGCAACAGCTCTACCGTTTGGTTTTATACCAGCAGCAACAAAATTCTGGCCATTCTTGAACCATGTGGCTGTAGAAATCTCAAGTTCCATTGTAATAACGAAAGGCTGGGAATCTGATTCATTTCTCATCAATTGGATTTGACCATCCCTGAAAGCGATGAGAAGTCCGTATTCTGCCCTCTTGTGCCACTCAAGAGCAACAAGTTTTGGTTCTGTTTTTGAATTTGAAAGGCATGGTAATGGAACAGTGTTAATTTCGACACCTTTGGAATCGATGATAAGAATTTCGCCATAAATTGTACCACCAAGTAAAACTTTTGAATTAGGAGACCATTCGAGAAATTCAAGTACTTGTCTCATCATGTTTGACCAGTGTAGGTTACCTTCGTTGCCAACGCATGCACATGTACCATCCTGATAAGCAATTGCTAAGATATTATTTTTTTTCGACCAACTAATGTTATTTACAGATGAATTTACTGAAGAATTGTTGACAATGTTCTTCCAACCTTTCTCCTTCTTTGCGAAGAAGGCAATTTTACCTGAAGAATCACCTGATGAAAAATATTTGCCGTTATCTGACCATGATAAGGCTGTAATCTTTTTATTATGAACACTAATTACTTCGGATGTTTCAACTTGAATTGAGCCAGGTTGCTCACGCGAAGGAGTAACGTTGAAAAGAGATATCATACCATCTGAGTAACCTCCTGCAATAAGGCCATTAGACCTATTCCAGGACATTCTCAGCATTGGATTCTCGTTGGATGATTTCATCCTTTTAGAAAGGAATACCCGAAAGGAAGACATCTGTTTCTGTTAATTTTAAAATAAAAAAAATTAAACGTGATTTTTGGAGTATCATTTGATATAGATTCTACATATTATATATTTCTTATTTATCCTTACAAAATGGTCCAACTTTGATTATTTCATCAAGATATCGTTGTTAGTTCCATAATGTTCATTGACTAATTAGCATTCAGTCAAACCATAAGCTATTTAATTCAAACCTTGAGAGCCAAAATCATTATTCAAGTTTAATTTGAATAAAAAGTTAGAATTCATGAATATGATCATGTAATATTAGAATATTCAATTCAATAAGCTATACTCAATATATATGATCTCATAAAAATATGAGATTGTGCATACTAGAACATTTTTGCCATTCGATGAGGATGAATTGGATGATCTTAAATGAAAAGATGGGTTTCTAGCTAATGACGATTCTATTTTTAAAGTCAGGGTATGATTCGAAGAAAATATGGAATAAAAAAAAGTAAAAAAAAAAACAAATGAATAATGCACTAGAATATGAATTGAAAAGGGCAGAGGAACAAGCCTTCAACTCCGTTGCTAGGAAGCTGAAGGGACAATCTGACTTAGAAATTCTGCCACAGACGAAGCAGAAAACAATTTCAAAACATACTGACAAACTAAGTAAGCTCAAAGCGCGTGTCCAACAGATCGTCGGTAATGTAGACGATGGCATACATGATTTAGACGATATTTCAGCGACATTAAAGAAATTAAGAAAAGACATCGCAGAAATTTCATCTCAATGCCAAGACGTAACTGCAAATATGCCCCGATACCAAGAAACAAAAGATCTCGCTAAGATTTTAGGTCGTCTTTACAAAGTCTCTGAACTTCAGCGTCGATTTGCAGAAGCAGAGGCTCAAATGGAAGACGTCGAAGAATTCTGCCGCACTCATGAAGGTGATTTCAGTATCCAATGCTTTAAGATTGTTATTCAACTTCTTGATTTTGAAGAAGAGTTATTAGAAAATCTCAAAAACGAAACACAAAAATCATTCATTTGCGAGAAATTCGAACCAATCCAAGAAAAGATGATGACTCTCCTTGTTAATGCTCAACGTGTTGTTACATCTGCCTTCAGAATCACAACAGACGAAGAACAGAAGATTACTACAGACCGTCTTGCGCGTGCTGTTTGGATTGTTATTGCTGGTTCAATCCGACTTAAGCAGCCAATCACAGTTAAAGATTTATTGACAGATTCAATTGCCGACCAGTTCAAGAACGCTAATACAGCCTTGAGCGTTGCTCAGCTCGACTCTCTTCTCAAGAAATTACAAGAAGTTCTCGAAAACATTACAGATACTCTTGATATCATCATTCCAGCTCTTCCTTTACCACAAGAAAGTGTTCAAGGCATTCAAATCATGGATATCCTTGGCCAACTTGCTAACGCTGAAGTCCTTAAAGTCATCGACAAAGTTGTTATGAATTCAACCTCATCTACTTTCTTACTTTCACGTATTATCATTTGGATGCGTGATTACATTGGTTCTATGGGCCATATGCTTGGTGTTGAGCCAAGCGACGAGATGAAGAAACGTCTTATTACATACGAAACACGTCTTGAAAGTCAAATTCCTGAAGATCTTCACCAATTCTTAACAAACATCATAAACATGGAAGAAGATGCTATTGATACTAATCGTGATGGCACATTGAGTACACAAGCACCTTATGACTTCATGAAGAGACTCATTGATGCTGACAAAGTTGCCATTGAAACAAATTTACCAGGCAGTCTTCCAAACATCAGATCTGGTTTGTTAATGACATTTATAAGCGACACACAAGCGCTCGGTGAATACGTTGTTAGCTGTAACAACAGGAAATACGTCATGGCAGCTATCAACAACTCATTGAGTGGTATTAGAACATCAGGAGATCTTGGAAAAGACCTTCCTGACGTTGTTGATCAAGCAGCAGTTATGACATTGAAAAACAAATGGGCTACAATGCAAAAGAACGCATTTGCTCATTTGAATGATTTGATCATCAATGATTTTGCTATTCCTGATGAATACGATATCCGTATTAATTTCCCATCTAAACTTGAAGCTGCACAACAAGCATGCGATGAAGCCAAAAAGGCTTTATTAGCTCCTTTGTACAGAAAATTCATTTCTCAATTCTTGCATCAGTTCATCGCTTATTATATTATTTCATACAAACAGCCAACATCATTATCTCTTGATGAGTTCACTTCTAACTTAGATAATGATATACTCAGCCTCAGTGATTGGCTTTTGCAATATGAAAGCAACCAATGGTCTAAAAACCTTAAATCAGTCTTGGATTCTCTTAAAAGAATCCTCACAGAGTCTGATGGTCTTATGAAACTTGACTACGGTGCAATTGTTGAGGTTTACAAGGACTTCACTCCACAATTGATGGAACAACTCGTAAAGAAGAGTCCGAAGTCAACATCAATTTCATCAGAAGTCATGAAAGGTATCACTAGCAAGTATGAATCTGTTAAAGCTGAAGCTGATAATGGCGAGAAATATATTGCTTCAGTTATCGATCGTTTCCCAGATAAGAGTCTTTTCAAGAACTTGAAGAACTTAGCAAACAAAGATTAAAAAAATTCATGTCAGTTTATTTTTTTTTTAAATAAGCAATATCTTTTTTTTAAACAGTCTGTATGGAAACAGTATAAAAATATACTCAATTTTAATTTATTTGAATTTTTTAAAAATTAAAAAATATCCTTCCATCATGCGAGAAAGGGACAGACTAGCCCATTGTCACTTTTTAATTTAGCAAATGAACGCTTATGGAGTGGAGTTTTTGGGTAAATCTGATTTGCTTATAAATGAAATAAAATCAAAAGAAACTATATTGGCATTATATTATGCAAAAATAAATGATCTTACTTAGTACTTTTAAAGTTAATTTCAGAAAAAATTTGACACAATGGTATCCGGCACATACAAGTGGTGTACAACCAAAATATAAGTTGGTTTAAACATATATTGCTATATCTCATGATCTTACATAGTACTTTTAAAGTTAATTTCAGAAAAAATTTGACACAATGGTATCCGGCACATACAAGTGGTGTACAACCAAAATTTCATATCCCTAGTTTTACATTTATGTTTAGTTTTATTTCACCTAATTTTCAAAGATCATAATTGAATTAGATGGCCAAGCTATTCAAAATACGACCAAGCTTATCAAAATAAGACCAATATATTCAAAATTCTTTATTCTTTCAAATCATTTCATTTTAATGCAGATCCAAGATCACGAACTCACATATATCGAGTTGCTTAAGTATGGAGTGCAACAAGAAATCCAAGCAGGTTGTAGTTATTCATATAAAACTAGGAAAGAAAGAAATCAAATCCAATTTAATTGTAAGTGGCCAAATTGTCCATGTCGCTTCCTTGTTGATACACTTCCCGATGACAAGTACCACATACGAAAATGTATTAACACCCACAATCATTCTGCCCCTTTTCCAAACAAATCACAACAAATTACATCATATTTTTATAGATCTTATTTAACAAGATATTTTGAATCAAATCAAGACCGTGTTTACGCACAATTAAGGTGTTTCAAAGATCTTAATATCCCATTTGATAGTGGGATCATTCCGGAAATGTTTCAACAATCTACAGATGCTTTAAAAAAGTTTTCTAAACGCCTTCATGCAATCAATACCCGTTTCTCAGCGGATGATGTTACATCTCTTGCAATTTTTGTCGACATGGTTAAGAGTCATTCTCCAGATGATCTCATCGAGTTTATTCACGAGCCAGATCGTATGATTTTCTATTACGCCCCATTCGAAGCAAATGCTTTTTCACATCAAATACAAACTTATCACATTGATTCCACTTATAAGCTCTTGCGCTCTCGCATATCATTTTATGCCGTCACTGGCAAATTCGCGGAATCAATTGTTTTTCCGTTTTTGTATTTTTTCGTTTGGCCCGACACAAGTGAAAATATACAAGTTTGTCTCACAGCATATTTTGGCTCCATCAATCGCGAACCATCTTATTTTTCAATGGACTGCGCACCTCAAATCACAAATGCTGTTGAAACAGCCATCCCCTTATGCCAGATCATTTGGTGTGGCGTTCATGTGTTGCGCGCTGTCATGAGAAAGGCTGAAAAGTTTCAAGATCGTTCCAACTTCGAAACTTTCTATAACTTAATGAAGTTATTGGTCTTTGGTTCTGAAGAGGAAGAAATTGATCCTGATGAAGTTTACAACAATTTAGAAGAAATTTTAAATGAGGAACCTGCTGCCCGTGAATACTTTGACCAACAGTGGCGCCATCATCTTGACAGGTGGATGCTTCGCTATAGAAATGAAGGAGATGGAACAAACAACATCTCGGAATCACATTTCAAGGTTTTGAAGCACCAGTACTTCCAAGAAAGGCGAAATCTTCGACTCGATGAACTTGTCATCGAGTTATATTCCAGTGTTGTTCCTTCATTCCTGATTAAGTTGCAAATTAAAGGTCTGGATTCAGAGAGAAGTGTTAAAGTTATCAAAAAAGTCACAAGAGATTTCGAAGAAATGACACAATTTAAAAAAGTCGAATGCATCAGTATGCTTGAAGCTGTTCAGAAAGGTCTGAAAAATGATACACTTGATCCCAACATTGTTTACTCAACATTAAAAATATTATTGCAAAGAAAACATTTGATTTAATAAACATTTAATTTATTATAATTAATTTTTTATTACAGTATAGTAAAAAATGCTATAAATAAATTATTATATTTTATTAAAATGTGACTTTTAATAGTAAGTGAATAAAATAAATCAGGAATTGGGAAAGAAATAAGGTTAATTAAAAATAATGAAAATTACAAGTTTAAGGTTAATGAAAAAGTGACAATGGGCGAGTTTGTCCCCCACTCTCCATCATGCAATCAATGCAATTCCAAATGATTCACACAGTTATTTATCAGTGAAATATTAATGATTTGATGATATTTAGTGATCTTCAATTTAAAATATTCGATAATTTATTGAACAGAAACATTTATAATAAGGGTTTCGTTTTGCTAAAATTGTCACTTTTATAGCATATTTGTTTTTGGATGTTTTGCGAAACCAAAAAAAAAAAAAAACTATGATATACAATGTGTGTGTAAAGAAAATACTTTATTTACTAGTTAAAAAATCATTTGGTATTGATCAAGTTTTTTTTTCTGGATAAGATATTATATGGATAATTGGATAGAAAATACAATTATATAATCTTGTACCTGGTTTAATTAAGCTAATTGTCATCAGAAACTTGTAATTTTTATGAATTTCAGATTTTCTTTTCATTACTGCTTTTCTTAATAGGTCAAGTTCTTATTTACGTTATAAAGTATGATATTTACAAATATCAAGTTATCGTGTTTTTTGAGAAATTATGAGAAACAAACAAAAATGAAAAAGATAGGAATAGCAATGAATAGTGATGTGGGTATAGAAAATGTAAGAGATATGAATGCAAAGCAATCAGTATTTAGGATATTGACCATAGATTTCGAAAAAAAAATGCTGCATATTGAGCGAAAACTATGATTATATTATAAGGCTGTCATTTAAAGCATAATGAAACTATTCCCTTTTCATTTTAATCGAATAAGATAGTAAAGATTTTTGAATTAGCTAGAAACTGATGAGATGTTTTCACAAATCAGATTTTTAATCTCTATAATGCATAATTCACTCAATATCTCAATTTTGATATTGCGAGATATTTTTGCTATCGGTTTCGCAATTTTGACACAATAGCAAGAGGGTTCTATAAGCATTATTATCAACGTAGAATCTGAATATCATATCAGAAAATGTCGCAAATCTGACATTTACCCGACCAAATAGCAAAAATAATTGAATGCTTTTCGCAAAAACTTTAAAAATCGATAAAAATATGAAATATAGATATTAAAGAGACTTTTTATATAATATTCATAAAGATTTTCCAAAAATATGATACCGCAAAATTAAAAAAGTGACGTCTTGAGTGGAGTCAAAGGTCGAAATTGCTAGCTAAATGTTTTTTTAGCGAAATTGCGTATTGTACGTTTTTTTCGCAAAACGAAACCCTTAGTGAAAACATCTCATCAGTTTCTAGCTAATTCAAAAATCTTTACTATCTTATTCGATTAAAATGAAAAGGGAATAGTTTCATTATGCTTTAAATGACAGCCTTATAATATAATCATAGTTTTCGCTCAATATGCAGCATTTTTTTTCGAAATCTATGGTCAATATCCTAAATACTGATTGCTTTGCATTCATATCTCTTACATTTTCTATACCCACATCACTATTCATTGCTATTCCTATCTTTTTCATTTTTGTTTGTTTCTCATAATTTCTCAAAAAACACGATAACTTGATATTTGTAAATATCATACTTTATAACGTAAATAAGAACTTGACCTATTAAGAAAAGCAGTAATGAAAAGAAAATCTGAAATTCATAAAAATTACAAGTTTCTGATGACAATTAGCTTAATTAAACCAGGTACAAGATTATATAATTGTATTTTCTATCCAATTATCCATATAATATCTTATCCAGAAAAAAAAACTTGATCAATACCAAATGATTTTTTAACTAGTAAATAAAGTATTTTCTTTACACACACATTGTATATCATAGTTTTTTTTTTTTTTTTTGGTTTCGCAAAACATCCAAAAACAAATATGCTATAAAAGTGACAATTTTAGCAAAACGAAACCCTTATATCAGATTCAAATGGAGTAATTTAGTCAGATCAAGCTCTTGGTTTTTCATGGATATAATTAAGGGTTTCGTTTTGCTAAAATTGTCACTTTTATAGCATATTTGTTTTTGGATGTTTTGCGAAACCAAAAAAAAAAAAAAACTATGATATACAATGTGTGTGTAAAGAAAATACTTTATTTACTAGTTAAAAAATCATTTGGTATTGATCAAGTTTTTTTTTCTGGATAAGATATTATATGGATAATTGGATAGAAAATACAATTATATAATCTTGTACCTGGTTTAATTAAGCTAGTTGTCATCAGAAACTTGTAATTTTTATGAATTTCAGATTTTCTTTTCATTACTGCTTTTCTTAATAGGTCAAGTTCTTATTTACGTTATAAAGTATGATATTTACAAATATCAAGTTATCGTGTTTTTTGAGAAATTATGAGAAACAAACAAAAATGAAAAAGATAGGAATAGCAATGAATAGTGATGTGGGTATAGAAAATGTAAGAGATATGAATGCAAAGCAATCAGTATTTAGGATATTGACCATAGATTTCGAAAAAAAATGCTGCATATTGAGCGAAAACTATGATTATATTATAAGGCTGTCATTTAAAGCATAATGAAACTATTCCCTTTTCATTTTAATCGAATAAGATAGTAAAGATTTTTGAATTAGCTAGAAACTGATGAGATGTTTTCACTAAGGGTTTCGTTTTGCGAAAAAAACGTACAATACGCAATTTCGCTAAAAAAAACATTTAGCTAGCAATTTCGACCTTTGACTCCACTCAAGACGTCACTTTTTTAATTTTGCGGTATCATATTTTTGGAAAATCTTTATGAATATTATATAAAAAGTCTCTTTAATATCTATATTTCATATTTTTATCGATTTTTAAAGTTTTTGCGAAAAGCATTCAATTATTTTTGCTATTTGGTCGGGTAAATGTCAGATTTGCGACATTTTCTGATATGATATTCAGATTCTACGTTGATAATAATGCTTATAGAACCCTCTTGCTATTGTGTCAAAATTGCGAAACCGATAGCAAAAATATCTCGCAATATCAAAATTGAGATATTGAGTGAATTATGCATTATAGAGATTAAAAATCTGATTTGTGAAAACATCTCATCAGTTTCTAGCTAATTCAAAAATCTTTACTATCTTATTCGATTAAAATGAAAAGGGAATAGTTTCATTATGCTTTAAATGACAGCCTTATAATGCAAGGTGTTGAAATCAGCCTTCTTGTTCTTGTAATCCTCTTAGCCCTAGTCATCATTTCATTGGTAGCTGTTACTTCCTTGTCATCAAACCAAAGAGAGACGAGCAGGAAACAGATAATAAAGAAGCAGAGCCAATTAAACCTTAAAGCAAGAGTCATGCCATAAAAACAGGGTTCGCCTGCTATATATTGTTTAATATTTACATCATCGTTTAAAAATTATATCTAATAACCTGTCCTATTTTTTTGTAAAAACAAAATTCACATTCTACTCAAATATTATATTTATTAGAAGGTCTACCAAAAGAATCTTTAAACGTTCTTTCATAACATCCTCTTTTTTTAATATCATTGTATTTCACAGATTAATAACCGGAGGCTTTAAATAAAATTGATTATCATTATATGATATGAGATAAATCCGAGAATTTATTATAGATAGTTACTGAATTTTACTGAAAATATAAAAAATATAATGAGTTAAATATAGACTAATTTGGAATTTAAGAAACAAACATATAAACTATTAGTGCTTTTGGGTGAAACATTGTTAAAATTCAGAGATTTGAAGCAAAGATAAAAAATGAAATCTTAATCAGCAACAGTATAGTTTGCTTGCTTGTCTTAATAAAAGCATCATGTAGGAACCTGTAAAAAAGATTTTGCCAAGTTATTATGTTTTTAATCTTCTTTGCCCATAAAAATTGTATTTTTAGTGAGAAAATGAAAGATTTTTTCCCTGCCGATTATTCATTAATAATGTATACATGTCTAGTTCTCAAATTAACATGTATTTGGGCGCATCCTTAATATTTGTGTTAATATTTGCGCCATGTGAAATAAGAAGTTCAGCAATATCATTTTTATTATAATCTAATGCATATTGAAGAGCGGTTTTGCCATATCTATCTTTTTCATTGATATTTGCCCCATGTGAAAGAAGAACTTCGATTGTTTTTTTATTATAATATTCTACTGCAAAATGAAGAACAGTTTTTACATTTTTATCTTTTTCATTGACATTTGCGCCATGTGAAAGAAGAAGATTAGCAATTTCACCTTTACTATCATCTAATGCAATACGAAGAGCGGTATATCCGTTATTATCTTTTTCATTGATATTTGGGCCATGTGAAAGAAGATATTCGACAGTTTCTTTACAATTATTCAATGCTGCAAGATGAAAAGCGGTTTTTCCAACATTATTCTTTTCCTTGATATTTGCGCCATGTGAAAGAAGAAATTCGACAGTTTCTTTACTATTTTTCCATGCTGCATCATGAAGAGGGGTATTTTCATGTCTATCTTTTTTGTTGATATTTAAACCAAGTGAAATTAAAAGTTCAGCCATTTCTTTGCTATTATACCGTGCTGCATCATGAAGAGCGGTTCTCTTTTCATGAGAAATTAGAAATTCCGCTATTTCTTTGTTATTAGATTTTGCTGCATCATGAAGAGGTGTGCTTCCTTTATTTGTTTTTTCGTTGATATTTGCACCGTGCGATATAAGAAATTCAGCTATTTCTTTACAATTATACATTGCTGCAATGTGAAGAGCTGTTCCATATTCTCCCATTGAAATATTAATATTTGTACGAAGTGAAAGGAAATATTCACAAAGAGATAACATTTCAAACAACGCCGAATAAGTATAACATCTGTGAATATCATTAGTTTGATCGAAATAAACTAAAAATGATTCAAGATTAAATTTTGCACAATATTCTAAATTGATATTAATATTAAAATCATTCAACAAGAATGTAACAAAATCAATGTTGTGTGAAATAGTTGCATATTTCATGCATTCTTTATTTGGCGTTTGAGATTTCAAACATTCACTCATGATCTCTGGATTTCCTCCTAAAAATGAGAATTGTAAACATGTTTCAGTTATTTCAGAGTTAAATTTTGTTCTTAATAATTTGAAACAATCAACTGCTCCATGGTAACAACATAATTCAAGTAATGAATATCCTTTTTCAGAATCTGGATACAAACGGCTGTCAAGAATTTGATCTTTATCAAATCCACCTCTTTCTGTGAAGGAGATGAATGTTTCTTTGTCATTATACATAATTGCTTTGTAAATTGTATTTTCTGTGTGAATGGATAAATTTTCTGTTTGAATTTTTTCAAAATCATTAGATTTGTCTAATTTAATTCCATATTCTTTATAAAACATGTAGTTAGAGATAATTGGAATTCGTCTGACTTCTTCCACATGATAATCATCAGATATGAGTTTGGCAAGAGATAAATATGACTTTGTATAGCGATTATTATACGGAATGATATTTAAGATATTTCTTATAATAGATTGTGGGTAAAGTTTCTTTGAGTCAATCAAATTTGTTTTGATCATTTTGTAAATCTTGTTTAATTCTTCTTCATTTTCAGTTTTCAGCTGATACAATGCATTATATGTATCAATGTAGTGTTTGTAGATTTCTCGCAATTCACTGAATTTATTTGGATGAATTTTTCCCCTCCCGCCACCTATCGTTCAAATTGAGTGTGGCGGTGCAAATAACCCGCCATTTGCCCATGCATAAATCGTAGTATTAAATATGTATAAAACACTAATCACAAAGATTTCGGATACATTTTATGCAGTTTGATTAAGGACATAGATTTATAATAACACAATAACCTTAGAAATATCGAAAATAATAAGACTTTCATTCAAATGTTTAAGTTATTTGCATTATTAATATAAAAATTGATTTTTTTCATAGCTATAAGTCAAATATGGATGTATTTTCCTCCAGAGCTCTTTCAATTTCATAGAATGTGAGGGAAAATTGGAAATTCCGGGCATTTTGCTCCATGGAATTTTAAAACACTTGAGTTTTTTGAAAAAAAGATTTACGACGACCATGGGATTCGAACCCACGCGGATAAATCCACGGGATTAGCAATCCCGCGCCTTAACCACTCGGCCAAGCCGTCATTCTGATATTTAGCCTTTTAGGCTGTTTATAATTAAAATATTATTCTTTTAATTTATTTCAAATCTCTTTAGATAATAAAAATTGATGCTGGTGTCTTTTACTAAACTTTTATTCTCGACATCTGAGATGAAAGTAGCTCCTTTAAACAAAATTCAAGATTTTGAACTAAACCAATTTCCATACTTTTCATATTAATTTTCTTGGCTCTTTGAATATTTATTGAACTATCATCCAGCAGTATGCACATTTCCGGTCTAGTCTTAGCAACTCTTGCGAATATCTTCAAACCATCTATTGACTGCTTTGGATGGAAGCATCCATTATCTAATGTCTGAGTTATATCAATACATGTTATAAAACAATCATCACTGAATTCCATCTCAAATAATCTTTCGAAAACTTTGCGAAAATGCAGTAAATGATTGTTAGTAGCTATAAATATATTATAATATTCAGATGCATTCTTTAACAAATCATACAATTTTCTGTTTGAAATGATTTTGCTATAGTCAATTGTTTTAAATGCTTCAGAGCATATACTTTCAAACCTTTCAATATCTTTACCAGATAGTTCCCATATTGAGTTGAATAGCCCAAGTTCTTGATTTTTTTCGGCCTTTTTCCGAGCTTCTTTGATATCTGCAGCAGAATATCCAATTTTTAATGCAGCATTTTTCAGAGATTGAGTAATCTTTGCTATTGGTAAAGCAGATTCAGGAAACAATACACCATCACAATCGATCAATAGAGTTTCTTTCTCCATTATTGTAATTATGATAAAATATTTACATTTTTTTAACTTTGTAATAGATAGTTATTTAAAATGATTCATTTCTTTACAATTTACTATGAGTTTTGAAATTGGATCATCTGCCAAAATACATTCAATTCGAATAAGCTAGCTTATTCAATCATATAAGTCTAAGATAGTTTATCACATCCCTTATATTAAGCTGTTTTCATTCTTGATTTGATTCTATAACATAAACAGTTGTTTTAGAACTTGGAACTTATCGCTTTGTCTCATGTGCTCAATTTGGCTAGTCTAGTTTCCAAATTAACTTATTAATGTTTTTAATTTTCAAAAAAAATTGACGGTTGAAAGTTACAAGTTCTCAATTTTCGTCCCTTTTGTACGTTTATTATAATTGTAGCATATTGTCATCAAGCACGCGACTAACCAGCAAAGACGTGTCCTCTAATTCCGTCCCTAGTTCAAGAATCTGGAACTATTTAAGCAAAAACATTCGATTTCAAAATCAAGCATTCTTTATTCAACGAGTAAAACATTAAAGTATGATTTGTCATACACGGAATAATGACAAGCTCTTAGAGTATGTTTAGTACAGAGTTACTGCCAACTTGAGTTCTTGAATTTGGTAAGTTAGAACAAAAGAAGCCATATGTCGCATCTAAGGACTTGTACTTATCAGAGTATTACTAAATGTTTAAGAATGTTAGTTATTCGTCCCAAACTCGTACGTTTCCACGCGAATCTTGATAATAAATATACTATTTTGGACTTTTTGCAATAAATCTCTTTTTACCACATTAGCATATCTGTGTGTATGCTACTTAACCTCTTTAGAGACCATTAAGATAATTTTTTGATACTTTTTCAAGACTATGCCATAAAGTAAACGAATAATTTAGAAAATGATATTAAAAAATTTAATTTTATTATGCTTTTATAAATATTGAGACTTTTTAGGACTATTTTAAAAATGTAAATAGATCAATCATTTTAATATTAGATAAGATAATCTAAAGACATCAGATGTTTCAATAACTTCAGATCAATGACTAATATGAAATTTAAGATTTGTGTTAATTTAAGAATTAACAATGGAATCTGGTTTAGAAAGATGGAAAGCATAGAGAATCTAAAGGATAAGAGAGATTAAATACAAAATGCTGCATAAAAATGCAGATCAGTGAGAAGAAATCATGAGGTTAAAAAGGAACATTCAAATTAGAATATAACATTGCATATTACAATATTAATATTAAAGATAATACTGCACATCATTGTGCAGTGATCCATAAATCAATATTAATATCTCATATGATAAAATCTAATATCATATTACAATATTAATATTAAAGATAATACTGCACATCATTGTGCAATTACACTATTTTAAATATAGGGTGTCCAAAGGTGCGTTTAGCACAGCGCTCTATATGAGACTATTAAAGGAGATATATGCTGATTATAAATATATAATAAAAAATATGAATATATGTATATGATGAGTATGTTGTATTTTGGCGCCATGCCGGGATATAAAATGAATTTTGAGACAAGAGGCGGTTTCGCGGGAAATTTTGGCGGGATTTTTTTCATTTTTTTAATGAATCATAAAGAAAACATCCTCGCTCTTGCAAAAAAATGCAAAGACTGTAAAAAAATCTACGAGACATTGGTAAAATGCTTCGGTATGGATGCTCCTAGCTATTCCACTGTAACGTATCATGTTAGGATGTATCACTTCATGAACAAAAAGGCGCCCATCATAAAAATTGACAAAAAATCGCCGGATCAAAGAAAAATCAAAGCAATTCTTCAAGCGCTAGATGAAGACCCAAGAGCATCACTCAGAAGGATAGAGGAGATGACAAAGATACCACGTACAACAGTCAGTTATTATCTGCACAATTATTTGAACTACAAACTAGCGTATACACGTTGGGTTCCGCACAACCTTAATTCAGTTCAAAAAAAATCTAGAGTCCAATCTTCGAAAGAGCTCCTCTCTATATTGGTGCGTATCAATCCAAGAAGTTTCGCTTTTTAGCAACAGGGGACGAGTCTTGGTTTCAATATGCAACAGAAGCCAAAATCATGTGGATCCCGAAGGATGAAAATCCGCAAACATTCCCGAAGAAAAAAATTGACACACCAATGATGATGTTGTCGGTTTTTTGGGGCGTGAATGGCATCATCGCAATTGATATTCTTCAAAAACCTAATACGATGAATGCTCAGTATCTAATTGACAATGTTCTTACTCAAATTATCAATTCTGATGAGTTTGAGAAATCCAAACAACAAAAACAAAAGTTTGCAATTCATTTTGATAATTCAAGAGTTCACAAAAGTCATAAGGTAATGAATTACTTGGTGGAAAACAATGTCAAAGTTGTTCCAAACCCAATTTATTCACCTGATATTGCACCCTCTGACTTTTATTTATTCGGCACGCTAAAAAAGAGAGCTGAAGGACGCGAATTCGCGAGTCCAGATGATCTTGAAAATTTTGTAAGAGAGCAATTTGAGCAATTTTCTCATGATGATTTAAAGCGTGTCTTTCAAGCCTGGATCGATCGCTGCGAACGCGTGATTGAATCCAATGGTGATTATATTTAAATAAACTTTATATATATGTAACTTGTTTATTTCTATTCGCAGTATTCAGGTTTGTGCTAAACACACCTTTGGACACCCTATATTTTCATAAATAATGACTTACAAGTTAAAAAAATGTAGAATTAACTGCATGATCCAATATTGGACCGAATGTATGTTTGAATCTATAACTGAATTCATTAATGACAAAAAAGTGACTCTATAACTGAGTATCTGGCTGACAATATGCCTGAAAGTTTGAATGTGTCTAGGAATATAACTGACAGTTTGAGTGACATTTTGAATGAGGGTTTGGTTGTCAGTATAACTCAAGGTTTGAGAGAGAATATGACTCACAGTTTGACTGACAATATGACTTAGAGTTTGAGTGACAGTATGAACAACAGTTTGGGTGATAGTATGAACTACAGTATGACTGAGAATATGACTGACGGTTTGACAGACACTTTGACTTACAGTTTTAGTTAGAATAAGACTGACAGTTTGAGTGACAATATAACTGACGGTTTGACTGACAATATGACTGTTGATTTGAGTGAGTGTATGATTGAGAGTTTGGGTGACAATATGACTCATAGTTTAAGAGAGTGTATGACTGATGGTTTTAGTGAGAATAAGACTGATAGTTTGACTGACAATATGACTGACGGTTTGACACACACTATGAATTAGCTTTTAGTTAGGATAAGACTGATAGTTTGACTGACAATATGACTGTTGATTTGAGTGAGTGTATGACTGACCGTTTTAATGACAATATGACTGACGGTTTGAGTGACAATATGAATTACGGTTTTAGTGAGAATAAGACTGATAGTTTGGATGACAATATGACTGTTGATTTGAGTGAGTGTATGACTGAAAGTTTGACTGACAATATGACTGACGGTTTGACAGACACTTTGACTTACGGTTTTAGTTAGAATAAGACTGACAGTTTGAGTGACAATATAACTGACGGTTTGACTGACAATATGACTGTTGATTTGAGTGAGTGTATGATTGAGAGTTTGGGTGACAATATGACTCATAGTTTAAGAGAGTGTATGACTGATGGTTTTAGTGAGAATAAGACTGATAGTTTGACTGACAATATGACTGACGGTTTGACATACACTATGAATTAGCTTTTTATTGAGAGTAAAACTGACAGTTTGACTGACAATATGACTGACGGTTTGACAGACACTATGACTTACGGTTTTAGTTAGAATAAGACTGACAGTTTGAGTGACAATATGACTGACAGTTTGACACACACTATGAATTAGCTTTTTAGTTAGGATAAGACTGATAGTTTGACTGACAATATGACTTCGGTTTGACAGACACTATGAATTAGCTTTTTATTGAGAGTAAGACTGACAGTTTGACTGACGGTTTGACACACACTATGACTTACGGTTTTAGTTAGAATAAGACTGATAGTTTGACTGACAATATGACTTACGGTTTTATTTAGAATATGACTGAGAGTTTAGGTGACAATATGACTGTTGATTTGAGTGAGTGTATGACTGACCGTTTTAATGACAATATGACTGACGGTTTGAGTGACAATATGAATTACGGTTTTAGTGAGAATAAGACTGATAGTTTGGATGACAATATGACTGACGGTTTGACAGCCTCTATGACTTACGGTTTTAGTTAGAATAAGACTGACAGTTTGGGTGACAATATGACTGTTGATTTGAGTGAGTGTATGACTGACAATTTGAGTGACAATATGACTTCGGTTTGACAGACACTATGAATTAGCTTTTTAGTTAGAATAAGACTGACAATTTGAGTGACAATATGACTGACGGTTTGACACACACTATGAATTAGCTTTTTAGTTAGAATATGACTGACGGTTTGACAGCCTCTATGACTTACGGTTTTATTTAGAATATAACTGAGAGTTTGGGTGACAATATGACTCATAGTTTAAGAGAGTGTATGACTGATGGTTTTAGTGAGAATAAGACTGACAGTTTGGGTGACAATATGACTGTTGATTTGAGTGAGTGAATGACTGACAGTTTGACTGACAATATGACTGACGGTTTGAGTGAGTGAATGACTGACGATTTGACTGACAATATGACTGACGGTTTTGGTGAGAATAAGACTGATAGTTTGAGTGACAATATGATTGTTGATTTGAGTGAGTGTATGACTTACAGTTTGACTGACAATATGACTGACGGCTTTAATTAGAATATTACTGACAGTTTGAGTGACAATATGACTGTGGTTTGACAGACACTATGAATTAGCTTTTTAGTTAGAATAAGACTGACAATTTGAGTGACAATATGACTGACGGTTTGACACACACTATGAATTAGCTTTTTAGTTAGAATATGACTGACGGTTTGACAGCCTCTATGACTTACGGTTTTATTTAGAATATAACTGAGAGTTTGGGTGACAATATGACTCATAGTTTAAGAGAGTGTATGACTGATGGTTTTAGTGAGAATATAACTGAGAGTTTGGGTGACAATATGACTCATAGTTTAAGAGAGTGTATGACTGATGGTTTTAGTGAGAATAAGACTGACAGTTTGGGTGACAATATGACTGTTGATTTGAGTGAGTGAATGACTGACAGTTTGACTGACAATATGACTGACGGTTTGAGTGAGTGAATGACTGACGATTTGACTGACAATATGACTGACGGTTTTGGTGAGAATAAGACTGATAGTTTGAGTGACAATATGATTGTTGATTTGAGTGAGTGTATGACTTACAGTTTGACTGACAATATGACTGACGGCTTTAATTAGAATATTACTGACAGTTTGAGTGACAATATGACTGTGGTTTGACAGACACTATGAATTAGCTTTTTATTGAGAGTAAGACTGACAGTTTGACTGATAATATGACTGACGGTTTGACCGACAATATGACTGACGGTTTGACAGCCTCTATGACTTACGGTTTTATTTAGAATATGACTGAGAGTTTGGGTGACAATATGACTCATAGTTTAAGAGAGTGTATGACTGATGATTTTAGTGAGAATAAGACTGATAGTTTGAGTGACAACATGACTGACGTTTTGACTGATAATATGAGTGACGGCTTTAGTTAGAATATGACTTAGAGTTTAGCTGACAATTGGCTGACAGTTTGAGTGACAATATGACTGAGAGTTTGACTGACAATATGACTGACGGTTTGAGTGAGTGTATGAATGAGAATATAACTGACGTTTTGACTAACAATATGACTGACGGTTTGACATCGAAATTCATTCATATATATGTATTGATCAATGCAATCACCCTATTTAATATTATTATTTATCAATTAATTTTTCATTACTACATGCTCTCAATTATTATGACATTAATATTTATCAATAAATATTTCATTACTATATGCTCCCACCCAATTTGACATTATTGTTCTTTGACAAATTTTTCTTTATTAAAGACACTCTCACAAATTCATATCAATATATTTTAATTATCACCTATTCCAATCCATTTTCATATTCATATTCTTATTGAGTTAGAATAAATTGAGGATGACTGAGAATCAAATTATAATTAGTGAGAATCAATTGAAGAATACTGGGAGTTAATTAAGGTTGTTTAAGAATAAATTGTGAATAAGTGACAATCAATTGAGGATGAGTGAGAATCATTTGATTATTAGTGAGATTCAACTGAACATCAGTGAGAATCAATTGAATAATACTAAGAAGAAATTGAGGAAGAGTGAGAATCACTTGATTCTTAGCGAGAATCAATTAAGGATGAGTAAGAATCAATTAATAAGTAGTGAGAATCAATTTAGGGTGACTGAGAATCAATTGATTCTTAGTGAGAATCTATTGATAATTAATGCGAATCAATTGATTATTTGTGAGAATCAATTGATCAGTAGTAAGGATCAATTGATTATTTGTGAGAACCAATTGAATATGAGTAAGAGTCAATTGAGGATGAATATGTGTCTATTCTGATATGACTTAGTATCTACTGAGGCTAGATGCTAACATCTTACTTTTATGATCATAATTTTTCAACTCCATTAATATTTATAACAATATTTTGATTACTATTTAAATAATTTTATCAAATGATAATTATTAACATATATTAAGAGTATGTTTAATTTTCAACATACTCTTAAAAATACGAAATTTTAAAAAAAGTGACAATTTTTTAATGCTAAACCATCTTCATCTACCATTAAATGTTTCGGATGATTTGATTTTAATTCAGTTGGGTTCTATTAGATGTAATAGTAGTTAGTATGGTTATGTTGGGTACTGTGGCACTGCGTTCCACCTTACCCAATACTTGTGAATTTGACACTTTACAAAACCGTTAACGTATATTTTACAACACAAACGACAACACTAACTTAACCTTAAATATTTACAAAGCCGCCAACCACTTCACTAACGAACTCACTAATGTAAAAAAATAAACGTTCTCACTATCGTTCTCACTAACGACTTCACTAATGTTCTCATAAATTTTCCTCAATATCTTCATCATCAGTGTTAACCCTATTGTAGTCATACTTGAAGCCATAAACTTTCTCTAACTTCTTAACGTACAATTTACATAACTTACCTTCGTCATCATATGGTTTAATGATATAACTATTTCTATCTTTATACACAGTCAATGAAAAGTCAACTGGTCTCGGATGTATTTGAAAGAACATGTTATGCTCAGGAAGGAAGAATAAATGTTTAAATGTATGTTTGTTATATTTTTCGATTTGTATGAGTTGCTTTTGTTCTGTCATTTACATCCAAATAAAAATTTTCATTAAAATAAAAAATAAACTTAAAAATTAATGATATCACCACCCTCACACGTATGAAAACATAGCGCAAAAATAAATTTAGGTGAAGTGGTGAGATCTCACCTGTTTTTTCACCTCTTTTTTCACCCGTTGAATTCATTACTTTATAACTCTCTTCCTTTCTCCAACTCTTCTAACTTCTTCTTAAGTTCAGCAATGTTGTCCTCATGAAGTTTAATCTTTCTCAAAATTCCTTCTTTATCTAATGGTTGCTTTATCTTTCTAAACTGAACTCTACCATCCTTCATAGTATGAACGTAAAAACCTTCTGGAACCGCTCCTGATTTAATGTATTCTACCAAAAACTTTTGTTTCATTGCTTCAGTGACTTTAGTCGTCATTTCAATCAAATAAAAATTTTAATATTAAATAAAAATAACGTTATTTTTTCAGTAAGGAAACGCAGGAGTTTTACGATTTATTTGAGGCGTGGGTTCTGGTTTAAATGTTGGAGTCGGTTTAGGAGTTGACTTTTGAACAGGAGTTTGTACTTCCATAGGTTCAGGAGTTATTGAAGGTTTTGCTTGTGAAGGCGTTGGTTTTGGCGAATGTGTTGGAGTTTGTTTAACTTCAGCTACTTCAGTATTATTTATAACATTTGCTTTATTTCTTTTCAACATCATAACTGCTCCTGCTGTAGCTAGCAAACCTAGTGGGAGACCATATTTATATAAGGACTTGACCAAATGCTATTTTTGACAGGAGCTGGTGGAACACCTAACCTTGGTGAGACTGCTCTTTGCCATTGTGCAGCTCGTAAGAAATATTCAATAGGTGCTCCATAATCGTTTGGTAAAGTTTGTTTCATAGATGGTGAAGGTTCGCGAGAGCTTGATGAAGAACTCATTTATAAGCTTTAAAAATAAACGTTCATCCTTTATTCCTCACTGTCGTCCGTGGCTAAGTTATAGTCATCTAATCTTATTATGGGATGCCATTAGCACGCACCTGAATGGCAAAGCAACAATCCCTCATAAATCCAATAAGTGGCTTTGGTACGTTTTCAGTTGCTAGTTCAATAGGTCCTTTAACAGACAATTTGTATGTTATTGGAGCAGTAGATGTTTGACCTTGTTGGAAGCAAAAGTCCACTTCTGTTGGAAAACCACATAAGAAATGTGTGTTGTCATAGCTATCCCATTTATGTTCCACACTACCATCATCCACCAATGACCTCATAACATCTTCATTAAATCCTATCATATCATTGTTTGTATTGCAAGCGTTCGCAACCATTTCATAAAATACAGGTCCATATGATTTTTCAGGTTCTGCAGGCATATTTCCATAAGCTCCCATGGAAAGCTGAAGATATTTAAACTTAGGGTTCTCAAAATTAACATAATAGTTGTCTTTCTTTCTAAATAGTGCCGAAATACTTTTAACATTAATAGGCGTATAAGCTGCTGTAAATGTTGCACTTGAACTATCTGTATTCTTTGAGAATGAACCGTCCATAGGAATCCAATCCATAACTTTAACAGGAAAACATAAAGCCTCGTTTGTATAATGTTCTACAAGTTCTGTATAAATGTTAGGGTCTAAAGAGAATGACTTTGGATGAATGAAACATTCATTAAAATCCATCTTTGTTCGAAATAGTTGCTGGGTTACAGTTGTAATAGTAACTGTTCCACTAGCTTCTACTGCCTTCGTTATCATAGTGAATGGTTCATTCCATGGAACAAATTTATTTGTCGGTGGATTTGAATCTGAAGCAAATGCAACTTTAAGAGTTGGATTGAAAGCAATGATATCATTTACAGATATAGATGTGCATTGTAAGGCGTCGCTACTGAACTTTACTTTAAGCTGAATGTTTCCTGCAAAAGCTGGAATAAATCTTATAGCTTCTAATGGTAAAAACTTTCTAACAGGAATTCTTAAACGAAGCTTAAAATCAAATGATTTTCCTGCTGTAATTGGACCACTAACAATTTGTCCTGTTCTGCATGTTCCCGAATGACTCCATACATCTTCATGTCGAGTCTTTGAGAAAACATCTACTTTCTTTATTTGTTCGGTAGTTTGTGAGTTTGAAGTTATATATGCTTCTTCTCTTGCGTTGTCTTGAGAATATACGATACGACCATTTGCAAGGATTTGATATCCAGCAACTGCATAGAAAGCGTCATCGAAACCAATCCAAAATCCTGGTGGGTTTGTTTTATTGGAACCTGAACCAATTTCTTTATCTACAATAAATTGACCTTCCATTTTATACGTAATGAATGTATTGTAAAGGTCCAACATATTTTCACCAGGAGGTGAGAGATTGAATGTTACCCATGTGTTATCTTTAGCAGTTCCAGGTTGTGATGGAATCTTTGCGTCAGAATATTTTCTATTAGTGTCACCAATTTGAACTGCATTGTCTATGATATCGAAATATGAGCGAATCTGATGAATATGCTCTGCTGGAGTAAATTCGTTTAGCTGTTCGTTCTGCATGTATTTACTTCAGATAAAAATATCTATTTACTTCATTATTCTCACTCTTCTTCTTGGCATTCGTGGTGGAAGTTGTTTCTTGACATTTTCAATGAACTGTACATTCTCTTTTGTCTCAACTTCTTTCACTGGCGGGTCAGGGTTCTTTGACTCGGTTTGTTTTTCAATGAAATTCACGAACTTTGCAATAAGCTCTTGGTTCGTTATTGAAAGTACATCTGGCTTCTTTTCTTCTTGTTCTTTTGGTGGCTCAGTTTGAACAGAAGGTTTTATATGGACTTCATGGACTTCACCCTTGCCATGCACCTTAATGTTGTCGCTCTCTGCATTCGCTAATGGTACCTTTCTTTTTCTTACGTATATTTTACCATCTTTACTCTGACTTACGTAATAGAAAGGATGTTGTATTCCTCTTGCGTCATTTAATATAATAGACTCTCGCTCTGATTTTGACAAGCTCATTTTACATCGGTTAAAGTTTTAATTTTGTTTTTTATCTGCAATCAAATGACTCAGACAAGCCCTACGGACAAGACCCAAGGTGTCATAGATGTTGAAGCATTGAAGAAAGAAATTCGTGAGCAAATTTTATCCGAACTGAAGGAACAAAAACAAGAACAAAAGCCAGAGAGACCAAAGAGAAAACTTAGTGAAAAACAACTTGCTGCATTAGCTGCTGGAAGACAAAAGAACCCACGTTTGCTGGCAAAGAAAGCTAGAGAAGAAGCTGAAGCAAAGAAAGAGTAAATGGTTTATTTTTATCCGAACTAAATGTATAGACAAATACCTTTATCTGTTGCGTTCAGTAGTGAAAACCCTGACGTCAAAATAAAGGGGAACAGAGTAACGTTTAAGTTTCCAACAGACTGGATTGTGAACATAAATGAAGAGAAGTACATTGGCATAACAAATATGTATATAACACGTGCTTTCAGAAAGGTTGACTTTATACTTCAAGTTCGAGATAGAAAATGACGAACAGTCTTTAAGCGCCCAAAACATTCACATATACAAATACTTTAAAGACGATACAACATTGTTGCAATGTATGATTTCATTTAATGAGATGTTCGAGAAAAAGTTCAACATTGAAGTACAAACTTTACAGCCTTTACGTGAGTTTCTTGCACAACTGAAAGAAGAAGGTAGTCAGCCACAACTTATAGACTTTCATTATGAATTTAATGAAAATGAAGATGGAACTCATGACTGTCAATTCATTGTATTCTCACCATTCAATGAAGTCGCTAAAGAGAAAAAAAATCCATTACGTATAAGATTTCAAATCTCCGAACCAAGTGATGATTTTAAGAATGTTTTCAATTATGATGCAATGCTTCCGAGGAAAAATGAATTTTCAAAGATTGTAACACCTGGCATTTGGGATAGAAAGCAAGCTATATTATATTCAAACTTAAGTAAAGGAGTTGAAAATGAGTTCATTGGTCATACAAGAACTTCACCACTTCCTAACCCTAAATACTATAAATTAACTGGCTTCAATCGTGAGTTTTGGATAGACATGTTCTCCACTCATGACCATAAATGTCCAGTGTTCTTGCCTCCAGACCATAAGGACTGTCTCTACATTGAAGCACAACTCTTAAACTCTACCATCGCAGTATTGTAAAATCTACGCTAGCTTTATTTTTATCACGAATGACCTCATTCATGACCTCATTCATGACCTCATTGCTGACAAAAATAAATGACCTCAGAACTTCAACTTACGAATAAAGCTTGTTTTAGTCGTTATTGAAAAGTTGAACTTTTCAGCAAAGCAAGGTTGACATGACTTACATAAGTCGAATGCAATCTCTTGACCATCATGAAGTGCTTTGTAAAGTTTCATTAAACTGAACTCAGAGTCTTTGTCATATGTTCCAACAGGTATGTGAATGTTCTTATCTTCATTGTAATAGCATTGTATAGCTTCAGGAAACATTTCATTAGCGGTTAAAGCAATAACATCTTGCTTCACGCCTTTCATTCTGCAGTGAAATGCAACTTCATTTAAATCGTTAGTGAGTAAGTCTATGTAGGTCTTCTTTCCACAGAAAATACTTTTATAAGCTAAACTTTGTTTTCCAGGTGTTATTTCTGCAAAGTCGCTATGAAATTGACCAAGGTTCTTTCCTATAAGTTCGCGACCATATCTCTTTCTTAAACTCTGCTGCAAGCTTTGGGATGTCTTCATTATATAAGTGCATACTGTCGGTATCCTGGTAAAAGATTTGAAGTCCCATGTCCTCTGCAGTACAGAATACTTCATTCATAATACGTTTTGACATAGACAGAATATTAACACCAAGTGGACAGAAGTTAAAGTGTCTGCAAATGCTTTTCGTTAGCTTGAAAATAGTTTTATCTGAACCATCCAAACCTTCGAACTTCACTATATGGTTGTAATTTCTTATAGCATATCTTATAGCATCTTTGTCATTTACTATGGTTATTTTTGACTCAATAGGAGATAGAATAGTTTTGCCATAAATGCTGTTCAGAATGAGTTTTATAATTTCTTGTAAGGGGTTTTCTTCTTTCTTATACTTTAACCTTAACTCAAACAACTTCTTTACTTCATCTCTTATTCTCATATCTCTGTTTCCATCGTAATAGTATCCTTGCAACACTTCACATTTGACACCTTGATATTTTATGAGGTCTTGTAATGTTATATGGTCAACATACATGAGACAGCAAGTGTTTGAACTTCTTGGAACGTTAAGTTCTGGATTTAGTTCAGGGTCGCAAACTATTAAATGAAAGTGTCTGGGTATACCAATCTCTGTTATCTTAATGAGAACAAAGAAGCCAGACATAAACTTTTCACCAATGGGTTCCTTTTGGTCATCATCGAATAAATGTCTCATGAGATACTCTGTGCTTAACATCTCATCCTTCAATACTTTTGGAATACCTTCTAAAGTATAAAGTCTTGCTATAGCTGAAGGATATAATGAAACAGTGTCGAAGTCAGCAATGAGTTTCTTTTTGCTCTTTTGTTTCATGTTATCTGACAACATACATCTTCCACCTTGAATGCATCTCGAAATAAATTCTCTTGGTTTATTTGAGAGGTCATAAAGATTTCCATTCGGGAAGTATACTCTGTTCTCAAACAATTTGTTAGCAATAGAACAAATACTAACGTAGTCATAAACGTTTAAATCAAACTCTTTCAATAAGTCATTGCGGAACTTTACAAAACCTTCTCTTAAAATTCTTACATCTTGTTTGCAGTAAAACGTGCTATATTTTTCTAAGTCGAAGTGGTTTTCATCTATTCTGCAACCTTTGATGGAATCTATGTTCTTCATAAATGTATCTGCATCATGGATAAACTTACATGCTTCAGAAATGACACCAGTTCTGTTGTCATTTGCTAACAAAACACTGCTGTAGTAGTTATATGGAAATACTTCTTTCGGTCCTGTTTGTAAGTTAAACATAGCAGGAAATAGTTTAAGCTTCTTATTTATAACACTGTAAGAGTCTTTTATAATAATTGCCCGTCCTTTATATAAGCCAGTTATTTGCATTGTTCGTGAACCTTTAATGATGGGAGTTCCTTTCACTTCTGTCATGTGTCTTAAGATGAAGTTTATGTCATAACTGAGGTTATGGAAATATATTAAACTCTTGTCAGGAAGTCTTTCCAAAAATTCTGTTGCACAGTTTTGACCCCAAATGCTTTCACTAACTGAACCATCTTCACTGTCATAACAGATGTTAAAAGCTTTATGAAAGCCATCCGTACTACACTCAAAGTCAGCAAAGAAAACGTGCTCAGGTATGAATTTACATTTAGCTTTATTTACTTCTTTTGACTCTGCTTTCTTCTTCAGTTGTACACAATACTTTGGAGCATATGTCAAATCTTTAAATGGTGCAAGGTTCTGTTTATATAAGTCAGTAGTATATGTGAAAAGTTCTCCATAAGAAATAGGTTCGAAATATTTGCACTCCCACAATGTTTTCATAACATCCCATAACGGTGTTGTTCTATCATAACGAACTACATATTTATCTTCTCTCTTTGTATAAATCTTCATCTGTTTCTCAATGTTCATTCCACCACAAGCTTTGAGAATTTCTTTATAGTTTCGAATGAAGTATGTTGTCATTGGTAATCTTTCATTTAGCATGTAGTGGTCTTCAACAAGAAGTAAGTCAATAGTTCTAACAGTTTCGCATTCTTTTGGTATATATCTCTTTATTTCATTATGTCTTGACTCATTGAAATAACCAATGGTAACATTAAATGATATACCTGTTGCGTCAGAAATTTCTTGTACTTTACTTTGAGGAAAGTCTCTAACACGAATGACTTCTCTCATGTGGTCAATAGTTTCTTCATTTACTCCAGCCTGAATGCAAGCATAAACGAAACAATTGTCCTCTGTCATAAGTGTTGCAGTTCTTTTGTTCAGTTCATTGAAGATTTGGTAGCGTTCAAGATTTATAGGTAATGTGCAAAGATACTTCCAGAACTGACCGCTTCTCTTCTTATAAAACTTCTTTTCACCATTATCTTTCCAAAAGCTTTCTATAAGTGCTGGGTTTCCTGTTTGCTTAAGAGCTTCCAAAATGGCTTTCTGGTCATTTGTCAGTGTGCTTTCATCTCTATATGGTCTCTTTTTTGGTTTGCCTTTCTTTACATCTGACATCGTTAAGCCTTCATATTCTGTTAAATCATACATCTTTATTTCGGTAAGATTCTTTATGTTTGTCAAGAAGAAGTCATAGTGCATTTCAACAATACCTGCAGCATTTGCTTCTATCTCTGATATAAAGTTCTCCTTCAAGAGCTGATGTAGTAATGTTCCAATATTATTGAGGTTTAACGTAGAACATTCATACTTTCCACCAAGTTTATAACATACCATCCATCTCTGTTGTGAGTTTATTTTAATTTTCTCTAAGAGTCTCATGAAAACCTTACCGAAATGTTTGTGTAAGTAGTCTCTGTTTGGTTCATCTAAAGCTTCGATGTTAAAGTCAATGAGTCTATTGCCTGACTTCACATTTCTCTTCCTATTCTCTTCATCTTTCTTTAACCATCTCTCACCTTCTTTTGGTTTGTCGTCAATGGAACGAATGACATCGTTAGCTTTGCGAACTTGTTCTATAGCGCTCTTAAACATCTCTCTTCTCTGTTGTTTCAGTGTGTCGTCTCTTCTTCTTGTTTCACCAACGTTCGCATTTGTTATGTCAAATCTCTCTTCTTACTTCATGAGGTACTGAACGTCTATGATATAAGTCAATAGCAACGTCATTTAAAGGAAATGCTATTGCATGGACTTCGTCCTCGCCGCGTTGCGGCTTTATGAACTCATGAATTCTATCATAACTTATTGCACCATTATAGTCTTTAATGAAGTCAGCGAGTGCTTTTTTGTTTGTTGCGTAATGCTTTGCAACATCTATATTAGCTTCTGTAAGAAGTTGTTTTATTTCCGAGTGTTCTAACTTAGACAACTTCCGATACATCTTTAGTAGGAAATAAAAAAAATATTTTTGAAAAAATTAGATTAGATTTTTTTTAAGTTATTTTTCAAAATAATTTAATATTTTTATTTTAATGAAACACATGCAAGATTGCAAGTTCTTTTCATACAATGCTCTCGCTACTGCCATCAAGAATGAGTTCAATAATGCTTCAAATGTTAATGTTATCTTTAACAAGAAGTTTGTGAAAGAATCTAAGTTTGGTCAGTATGTCAGACCATTAGCTATCGTCATTGACCGCAAACGTTATACTTCACAAGAGTTAGCAGTAGTTTTGAAACAAAAGAGTTTCTTCGTGAATGTCAAAGATACTCATTATACTGTTATAAAGAACTCTAATATTGACTTCTTCAGTATTGCTTTAAATCTTTCCGAACAGAAAGAATATAAGAAAGGTGAAACAAATGTGAAATATTATCCTTCATCTCTGAAGACAATAACGAACAAAGATGTTATACAGAAATTCTTACCAAAGGTTGAAGAAGCTTCAATTGACATTGACGAAGTAAGTGAAATGGTTGAAGAAATAGACCCTGAAGCTATTTAAGCAAAAATATATTTTTGAATAACTGATGGTGTTACCATGTTACCATGTGCTACCAGGTTATTTAACTTCTTTTAAAAATGATGACAACAGTCACTGTGTGACGAGACCTGAAGGTCTTGACATTTTGACAACAGGTACGAAAGAGCGAACAGCATGATGCTTCGTTAATGTTATTGTTAATGCTTACAGTGTCGAACATAATTGACGTAGGATTCATGACTTCTTCGTAAATGAGTGTAAATATAGCACAAAAATAATGTTTAGGTGAAGAGGTGAGATCTCACCCGTTTTTTCACCTCTTTTTTCACCTCATTCTCTCTTCGTTAATGTTGTCGTGACTTCATTCTTCCTCTTTGAAGTTGTCAAAATACTCTGTTATTTTTTCTTTCAGTAGCGGTAAGTCTTCTTTGAATGTAAGTATTGTACAACCTTTCATATCATAGTGTGTTTGAGGTAACGTATCTTGAACTATCTGTTTAACATCTTCATTTGGTGTCATTGAAATCGGTAAGTTTTCGCGATAGAACCAATTTCTGTCAGATTTGTAAATCTTAGCAAGGTCGTAAAAGCTTTTGTTGTTTCTTCTGACTAAATGCAACATAACCATATCTCTGTCTTCTTCATTTTCCATCTCTTCAGTGTAAATCATATACTTATAGTTCTTTTCCTTTCCTTTTGGTACCGAACGTGGTATTCTTTTCTGTATGTTTTTGTCTTTTGCTTCAATGACTTCATCTTTTGCTTCAATGACTTCATCTTTTGCTTCAATGACTTCATCTTTTGCATGAAGTTTCTTTTCCATCTCTTCACGTTCTTGTCTATGAATTTCGTCAAGAAGTCTGTAAACATGCCATGCGTAACGAGGTGAAGCCCACATTGCAACAGCATTTACAAGAAGTCTATGTACATAATATCCTCTCAAACCAGGAGCCAAATTTTTACGATTTTCATGTGTTTTATGCAAGACCGAGAATTCTCGGTCTAGAGAAATTTCACTCAAAAGTTCTTGTGTGCTTTGGTTTTTGAACCAGTCGTCTGCGTGTTTAGTATCTGGAGCAAAACATGCTGTCAAAATACTTTGCATTTGGTACATGTCATCTTTGACCGAACGAATGAGACGGAGTTGTTTGTTAAACTGAACCCACTCGTATTCTTCATTTATGGCTTCATGAACGATAGCAGTTGTTGTGTTCTCTGTTGTTGTCATTACTGTCTTTATATTCCGGATAAAAAAATAAATAAAAATAAAACTAACTTTATTTTTTCTGAAATAAACACTATTTCTTCACAACATTAAATTTTATCCTGTATGAAATGACTTTAAAAAGATTATTGACTGACTTCGAATACTATCTCATTGACGCACTGACAGACCCTCAAAACTGTGTTGAAAGTTCTTTAAGCTTTAAGATTGAAGGTACGACGCATTTTGTCTTCACTTACGTATTGAAAGAATATGACCGTTATCATAATGAAGTGAATCAAACACTAATAAAATTTGTAGATAAAAAATTGGTTAACAATGAATATTTTAAACGTGAAGACCCAAACACTGCTGGAGATGATGAAGAATACAGACAAGCTATTGAAAAAAATAACGCAAGATTAGATGCAATAGAAAAGAAGTTTAATGAATGTCTTACAAACACGTATGAATATCTTATGCGGTGGGAAGCTAGATGGAAATAAATTTACGTCAAATATGCAATTTATAAAATCTTATGTCGACAGGCTACGTAGCACAGTGGTCTAAGGTGGTGTTATGGAGGGGTCAAGGTCTGTGGTTCGAACCGCGACAGCGCCGTATTTTCTTATTTTCTTTGTTTGTCTTGTTTGTCGTGAATAAAAAGTGTCATAAAAGTGCTCTATCTTCCACGGGAATAAATAAAAAATTTACTTTATTTCTTCTTTATTTCTTTGTTCCCGTGGAAGAAGGGTTTTGCTGTTTTTTTCTCAGCCGAAATCAATGATTTTTTCATTTTTGGAATCCTTAGCGAATGAGGAATCTTTTCTCTCGTGGAAGCTTTGAACAAAAATATAATTTAGGTGAAGAGGTGAGATCTCACCTGTTTTTTCACCTCTTTTTTCACCCCAGTTTTTTCACAAGCGTTTTACATGAATTGTACGATGTATATTTGAAATCCTAAACAATTTCGTAGCTTCTATTTCTTCTGTCAGTATGTCAAAAGTTTTAACAATACGAAGGTTTCTTTATACTTCTTCTTGACGTCAGATAGAAGGAAATCTTCTGCTGTTGGATAGTTTTTGTTCAGAAATTCTAACATGTTCATTTTATCTTCTGCTGGCTTTTCTGCTTCTTTCTTTAAGTCTGCATAGTCGTTTCTCATTCTTTCTATCTCTTTGACTGAGTAGTTATATTTCCTAATTGCTGCCTTACATTTTGAACATTGCGGGTTCATTTTTGCGTTATACATTGAAATAAAACCAGCTAAAACAACTAAGGCGTCAATTGCTCTCTCATCTCAAACATAGCGGGTCTTATTTGTTCGTTCCATACTTTGCCTCTTCTATCTTTATCTCTTATTTCCCAAACACATTTTGCAACTAATGAAACAAAGTTATCGTAAGTCTTAAACTCCTCAGATTTATATATGTCAGAAATGTTTTTATATACCATGTCGCAATCTTTGTCCATAACCTTATGGTTGCAATGAAAACCAAGGAATTCATAATTTACTTTACGTATGAACTTCTTTATTTCTACTGAGTCAGTTGGTTTCACTTCAATTTCGTCGAATTCAGGAATAGTGAGTTTTTGTTGTTGGATTTCAGGCAATTTGGGTAAATGGTCAATAATGTCCTGCATTTCATAAAGATATTCTTCATTTTCTTCATCTTTCGCACTACAGTCTAAATTACTTGTTAAAAGTTCTTGCTTTATCTTCTGGATTTTTGTTTCGAAAGTATATGAAGAAGGAATGAAGTTTTTCATCTCTACTAACATTGACGTAGGATTCATGACTAACGAGTTTGGTGCTGTTGTTGTTTGAATTGTTGTTGTGCCGATTGTTGAAATCATATCTTTTATACAAAATAAAAAAATAAAAAAAATAAAACTAACTTTATTTTTTATTTCGGGAAAATTCATGAAAATTCAAGAGGTGAAAAAAGAGGTGAAAAAACAGGTGAGATCTCACCTCTTCACCTAAACATTATTTTTGGTCTTTTGTGAAAATTCATGAAAATTCACGGGGTGAAAAAGAGGTGAAAAAACAGGTGAGATCTAACCTCTTCACCTAAATTATATTTTTGTCTGATTTACATCTAATGAAAAAGTTTAGAAGAATTTTCTTATTCTTTCTGGCATATTTTTGTCTTTCCAGTACTCCCGCTCTAATGGTCCCAGATGTGTTGGCTTCGACTCTCTCAAGTTCTTAGATGGTATAACATCTTCAACGCCTCCTTCATATCTTACTTTATAAGTGTCATCGTTTGTGTTATAGCCAAGTATTTCAATAACCACTCCTCGCTTTGCTTCGTCAATGGTTTCAGCAAGTTTGCCATTACTACTTTCGACTAATTTATGACGAGGATAAAACGCAATAGAGTCGTCGGCAGCTTTTATAAGATATCCATTACCTTGCGTAGAGTCTACGATATAATAATTTCGACTTAACCTTAAACGTTTCTTTGTCAACGGTTTGTCGTCAAGAACTACACGAACTTTGTACCAGGAATGAGGGTAAATTGTGTTGAATTTCTGATATTTTGTGTTTGGCTTCGTTTCTTTGTATATACTTTTCTTCTTGTTGTTGTGTCATTGAATTTGGTGTATGTCCTGTTGTAGAATGCGTTGAGGAATTATATACTTCAAGAAAATGTTTCATTGTTTCTTCGGTAAAGTCTCGCTCTTGGTTTAAATCTCTGAGAGTCCTTATGAAGCGGTTTATGATGCCGAGTATGTTATGGTTATGGTCTTCAGTAGTGTAGTGAGTTATGTTATGCTTAATGAGAAAATCTGTGATTTCATTGCTGAGGTATGCACTGTCTTGGTCTGATGTTAAAGTACTTGGGTTATGTTCTGCTACAAACTTTTGTAAAACTCTTAACACTTCACGAGTTCCTTTATTCCTCATTGGATATGCATATGCTTTACGAGTGTTAACATTTATGAAGATGAGGAATGGTTTATGACCACATTTTCTGCTTTGAATGAGAGTGTCAAATTGGTATGCGTCAGGAGTGTTGGAGTAAATTGGTAAAAAGTAGTCGTAAGGATTTATTTTTGTTTGATGTACAACATTTTTGTTAAAGAACCTTTTCACTTCAGCTCTGTTAGTAAATCCCGAACTCTTTGCAGCTTCATTGAATTTCTTAAAAGACCTCCATGGATGTTGTTCGAATACTTCTTTCAAGCTCATTTATGTAAAAATAAAGAGTTTAACCAATCGTATCCAAGCGTGCATTGTTATATAAGGAGGCATATAATCTTTTCCATTACCTGCTGGGTCTGTAATACCAGCTACACATGTGTGTGATTTCCTGCAGTTCCACAGAAAATACTGTGCTAACATCTTTGGGGTCAGTTGTGATATCATATCTGTTCATTCCCTGTCTATTCGAACCCGCTGCAAGATTTATATAACCTCTTTTTGTTATTGAATGTGAATGGTTTCCTTCCACAGATGTTCTTCCACTGAACCTATGCATATGTGAAGGAAGGTTTTCAATACCTATTTTCTTTGAACCTCCCATCTTCATTGACTGTGTATTAGTGTAGAATGGAAAACTGTCAACTATTTCATACCATCTACCACCAAATAAAGTGTTTGGATTTATTGGATTCATAGACGTATAAACAGCTCCTATAGGATATATTAAATCATATATGCTCATAACTCTATAAACATATTCTAAAGAACTTATGTCATTAAATACCATTTGGAATGTATCTCCCGGATGAAATGTTGCATTTGTTCCACTTTTATAATGTAATGTTAGTTCAATAGAATTATCCAAGAAAAATTCAAAAGTATCTGGTTGAAGACCTCTAACAAATTCAAATGGAGTTGCTGGTTCACCATTTATAATTTCTGTTGTAAATGTCATTGTATCTGGTTTCGAAAATTTCTTTGTTAGTTCTGCATCCACATAAGTTTTGTCTGCTTTCTTATCTAACATTGCTGGTAGTTCATATGCTTCAAAGTTTCTGGCATGATCTTCAATATTCCTGCAACTCTTATCTAAATTGTTAAGAGTATCTTTTACGCTTGTACTTGGATTCTCTAAAGGTGCACTTGAACCAAGGTCAAAGTTCAATATTATGTCGTCTGCTCTAACAGTAGTGAAGGATTTATGTGTATGGTTCTTGTCGGCTTTACTGTCTAACATTGTTGGTAGTTCATGTGCTTCAAAGTTTCTGGCATGACCTTCAATGTTCATACATTTGTTATTTAAGGAGTTTAGTGTATCTTTTACGCTTGTACTTGGATTCTCTAAAGGTGCACTTGAACCAAGGGTATAGTTCAATATTATGTCGTCTGCTCTAACAGTAGTGAAGGATTTATGTGTATGGTTCTTGTCGGCTTTACTGTCTAAAGAAGTTTGAAGTTCATTTATATCGGAGATGTTGTGTTTATGAGATTTCAAAACTTTGTTCATTGCTTCGAGTTCAACTTTGTCAGCTTTACTTTTAATAGCATCTTCAAACGTTATTTTTGACTTAACTCTCAAAGTAAATCTTGGTTCAACTAATACACCTTTAACAGAGAAAGTAGAGGCATAAATTTCACCGGTATAACCAAATGCTTCTGGTGCTTTAGCTACATCATACTGTACAGTACAGCTTATGTCATAACCTTTAGCACGAATGTATTTATATCTTCTTTCATTAACATTTTTTGTCTTCACTTCATCACTTCGTGTTAAATATCCATGGTAGTCCGTTATAATCTGTTCGTCTGAAGTTATATAATGAACGTGGTTCTTGACTTTATCACTCAGAGCTAAAAGCTCATTTTTGTCTGCTTTTTCGGCTAATTTCTCATTAACATCATTCACTTCTAATTCAACTCTTCCGCCAGAACTCTTATTATCATTAATATTTTTCATTAATTCGGTAATTACGTCATAAAGACTATATTCTGTTTTCGGTTTTGTAATAATGAGTCAAAATTTCTTTTCATCATTACATCGCTGACATTAATGATATCACCAATTCCTTTTTCATTTATTCTCTTCATTAGTTCTGCAATAATGACGAATATATAATCTGTTAATTTATTCTCTTCATCGAGGGTTATAGAATGTTTTGAAATTGAATCATTAACTCCTCTAAATAAATCAATAACTTCAGGATACACGTTTTTAATGTCTTGAATAACCCGACCAGTATCCTGTTGTTCATGTTCTTCGTTCCGTCGTTACGTGGTTTTATATCTCTAACCATCATCAACGCAGCCATAACCGGAGGGTTTGTTGCTACCTGTTCGAAAATCCGTCCGTTATGTATGGTATATCTAAATAATTTCTTTGTGTTTGTTAAAACATTTGAAACAAGTCTTTTAAAACCATCTACAAAATTTCCTGTTTCACCTAATGTTCTTGCAGCATTTACAAGCTCACCCATTCCCGCTTTTGACCCCAAAAACGTCCATATTGCATTTATTTCACTCTGTATAGTTGTCCATTCAGCGAAACTAACACCCGCATTCGCTAAGCTGAAAATGAAATTCAGTGGATCGAACTTAATTCCACCTTCTTTTTCAATTTCAACGAACTCACTAACATGAGATTTTAAATATTCTTTCGTTAAAATTGTTTTCCCTGATGTTATGTCATTAACGAAACTATCACCGTCAAAAGTTAACGAATTCAATTTCGTCGTTGATGCTTTTATTTCATACACCGCTTTATCGATAGTTTTTGGCTCACCTTCTTTAGAAGCATATGAAACATTAATGAATGAATTATATGTATTCATGAATGAGTTAAAATCAATGATTTTCATTAATGAAGCCTTTAATGATTCATTAACTGTTGAATCCCTTAAAGTAATTAATGAACTGTCATGGGCTTCGCCCTGGTCGCTTCGGTCTGAAAGACCTTCAGGACTCAAAGAGTCCGTTTGCGACTTTATGAAAGGTACACTGCAAACCGTCGAGTTTGGATCAAATGCTGTAGTTGGTGCAGGAATATTAATGATATAAGTCATTAAATCATTAAGTGACGTAAATAATGTTGTTGTTTTTGATTTAATTTCTTTAGCATCTGTTATATATGGTAATTTTATTTCTGTAGTTTCTGAATTAAAGATATTCGCTAAAATGTTTTGTAAACTGTTTTGAACAGCAGTATAAACCGTTGAATCCGGAACTCTTACGATTTCACCGTCCTTAATAAAAGGCATTGCACATGGTGTAGTGCTTGGGTCAAATCTTTCGGGATTATAATTCAACATATATTCTAACGCTTCATATACAGACTTATATACTGTCGTGTCGTTCTTCATGACAACTTCACCATTTACAATGAATGGCATAGTACATGGAGTTAAAATAGGGTCAAACTTTTCATAGTCCTTCCATGTTATGTATTTCTCAGTATTTCCATCAGTGATAACAATATATTTGTCAGTAAGTGTGAGAGAGTATTGACCAAAATATAAACGTTTAGCTCTGTCAGCTTCATACGCATATGCAGCTATACTCATATTTTAATGAGAATAAAATGTTGTTCTATTTGCAAAGTACAGACCCAAACGAATACGGGACAGTAAAGCTACAAACAAACTTAGGTCTACAGAATGAGGCGCTTGCATTCAGAATGGTTGACTTCAATACTATCGCTTCATTCGTTATATACAGATGAAACAGATTTCATGGAGATTGAAATAGATGGAAAGAAGCACGAAATAAGATTTCACAATAATGTAGAATATAAGATGGAAACATTAGCTGGAGTGTTAAATGCTCTCATAAATACTACAATAAACAAGGATAACGAAGAAAACTTAATGAATGTTAAACTTATTGCAGGAGTTTTGAAGTTCAGTTATGCGAAGGAGTTTAAGATACCAAGAATGAGTCATAGAGTACAACTTCTTTTGGGAGCATACCATATGACATTTCCTTTGAAAAGTGTTGACAAAACGATTGAGATGAAATCTGTTCCATACGTATGTTATGGTAATTGTTTGTACATTGAGTCAAAAATAGCTAATGTCACAGGTATTTCAGGAGTTAATAGTAAAGGTTCAGTAGAATATAAATCCTTCTGTTATGCAGTCAATTCAATGTTCATTCCAAACGTTCCTGTCATAGTAACTCATTTAGGTAAATGGGTTCGCATTAGTCCTCATAATTTGAAAGACATGCAATTCAGACTTGTTGACTTTCAAGGCGAGCCTGTAGAACTGAAGGCACCAGTGCGAATGACTGTTGAAGTTGACTTTTTAGAAAATATAAATGCAACAGCTTACAAGAGAACTCAGAGCTAAAATATAAAGTATGAATGTTATGTATTAGGTCATGAACTTTGGTTGTTGCTGTTTGATGAAACAATGAATTAGTTATGTCAGTCAAGAGAACAGAAAAAGGCGTCAAAGGCGCCGAGCGCAAAGCGCTATATTGTGTTAGTGAAAACTGCACCAAGTCAATAAGATTAGGTTTGCATTATGAAGATGAGTTCGATACTGTTGAAGAAGTTTTGGATAGATATTACAAATTGCTTTAATTTACTAAAACATATTTCAAACAAAGTTTATATTCTGTTGAAAGTTTTGTATATTCATTCGAATATTTATACTTAAACTCAACTCCTGTAGTTCCTGGTGTTTCAATGATGCGGATGTTACCTATTTTCATGAATGGTGGCGTTTGACCACAGCATTCGATTTCAGGGTCGAGATAGTCAATGACACATTGTTTCCCTGTTATTCGTGATATAACATTTTCAAGGTCCTCCTTTGTTAGAATTATTTGGTTCTTACTTATAAGATTTATCAAAAGCTTCTTATCGTCTTTGAGTAAAATTGTTTGGTATAACTGAAGAAGGTAATGGTCTACGTTATCTGAAGGATTTGTTTGAACATTTATGTAAGGGTTGTCGTTGGCTTCTCTTGAAAGAATTTGGTCCAGTGGTGGATACTCTAACTTAACATCTGATGTAGCGTTTGCACTTGAAGCTGTGTTTAAATTCACGGCGCCATGCGCCAAGATGGGCTCTTTGAGCCCTCCCGACTTAAGATCTGGTTCTTTTTCTTTCAAACACTCTGAACTATAGTTCTTTATGACAATATTGTTTGTCGTTCGTGAGTCAACATTTGATGTTGGTTCAATTGGAACATTAACGGCACCAGCTAAGATGGATTTGCTTCTCATTTCATATAGAATAAAAACCTTTTATATGTATGAAATGAACAATATACTCGACAAGGGTTTGAATGTAAAGCTAACGAATGAAAATATTGTTGAATTCACTGAGACAGGAGCTGTGTATAAAGATGTAGAACTACTGAACAAAAGAGCTAAGGGAAGAAGCAGGAACATGAACAAAGGGTGGAAGCCTATAAAAATTTATGTCAACGATGGCTCAGGAGGTTCAAACATAAAGTATGCAGAAAGTTATAGAGTTTATGCTCTCAAAGGTGAAAAGCCTTCATTTAAGAACAGCTATTCTAACGCATATCCTCAAAAGCTAACGGATGGGGAAGTGGATGATATGAATGACAGCAAAAATATTAACAGAAATGGCGACAGAGATGCATGGAATTTGTTTACCATCAGTCAATTGAAGGTTAAACTTTAAAACAATGTTGGTCGTTCCCATGGAATATTTTTGACTTTAATGGTATTAGTCATGATATGAATCTCAAGGTATGAACGAGGAGAGATGAGAGACTTATATGCTTCCCAAATTTCTTCAAAAGGTAATGTTATACCTGACTGTTTCCAAATGAGTTCAATGTCATAACGTGAGAAACTTGAAAGATAACGAAGTCAGTTATGAGACGTTTTATGTTTAAAGCTAAAAACCTCCATGTTTGCATAAGTATTGCTACAGTTAAGTGGTAATGTCTGACTTTAGTAATGATGTTAGCTAATGGTGAGTCTGGTTTTGACACTAAACCTTTTCCGGCGAAGTCGTCACAAACTAATAAAGTGTTTGATGGATATTTTTTGAAGGGGTATTTTGAAAGTTTTGACAGAATGTAGTTTGTAAGTCGTTTCATATCGTAAACTCCTGAGTATTGACGTAAGTGGTGTTTGTCAATAATTCTTTCCATCTCCTCAGAAGTCTTTTGCATTCCTGACTGTATAAATTCAACGATGGCATAATATTTCCTCTTACGTCGAATGTAACGTTGAAGAAATTCAATGAGTTCACTGTCTGGAACTTTAACGACAGAGGCTTGAACTTTTGACATAAATGTTTTCGCTGTTGAGTCCATAGAGTCTGAAGTTGCTGATATAATGATTTGGTCATAATATGAGTCATTTCCTAAACGTTCTGTTATGAGTATATGACGAATTAAATTAAATGTCTTACCTGAACCCATCTTTCCACAATAGAAATAAACGCCATTTGAACAGAACTCATAGTCCTTACTGAAAGGAAGAATGAGAGAAGAGTTAAGTTTGTCTGTAGTTTCATTCATGTCTTCATCTACGTCATGTATTAAATGCTTCATTTTATCTCCATTAAAAATGCAAGTCAGAAATATTCAGAACATAGCACCGAGTCTAACTGACAAGAGTATAAAGATATACTATGAACACGTTATGATGAAACCTACCAAAATTCAAGAAAGTCAGTATACTTATGAATATCCAAGGCACTGGGTAGAGTATGTAGGAGGTGAGAAAGCTATTGAAATCAGACAGGTTCGAAGTATTCCAGCAGGAAGAACAATATTATTGAAGAACTTTAATGTTTTGAGGTATAATGATGAAACAAAGAAGCAAGATAGTTTTCCTGTTGCTGTGTATGTGAACCTAGACACAGGAGATGACATGAAAGTTTTTAACACAAAGCTTCAAACGGTAGTGAGAGAACAACTGACTGCGGAAGGACATCCATTACCTTCAGAAGTTAGCATAGCATATAATTTTGAAACAAACTCAATAGATTTTAAAGTCATCTCTGCAAAGAAGTCAGGTTTTACATTTAATGAAGCAGATGTATATTCGAATGAAAACTTCAAAGCTATTGCATGGTTAGATAATGACGATTGCTTTAAGAAAATATTTAAATTCAGTGACTCAAAGATGTCAATAGATGACCTTCGTGGAATGTTACCATCGACGTTTACAGTTGAAGGTTCAGCAGGATTGCTTACAAGATTGTCAATTGGTGGTATTTGGTCTCGTGAGAACATTGTTATAAAATCCAGTATAAGTGAATTTGCTGAAGAATCTATATTATGTCTTTCAAACTACATGTATTCGCCGCCAAAGCATTATAGTATAACAAACTTTGTCAGTAAGTTTAACATAAGACTTGTCGAACCTTCTTCAATGAAAGATGTTGTGCTACCTAAAGATGGAAAGGATGGACTCATTATTGAGATGATTTTAATAGCATATTAAATGAGCTTGTTCTTGAAGGTCATTCATGATGAAATAACTGTTGTAGAAGATGTTAGCAATTGTTCAGACATTTTGAAGCGAATAGATGATATAAGAAAGAAGTTTATGAATGAGAATGTTTATGTTTCATTGACTTTCTCCAGTAACGAGAACTTTTATGAGATAATATTGAAGAGAGATGATTTTAATATGGTGTAAATGGTAGCTTGGGCAGCTTTAGGCGCAATGGGAACAAAAGCATTAGCATTTGGAGCAAAAGCACTTGGAGCTTATGACGCAGTAAATAAAATGAGTGGAGGAAGGTTTTCGAAGACATTAGACGCAAATAAAGGGAAGATTGGAGGCTGGGTTGCAAAGAAGTTAAGATTAAATAAAATAGGGCTCATAAATAAAGCATCCAATTTGGTTGCGACTGAGTCAGAAAATGCTTTAGGAAAGGACGATGAGTTTGCAAAACACGCAAAAGACTTTAATGACCAGATGAAAGGTGAAACAATGCATTTAAATAGAGTCGATGGAACTCTTCCTCCACCAGCAGTTCTTCCGTATGGTCCCTATGGAATGTATGGAAACCCTTACGAAAGACCATTTGACCCATTGACTGGTGGAAGTAATTGGTATCATTACGGACGAAGAAGAAAGACAGTCAAGTTGGAGACAGACGTGAAGAAAGCAACTAAAAAGAAACCAAGGAAGAGAGTTATAAAGTAATGAATTCAACGGGTGAAAAAAGAGGTGAAAAAACAGGTGAGATCTCACCACTTCACCTAAATTTATTTTTGCGCTATGTTTTCATACGTGTGAGGGTGGTGATATCATTAATTTTTAAGTTTATTTTTTATTTTAATGAAAATTTTTATTTGGATGTAAATGACAGAACAAAAGCAACTCATACAAATCGAAAAATATAACAAACATACATTTAAACATTTATTCTTCCTTCCTGAGCATAACATGTTCTTTCAAATACATCCGAGACCAGTTGACTTTTCATTGACTGTGTATAAAGATAGAAATAGTTATATCATTAAACCATATGATGACGAAGGTAAGTTATGTAAATTGTACGTTAAGAAGTTAGAGAAAGTTTATGGCTTCAAGTATGACTACAATAGGGTTAACACTGATGATGAAGATATTGAGGAAAATTTATGAGAACATTAGTGAAGTCGTTAGTGAGAACGATAGTGAGAACGTTTATTTTTTTACATTAGTGAGTTCGTTAGTGAAGTGGTTGGCGGCTTTGTAAATATTTAAGGTTAAGTTAGTGTTGTCGTTTGTGTTGTAAAATATACGTTAACGGTTTTGTAAAGTGTCAAATTCACAAGTATTGGGTAAGGTGGAACGCAGTGCCACAGTACCCAACATAACCATACTAACTATAGTGTAAATTCTGATTCAACAATTTATCCAGATGGGTATATTTCAAAAATTTTATATTATTCTTCCAATAAACCCTATCAAAAAGAATGGTATACAAATAAAATAACTTATCAAGATGGTAAACCTAAATTCACTGTTTTGGATTCATTATCAAATGCATATGTCGGAGATTCACCATCATATCCTTGGGGACAAATCGTTTCAAAAATCAAAGAATTAAACAGAAATATTAAGAATGTATATAATTTTGGACATAAATTATTTGGATTTGAAAATAAATCTATCATTTGTTATTTGGAGGAACTCAAAGAGCGTTTTATCTCGAATAGCGATGAAGTAAAGTATCTTCAAACATATGAAACAACACCTAAATTTCAGAAATCCGCTGAAGCTTTTACAGAAATGGTAAATATGATTATAAGTGAAAAATATTTGCAAACAGATCTCAGTCAAATTAAAATCAAAATCCATCGTCTAGGGGAACAATATATTCTTAAATTTTTAGAAGCATTTATAATTGCCCGCCCCAAATTTTATGCACAGGTTATAGGTTTCTTACAAAATTTTTCATTTGACCAGGAATTATACTCAAAAGCAGGAATTTCTAAACCATTAATACAAGCAATAATTAATGGCGATAAAAGATATTCGAATATTTTTGCTTTTTCAGGAAAATCGTGTGATTTAACAATCGAAGATTTTATTAATGTTTTAATTTCAGATCAAACAAATCAAAATGGTGAAGAATATTATCAAATACGTATCAGATCTATATTGGATAATAGTAAATATTCTTTCTATGAACTAGCAGTTAAATTTGAATCAATTAATATTTTAAATTCGTGTAATATAGATAATGTTACACCAATCATGAAAGCATTGATAATGTCAAGCCCAAACGAAACAATTTTCAAAATGAATGATAAATTCAATTTGCAGACTTATCAATTTACAAACCAAATCAAGTATGTTTTATCTTTTGCATACAATATCTCAGAGTTATTTTCTACATTTAGAAATCCATTACTCTCTTCGATTGTTTCAACAAATAATATTATATCAGTAATGAATTTGAATGAAAGCAAAGTTATTCGTTTAAAGATTCATTTAATCTTCCATGAGGCCCTAATTCAAAATAATGATTTTATGTACAAGAACTTTAATGTTTTGAATCAAATAAAAAACAATGACCTTCTGGAAATTTTAGCAAAAGCTTGTTTGAAAGCTGACAAAAAAATTCAAGCAGATTTTGAACAAATCATGGGTATTAAATTTACAGCGATCAAACAATTTCATGAATCCATAGAAAAAATTCCAGTTGATCGGTCTCCAATTACAATAGATGGTTGCCATATTTGTTTTGAATGCTCTAAAAATACTGATATTGAAAAACTCAAATCAATGCAATTAATTCTAATAAGCCCTGGTATTCATATCAATGTGTTAACTTATGAACAAACATTGAAGTTTTTGGAACAAATGCCAGCATTTATTCATTTGGGCCTTTCCAATATAAGTTCTGATCGATCTGTAAACTTAAATTATTTTCTACTTCAAAACGAAGATTATTCCCCTTTAAAAATTTCACATTGTATGACAAAATCGTATCCTTTGAATATTCAAAAGTATCAGATACGTTGTGGATGATTACTGTACCAAAAAACATGAAAAACATAAAATTACCCAAAGAGTTTTCAGGGAGGTTAAAATGGTACATTCAAATAACGAAAGTTGATCTCCCAGGACATCCTCTGCAAGATGAAATACAGGAAAAAATAAAGCATGATAATGAGATTGGTGATATCTTAACTTCATATCCCGGGAAATTTTATGTAAATTATAGCACAACGATAAGAAGTGATAGTTTATTCGTCAATGGAAATCCTATAGAATTTCTTATATATATTCCAAGCGAATCAGGAAATTTGGCGTTGGAGTGTAATTTAATTCACTTAGATGCTACTTTTTCATGGCCGAAATATATATTTATTTTTCCTCGTGGTAATTACTATATGCGAGGTTACCCTCTAGGGATATACATAGGGCGCAGCGAATCATCCGCTGCTTATCAACGGTGGCTTACAGCCATGAATATTGAATTTAAATCATTAAACATTATGGAGCACTTTTCAAGAATCAAATGGATGAGCGATTTAGGTACTGGAGTTTTAAAATTTTTGAATACGAATCATTTCCAAAATTATATCTGTATTAGGCACTATCTCGGAACCATGGGCAATAATACTTTACTACATGTTTTTGCTCTGATAGTATTATTATCAAAATCGGCCCAAGATTTTGAGGACAATTACAAATGTTTTGATCCATCGGTTCAGAAAATGTATGCTACAAAGAATATATCAGATGAGCAGCTGGAAAAATGGAAGCAGATATATAAAGATCAAGAGCATTTAGCAGCATACCACCGCATTCCACCTATAAGCACTAATAATAGTGCAGAGGGTAAGCATAGACACATTAACGAACTTGCAAAAAAAGCAAGAAACTTTTCTACTTTCATCAAATTCATTCTGAATGATACTATCATTAGGATTAATGAATCAATTGATCCCATTAATAAGCAAAAACGCGAGAAGAATGACTTGTTAAACGAAAAATGCATACATTGCGGATTCTCCTATAATGATATTAATACTGATAAGAATCCTTGTAAATATTGCAAGGATTTCTTTATGAATAAGAGTCATGTTCCCTCTGCAGGCATACATGTTATGAAAATAGGAGAAAACGTAGGTGAAATCATAGAATTCCCAATCGATAAAAATGTAGGTGATCAGGATGAACTCGTGGATCACAAAGAAAAGAGTTCGCCGATCGAAATATCAAAATACGCAGAATTTATTGATATTGACGATAAAAATAAAGCAGTTTTAGTCGTAAAACTGCTTTATAATCTTGAAACGTTCCAAGATGCCAAAGATTTAATCAATTCTCTGGAAAAACAATCAAAAAATTATGAATCTGCATTACAAAATAAACCAGAAATTTGGTTGGAAAAATACTTGCCTGAATTAATGAAGGAAGTAAAAGATGCGAGAGCTGCTAGAATGAGATTGAAGATAATAAAGAAGTAGAGATGATGAGTGAATAAAAACTTTGTATTAAATTTGTATATAAAAGAATTGTAAAATATAAAAATAAAGAAGTGGTTGATAGGAATTTGAAAATTCGTTGGGTGCATATAAGTTTGATAAATATATTTATGAATATTAATGTCAAATTGGGTGGTTGCATATAGTAATGAAAAATATATTAATAAAAAGTAATGTCAAATTGGTTGGTTGCATATAGTAATGAAAATAAGATTAATAAAAATTAATGTCAAATTAGGTGGATTCGTGATAGAATGCTTCTGTGTATGTGTGGCGTGAGTTAGCATCGGGTGGTTGCGTGATAGAATGCTTCTGTGTATGTGTGGCGTGAGTTAGCATCGGGTGGTTGCGTGATAGAATGCTTCTGTGTATGTGTGGCGTGAGTTAGCATCGGGTGGTTGCGTGATAGAATGCTTCTGTGTATGTGTGGCGTGAGTTAGCATCGGGTGGTTGCGTGATAGAATGCTTCTGTGTATGTGTGGCGTGAGTTAGCATCGGGTGGTTGCGTGATAGAATGCTTCTGTCTATGTGTGGCGTGAGTTAGCATCGGGTGGTTTCATCACAAATTTTAACCCATCCAAATCTTATTAATTATTAAAATTCTTTTACAATTTCTGATGTATTTTTTGAAAACATTTCATATGCAATCTTTCTCCTTTTCTTTCCTCAAATCTTCAAATATTAATAACTTTGGATATGAAATTATTTGGATCTTTTATGAATTTTAAATGTCTTTCTTAATATCAAATCGATTAAATTATTAATATTTTCTAAATTATGCCTTAAAAATCCAAATATAAAAAATCGTAAATAAAAAATATATTTTTTATTTTTATTTTGTAAATAATCCGTTTACTAAATGGGACTGTATCATGAAAGTAACAAAAATCATTATTTAACAAGATTCAAAACTGGTGCAACGAAATGCACATTGATTTTGTAGTGTAACAAAGAGAGATTTATTGTAAAAAGTACAAAATAGTATATTTATTATCGTGATTAGCGTAGAAATGTATGAATTTGGGACGGATTTCTGGTGCATTCATAACTAAAGTGATACATTGTCTGGAGCAGTTCAGATCTTTAACTTATGGCTTGTTTGGTGCTAACTCACCCAATTTAAGTGCACTAGAGGGATTTTGTCTGTAATGAGCATGCACCTTGAGTTGTTGCTTGGTCCGTGTACGAAAGATAGTAATTTAATACTATACTCGATTAAATGTGAATTTCTAATTTTGAATTTGCGTTTTTTCCTGAAAATAGTTACAATATATGAAAGAGTTGGCAAAACTAGAGGACACGTCTTTAAGGGTTTGGCTCGTGCTTCATGTTAATATGCCGAAACTAAAATAAACGTATATTGGGGGTCGAAATTGAGAGCTCATATCTTTAAGTGAAAATTGACACATTTCATATGTTTGATGAATATAAGGATGAAAAAGATGCAAAGCATGAGGATTCAAATGACTTATTGAATTCAATTAAAGACGAGAACGAAGTTTCGCAAAATGACATCGATGAATCAATTGATGAATCATCATTGAAAGACTTTGAAGAATTTCAGACTAAAATACATTCATTCTCTAACTCTCCACAGGATATTTTATACCTTTATAATAGTTTAATTCAAAATAACAATAGTGATTTAGAATTATTTCAACAAAAGTTGATTACTATTGAAGAACTTGGAATATTACCACAAATAATTAGCTCTATTCCTAACTTTGCACCTGAAATTATTGCTATATCTATTGAAATCATAAATTTATTAATTTCTACCTCAGACGATTTAATGAAATTACTTACAGAAATGAATGGCTTTCTCATGATATGCGATATCTCACTTGCAAATATAGAAAATCTGCAAATCGTCATTAATTGCATCGAATTCATTAAATTATTTATAGTTTCGCCATCAAATGACGAAATAATATACTGTACATGCGAAAATGAAGTAAATCCTAACTGTGTTTACTGTAAATTGATCAATTTTCTTGAAAATATGAAAAATCTTCTACAATCGAAAATTTACGAATCCACGAGTTCGCTACTTGTTTCTTGCTTGAATGTATATACTGAACGAAATTACGAAAGAATTCTTCAACTTTCAATTGATTTTATTTCGATTTCCATTCAACAAGAAACAACAGATGATTTCCTAGCTAAAACAGTTTCAAACATAACCAATGGACTCAAACAATTCGGAGATGAAGATGATGAAAACAAATTTACAATTATTAAATTCATTTTCGAATCAGAATTGCGAAACATTCTCTTCCAACAGGAATATTCCACTCTAAAGATACCAATTTTCAATTTAATTAGTCAATTATTCCAAGATCTGATTAATCGAAAATTCGACGAACATACAAACTCAATATATGATCTTATGAACAAATGCATAGGGACTATACCATTGGAATTCATTACAACATATTTCAACGAAAAATCAAATCCAGACTTTTTGCCTTCAATTGTTCATTTAATGACAATCATTGTTCAAGTACCAGTGACAACAAGTACATTAGATCCTGCTCTCCAAAATGACATAAGATTCAATAATTTCATTATTGACCATCTTATCAACCATGTTATGTTTCTTTTGGACTCTGGCTCACTGAAAACCAAAGAGCTTGCTATAGAATTTCTTGATTTCCTGTCAAATATTCCTACTTCTTCAATTTTGATGCATAAATTTTTATCTCAACAAGATGAAACAAGCGGACAGCTAGAATTCATTGATAACATTCATATGCTTTATGAACTTGGTGATCCTGAGATAAAAAGAAAAGTTGTTACAGTATTAAGTCGAATTCTCCAACTTACTAATAAAGAAGAAGTCATAGAGAAGATTAATAATACCTTCTGCGAAGAAGAAGATGAAGATGATGACTATTAACTTGTAGCTAAAATTTTTTTGTATATGTTTTTTTATATTGATATTAATACTTTTTTATATGATCATTATATGGGTTTTTGCATTTCTAACACTATTTTCTTATAAGATATCTTGTAAAGTAATTGCATAATCAAATTGAATTCATATAATGAATTTACTTTAAAATATACGACTAATGTGTATAGACAAGAACACATTTCATGTATATATATATATATATATTGTATTACTAAAGAATATTTCATAACGTTATAATTTTTTTCTGATTTCAAATCGAATTTAATGAAGTTATTTGACAATACGTATTTTTAATGTTTTCTGTCTAATACCATAGGGTTAGATGAATTCATTATAATATTTGATATTTATAATATAAGTTTTCAAATGATTGCCTTCTTGTTTTGGACTTCACTACAGCTATTGTGTTATTTTATATCTATGAACTAGATCAAAATTCATAAATTACTTCCGAAATCTTTGTTTTCATTATTTTTCCCACATATTTAACATAATGTTTTTTCTCCTAATGAATTTTAAAGATATAAGATATTGCAAAATGTTGATATATGAAATTTATAATTCTCAGACATACGATTATTTTTGATTCAAATGCTGTTCGGCATTAAAAGCAAAAATAATCATATATCTGAGAATTACACTTTTCCGACATTTTGGGTCGCTTCGCGCCCCTGACAAAACGTCGGAAAAGTGTAAATTTTTAATGCCTAAAAAAGGCGCTAAAAAGAATAAATTCAATGAGCTGCGAAGTATCTTTATACACGAAATCGATATATATAATGCACTTTATCAGTTAAAAACGGACAAAGAAGAAGAATTAAATGATATTTACAAAATGATCAAAACAGAATTGATTGATTCGAAGAAATATCCGCCCAATAATATTATGGGAGACATTTTAAACATTATTCCGTATAATAATCGCTATACAAAGTCATATTTATCTCTTGCCAAACTCATATCTGATGATTATCATGTGGAAGAAGTCAGACGAATTCCAATTATCTCTAACTACATGTTTTATAAAGAATATGGAATTAAATTAGACAAATCTAATGATTTTGAAAAAATTCAAACAGAAAATTTATCCATTCACACAGAAAATACAATTTACAAAGCAATTATGTATAATGACAAAGAAACATTCATCTCCTTCACAGAAAGAGGTGGATTTGATAAAGATCAAATACTAAGAAACAGCTTTTTGTATCCCATATTTTTTTCATTAAGTCCTAGACAAGGATATTCATTACTTGAATTATGTTGTTACCATGGAGCAGTTGATTGTTTCAAATTATTAAGAACAAAATTTAACTCTGAAATAACTGAAACATGTTTACAATTCTCATTTTTAGGAGGAAATCCAGAGATCATGAGTGAATGTTTGAAATCTCAAACGCCAAATAAAGAATGCATGAGATATGCAATTATTTCACACAACATTGATTTTGTTACATTCTTGATGAATGAACACAAAATAAAGATCAAATTAAGTTATTGCGGACAATATCGTAATTTTGAATCATCTTTGGTTTATTTGGATCAAATTAAAGATATTAAAAAATGTTTTATTAAATCGGCAGTTCTTAATATTCCATCTTTTTGCAAATATTTCCTTTCGCACGGTGCAAAGATCAATGCAAAAGATGAAGATGGACGGATTGCTCTTTATTTTGCAGCAGGAAATAATAGCAAAGAAACAGCCGAATTTCTCATTTCACAAGGTGCAGATATCGATGTAAAGATATAATCGAACTTCTTATTTCACATGGTATAAATGTCAGTGAAAAAGATGAATATGGATACAACGCCCTTCATAAAGCAGCAATGAATGATAGTAGAGATATAATCGAACCTCTTCTTTCGCATGGCACGAATATCAATGAAAAAACTAAATTTGGAGAAACAGCTCTTCATATTGCAGTGGAACGTGGCTATAAAGAATTTGCCGAATCTCTTCTTTCACATGGCACGAATATCAACGAAAAAAATTATAAGGGACAAACTGCTCTGCATATTGCAACACGAAATAATAGATTTGATATTGCTGAACTTCTTATTTCACATGGTGCAAATATCTATGAAAAAGATGATAAAGGACACACTGCTCTTCATTATGCTTCAGCAAATAATAGCATGGAAACAGTCAAACTTCTTATTTCACAAGGTATGGATGTCAATGAAACAGATAAATGTGGAATGACTGCTCTTCATCACACAACATATGGGAACTGTAAAGAGATAGCCGAATTTCTTATTTCACAAGGTATTACTATCAATAAAAAAGATGATACTGGAGAAACAGCTCTTCATTCAGCAGTAAGGAATAATAGTAAAGAAATAGCTGAACTTCTTCTTTCGCATGGTGTAAAAATCAACGAAAAAAATAAATATGGATACACAGCTCTTCATTTAGCAGCAGAAAATAATAGTAAAGAAACAGCTGAACTTCTTACTTCGCATGGTGCAGATATCAACAAAAGAAATGAATTTGGAGACACCCCTCTTCGTGCAGCATCCAAAAAACATTGTAACGAAACAGTCAAACTCCTCAAATCATATGGAGCAAAATGATAATGTTTCGGTATCAAGTGCCTCTCTTTTTCATCTTCTCTCCATATTTCTAAGGCACTTATTATAAACAAAAAATAAGAGAATCTTGGCACTGAGTATATAGGTAAAAACAATTTTTTATTTGCCACTTCTCAATTTTTTTTTTTTGTTTGTTTGATTTGCAAAATTTTGCAGCAGCAGCAAATATAGGAAAGCATAGTGCAACAGTTTAAACAACCATCCTATTATCAAGGCCTTACCATTTTGTTGTTTACCATATGCTGACATGATAGGTTGTTTTAATCGTTGTACATATGTTTTAATAAAAACAACTATATGTGAAAAGTTGAATTCAACCATACTTTTCACCAAATGCTGCAATACTGAAATTATAATTATGTCATATAATCATGATCTCTGAAAGATGCTATAGGAACTGAAACCATTTGACCATTATTGCATAGAAATAACGGCTTTGAATTTAATTTCAAATGATTTACTAAATTCATATTTTCAAAAAAAAAATTCTAATAATATATTTTTTATAATGAATTTTGGAATTAATGTTCTCATACATATTCTGCAACAACTATGAAGTCTGATCTAGTTCCACATATGCAATGGAGAATGGAAGATATAATAGCAACCAACAATATCACTCCCCAACCAACATAAATTGTAATTAAAAAGGCAAACATCAAATGATGAGGTTTGTTGCATCTCATATTTGGAAGATTTACCATGAATTGTTCTGTTTCCATTTGATTCATTCCTTTAGTTTTCTTAGCAATCCAATCACGATATCCTGCTGATTCATTACCTGGATAAAATCCAATTTCATGTATTTCACTACATTTAGGTTTAGTTGAATGAGAAATCTGTAAACAGATAAAAACAAATATAACTATTCTGATTATCTCATAAATAAGCAATAAAATATTCCTTATCAAAGATTCCTTTCTCATTCTACACGTGATACACTTGAATATCATAATGTAACCAATCGAGACGACTGTAAGAACCCATGTGAGGAGGATATATATGTATAATTTTTTGGCGAGATCGTTGTTGCTTGATGGAAAATCATTTTTGATGTAGGACCACCATATTCCTGATTTGATAACAGATCCAAGACTTCCAGCAATTATAAGCAACAGTCCTATTAGGAAAAGGATTAAATCACAGATCATTAAAATGAAATGATTTAAATTGTGGGAGTGGCCGATAGAAATGTGGAACCATAAACGATATCGCTCTGTTTCAAAATTTAAAAATTGAGGCACACTGAAAAGTCTACCTTTCATTGTTCTTACTTAATTTCTAAAAGGCAGCAAATTTGAAAAAAATATAAACAATCGAACACTATTGTTCGAACAATATTTTGAATTTATAAGGTTGTGGTTGAATGCGAATTGAAGCTTAATAAATTTAAAAATCCTTTATTTTATAATTTGTGATGCGTTTCAAGTTGTAAATAACGCTGTTCAAAATTTTTTTATTGTTGAAATAATGAATTTCAAGATGTTGAAACTTAAACCTGTTTACCCTTTTCTATTTGACACACTGATTGCAATTTTTCATTTCCTATATATTATTCCCGAATTTTCCAAAAAATTAAAAGATATCGAGGAATATCCCTCAATGAAGAGCCGTAAGCGAATATAGAGAAAATGTTGAATTAGTAATTAAGATAATTTTATTCTAAATTAAGTTCTTTGGCAATTTCGTTGACATCCAATTTTGATTCATCGATCTCTGGATTAAAAGGTTCAGGCTCTTGTTTTTTAACTTGATAGGAAACGTTGAATTCCTTATCTTCGTCATCGAATGTAAACAGATCCTTATTTTCTGTTTTTTCGCCTTCATTTGGATGATTATTTTGTTGCTTCTCTTCTTCGTCCATTTTTCCATCATACATAAATCCTTTGATTTCGATTTCACCTGGTTCTCCAGAATTCTTTGGTCTTGGTTTCTTTTTTGCTGGTGCTTTCTTCTTTTTAGGAGCTTCTTCTTGTGGAGCAGGATTTGGAGTATCTTTAACAACTATATCTGGTTGAACACCTTGCGGTTTGTACGATGAGATAATTTGCTGTGGATTCTTTGCATGATCACGAATCGAGCGGAATAAAATCATTACAGAGTTGTACATAGATAGCTCAAGTGATCCTTTGATTTCAAGGCCTTGACCGTAATGCTCATAAGCTGATTTAACTCTGTTGAAAACAAATTTGTCAAATTTCGGTTTATATTCTTGGAATGCAACTAATAATCCCTTAAGTTGTGTTGCCAATTCAACTTTCATTGTTTTAGCTTCTTGTAATTGATTCATTTGTGATGGAGTTAAAGGATTTATAGCTTCTAATGATGTTTGCTTAACAACGACTGCGTCAAGTTTCTTTCTCGTTGTATCAATATCTTTTTCCATTCTTTGAACGACAGCTCTTCTTGTTGAAATATCTTTAAGATCATCTGCAGCTCTGAGGTGCAAATCTGCGCATTTGTAATAAGCATTAGTAATAGCATTGAAATTTGTTACAATTCTTCCAAAATATTCTGAATAATTTTGGCATTCTTTATTAACTAAGTCCATTAAGCTCGTACATAGCATATTAAAGGCAGAACCTTGTGCTTTGATGTCATTGGCAGATGCCTCCATCTTCGAAGCAAGATGATCTATATCAGATACTGATGAAGAAAGATAATTTTTTATAAACATTATGACACTTTTTAATCAAAAAAAATTGTGTAGTTGTAAAATTGTTTACAAAAATAATCGTTTTTTTTGCTATTTCATGAGTGAAAATAGCGGAATTTTTTATTTAACAAAAGGTCCAACACGTGCGTCTAGGCCATCAACAGCAACATCAAGGAACCGACCAAAAACAGCTCCAAAATCTACAAAAATTTTTGATTTACAAACTTTAAAAGCGAAAATTGAAGAATTAGAAAAGAAAAACGCTCGGATTTCAAATAAAATTACACATTTACAAGGTGCTATGGTATCTCAACAGCAAAGAACTTTACTTTATAATGATTTCGAAATGGATTTAGAAGATGATCTAAAATCTTTAGAAAAAAGATTCACGAAATTGAATGAAATAACAAAAGAAATCAATGCTTTTGCTGATCCAACAAAAAATACATATGATTACATTCCTCCAAGAATTGAAGAAGAAAATTATCCTGAAAGAACAAAACAACGTCGCGAAAATGAAATTCTAGCACAACAAGCTCTATACAATGAAAGAAAAATAATGCTTTTAGAGATGAAGTTGAAATTAAATCACGATCGAAGAGATTTAGCATTATTACGCTCAAACTTAAACCTCTTTGAAGGAGGTGGTAATTCCATAACCAGTGATAGAGAAATTGAAGAAAATCTTAAAATCCAAATTGAGAACATTAAAATGCATCAAAATCACGAAAAAAGAAGAATTGAGCATGAAAAGAGCCCAATAATCTCTTTACATGATGCAGCAACGACAATTCAGTCTCTTTGGAGAGGATATCGTTATAGAATGCAAAATAAAGAGCAAATAGAAAAAGAACATGAAGAACTTTCTCATAGAAACTTATCGGAGCGATCCTAATATAAAATGTTTGTTATAATCTTTTATTTTCCTTAATTTTTTTTATATTTCTTTGATATTCATAATTACTCAAGGATAGGAAACGATCATTAGGATCTGTATAAATATATTTTGCTCAAAATAGAATTTTGACTTTAAACAATAAAAAAAATTAAGATAATTTTACAAAATGAAGCAATAATTTGATACCGAAAAGAATGTTTATTGGCTAATGTAATTTTCCCACATTTGTGGTCCGAAATAGTTATTTCAGCTTCTTCTTTAATTCATCAGCGGAATGTTTGAGTAATCTAAAGACAGTAGAAATAATAACAATGATATTACCGATAGATAATGCAAAAGCTGCATAGTCCGCGCCTGTACGTGGTTCATCTGTAAAGACGATTTTGTAAAATGATTCCCAGAATGAATAATAGAAGAAAACTGCGACGAGAGCAAGTGCCATAGCGAGCATCAAGATTTGAATTGGTGGTGCGTAGTTACGAAGTTGTTCTTCTGTGACTAAAAACATGAAAAATATTAAAGTGACATCCGAATTTGACATTTTTCATAGAAATTTAAAAATCCAAAATTTAAATAAGGTGCATGCTCAGATCCAATTATAATTAATATTTAGGCAATTTTACAATTATCGTTCTAATTTTTTTTTTTCGAAATGAAGAAAAAGAAATCATCAGATGATGGTTTACAGGCCATCAAAATGATTTCTTTGGTCGATGATGAAGTGCTATTAAAGGTAGACCAGAAATTTAGCTTCACAAACATTTTCGTATTTTTAGGATTTGCATTTATATTCGTTATTTTAATTGCTATATCATATATTGAACCAGACGCATTCTACAGAACAGAAATGATATTTAGAAATGTTGATAAAGATAAAAATGTTTACGAATTTAATAAAATTTACCCTGTTTATGGCAATTGGAAAGTTGAAGGTCTTCAAGCAAGCAATGAAAGTATAGAGTTATACGTTAAACTGCCATTAATTACAAATAAAAATAATCAAGTTGCATTTATCTGTATTTCTAGGTTTTATTACCTAAACAAGCCATTATACCTTAAGAGAACGCGTGTGAATAGAAGTATACAGACTCCATCAACAAAAATCACTTCAGAAATCAATTATACATTTCATATTTGGACTTTATCGAATTTCAACTATACCAGCTTCGAAATAGAGTTCAAAACTGTGAATGAAACAAATATCAATAACGCATATCTACTCTATCGCTCAAAAAATGTAAATGTTTCCTCATGGTACCAATATTTCGCTTTTTGGGTCACAGTATTCCATTTTTGTATAGTCGCCTATAATCACTACAAAGGTAACAATCTTTCTTACGAACAAAAGCTCGTTTATTTACTAGAAATAAGTATTATACTTTATAACAATCCATTATCGCTATTTAACTACTATTATCCAAGCAAATTAATAAGTAACTGCGGTCAATACGCTCACAACATATTTATTTCGATTTTATTTTTATATCTTTTTTATTCTTTCTCTTCTTGCTTTGAAATTAGTATTTATAAGAATATTTTGTATCTTGTTTGGGGATACTTCATTTATACTCTTTATTGGAACTCAAATAAGAAAAATAATTTAATATCAAAAAATATTTTTACAATTCTCGAAACATCGTCAGCAAATACTTATGTTTATGTCCAAATTGGTGCTTTTATCACTCTAGCGCTTTATATTTTTATTCTTAGCGCATTTGCTCCATTTACTTCAGTTCATAGGTTTACCAGGTACTTATTTATCAATATAATCTACATTTCATGGTATTTCGGATTTTTATATTACCAAAACAAATATTTAAATCCAGATTCTTCACTAAATTTATTTTATTTCTTTGCTCTTCTCAATACATACGGTTTTCATATATCGTACTTGCATTCAACATATGAACGATCATTCCTGGATAATTATGAACAAATACAAGACGCTCAGTCTGATAATAACTTAGATCTTCTCGTGGATGAACAAGAAGTCAACGAAGGTGACGCATAAATTATATATTGTTTGTTTTATATTATATTATAAATATTATTTATATATTTATTTTATCATTTTTTATTTTAAAGGTAATACGTTTTTTCGGAAGTTTCCTTCATATCAGTTTGTTATAGTTATTTATTTAGGAGCCATATTTTCCCCCGACATTAAGGATATTATATTCACCTATCAATATCATAATATTGGCTAGAAAAATTTTCTTCATACGACAAACTTAGTATATGTGATCTATATGTAATCGCTACTCATGAGAATATGGCTTAAATAAGTTCAAAAAAAAAGTATCTGTAAGGTGGGTGATTTTTCACCTAGCTGTAAGGATCACACTTTCGAAAGTTTTTGGTCTCAAAGTTTGTCTTGTAATAACCTGAAAAATTCATGTAGTATTGGATGATTTTTTCTAACGTTGCTTTTTACCTTTTCAATTTTGAGAGAGTTCTCAATAAACGAGGTAATTTAGAATGCTCTCTATCTCATCGTCTAATGAGCATAACAAGAAATTTTCTATAACAATTTTTACATATAATGACTAAGCCATACAATAATATCATTTATACCAATTAACATAATAAATGTCAAATATAAAACCAGAAAGAAGTATTAAAATCTCAAAATGATGAGGTATTTTAATTCTCTCTAAGTATATACTTTTCTATTTGTTGAATTATAGTCTAAAACTGATAATACAATGAAATTTTTCACAGGCGTAAGAAAATCCTCAAAATAAATGAGTTTTCTCGCATGATTCATCCAGAATATTGTTAGTATATTCATTTTAACATGACAATTTATTCATAAAAGCATGATATGCTCATAAGATTATATTGTTATTTTTGATTTAAAATTTCTATATTATTAGTTTTACACTGAGTCATAAGACATATTTCCGTGTATATAATTTGAATTTGAAAAATTATAACCTTGATATATTAAACTCAAATTATGTAATTAAGACTATTTATCATATTCTATATTATTATGTTAGAAAATATTAAGTTTTGGTTAGCTCCTTTCATGAATAGTTTAACTTTTTATTTATAATCTTAAATTCTAAAGTGATAATATGGATTTAAGGCATCATTGACTTCAAAACTATATTTCCATTATATTGATCATCGCTGAAATCGTCTTTAAATGGGTCAATCTCTTGAATATTCGAAGTATATAATGGATTATCTATCTCGCATCCAATTCCATTATTAATATCATATTTTTCTACATTTTCTTGACTAAACTGTTTTGCTGGCTTTCTTGCCTCACAAATTAGGATTACAGCAGCAATTATAATGACAATTATAACAATTGCAACTGCTACTCCAATAATGATTATTTTCTTATCTTTCTTTGGGGTCTTTGATGAATTATCAAAAAAGATATGATTATCACTTGACGGAGTATGTTTCAATGGAGATGATAATGTAAATTCGACATTTTGTGTATTTGTTTTGATTTCTTCATTAATATAGAATGTGAATAGAGCGTCTTTTGAGGTTGCAGAATTGCTATCCATTGCTTGGAAAATGAGAGAATAATTTCCTGGAGGAAGATTTTTTTCTACGGTATATACGTAACTCCAATTAGAAATCCCACCATTTGAAAGGACAATAGATGGTCTAAATGGTACAATAATATCATCAGATGGATACTTCACCAAAATAGTAAGACAACATCTAACATCTTGATCTATCACATTGCCTTCAATTAGAATTTCATCATTTGTTTTGTACCCTGTTTCATTTGCAACTGTTATTATATTAACAATAGGAGCATGGAGATTTTCATAAGTAAAATCATATACATATTTTTTTGATTCAATTCCGAATTGATCAGTTGCCCAGATCGTAATGTTATGTTTCCCATAAATGATATTATGATTGCTCAAGGTAATAGATCTTCTAAAACTTTTCTCTGTTCTGTTGCAGAATTGGGGAACCAATATTTGCACCGAAAGAATTGTCAATTTTATATGTGATATATGAGAATGTGTCATCCCAAATTGTTCCATAAATATCAAAAGCTCCATCTATAAATAATCTTTGATCAATTGACTTTATAATTTTCAATACTGGTTCGGTATTAACTAAAAATCTTTTCACAAGAACATTTGATAATTTGTTATTATCTTCGGCCCATATAGTCAAATTGTAGGAATCAACTTCATTTCCTAGATCAATGGTAAAATTCATTGTCTCTCTAAGTTTATTTTGCCTTGTTTTGAAAGATCCTACTAATTCTTTAACTTTGTTTTCTGAACCGTTTGAGTAATTATAAAATAATTGAATTATATTATCAAGCTCAAAATCTTTGACGTTTACAATAATTTCCACATTTTCTCCAGGACTATAAAGTTTCTTAAACTCATTTGCAAATGAAATTGTTGGAGGAGTATTCAAGTTATTATCGACTCCAATGAGGATACCAAATGCTTCTTGAGGTTGAAGTAAGCGATCTTTCCAACCAAGTGAAAAGGCCGTATCTATTTCATTATCGAACACAGGATATGGTCCAGTTATATTATTCCAAAATTGAATTCTGGCATCAAAAAATCTTCCATACCAAAACGTATCGATATTTTCAACACCATAACCATCGCGTACAATCATTTTTAGTTTTGTTTTTTGACCATTTTGTCCATATTGATCTTCCAATATTAAACCTCTGGTTTCTGCAAATGGATATAAATAAGCGCGATCATTGTTACCTAGTTGAATATCGCAGTATGAGGCAATAGATACATAACATGGCTCGCTTCCTAAATTCTTTGCAATAAATTCAATAAGGATCCATTTATTATCAAAAAGAGAGGTTAATCTTGTTGAGATATTAACATTATGTGATGAAGCCACGCCGTTATTGCTTCCCAATATTTGTACATCAGGATAATTATTGACATGAAAGACTGAAGCCCATCCATTAGATTTATATGAAGTTTTTTCACCACCGTATAAAATTTCGAAATTTCCAGGTAAACGATTTCCAAATGCGCTGTTGCTGACAAACTTATAGCTCAGCTCTTTGCTTGACGAGGATGATGATATCAGCTTTGGAAGTACTAGCAATGATATCATTGATTTCAATAAATAAAATTTTCGTGATTTCAATTGATATTTTATATACTTAGTTTAATATGTTTTATTGATTTTTCCATTATTATATCAAGTTAAAAATTTTTGAACAGTTTGTTTCAAATAATTTGAATTGATTATTTGGTAGCCTCTCACAATTTCGATATTGAAAACAAAATGGCAAGAGTTTATATCTGTGATTGTTCAATTTTGCTGCAAAATCACACATTATTATAATAATTTCGACTTTAGTAGTTCACCATTCTCAAAATTTAAATTCAAAAGTGGTCCATTTTTTATTAATTGGCTAAAATCTTCCGAGTTATCTATAGAAGAAAGCGTTTTTGCCCAAAAAAAGATTTTATTTGAAAAGAATTCAATAATCTTTCAAAAAGTCAGTCAAAAACGATAATTTTATATATTATTATCGTCAATAATTGACTATTTAGTTCTATTCCTGCATTTGTTCACATTAAACAAACTATTCCATCAGTTTTTTTAATGAGATTTTTATTATTGAGAATAATTATGTGTTATGGATACTTAAGGCATGAATATTAGCTGCTTTATAGAGAAATTCATATTTTCTTTCATTTTTCATATAATTAAAGCGATTTACTTAAAAATTATGGAGATTCAAAATTAAAACCATTTTTATAATGAAATTCAATCATAATAGTTGATTTAATGGCAAATTTATCAAGAATATCAAATTCTCACAAATTCATCATTCCTCATAATAAACAATTCTCATGTGATGGGTAAATTTTTACCTAATTTGACTTTAGAGAAATTCAAATATTGTATAATAGAATATATCAAATTTGAGCACTGTAATAGCAGTAATTATTGAATTTTGATATTTTTTATTGACATTTACGACTTTTGATTTCTGAGGTGGAAAAAAATTCAAAATTAAATTTTTATTTTGATTCATGGAGTCAAATTGGAGAACAATTGGTGAAAATATATCAAAATATATCGATGATGATGAGTTCTTATCTAATACAAAACCTCTACAAATGTGTAAAATCCTAAATTACGCAACATTAACGTCAAATCAATTCGCAAACTTGTTCAAAAATCTTTCTGAACATTATGGTAAAGATGACATGTTTAAGATGATGAGCCGTGCACGTACAGTCGATTTCAAGACATTCCAAGAAGTTGAAGAAGTTGAAGATACTTTCAACTCTGTTCTTGGAATTCCGACACTTTCTAAAATATTTTCATTCTACAAGAATTCACCACGAACCGAAGCTAATTCAAAACCCAATAAATTTCATGCAAGTATACTTCCCAGATCAATATCACTTGGTTGTGGTGGTTATAGAGTAATAATAAAAATTTCGGGTTTAACCACAGATGTTTATGGTGTTAGAGATGATATGGATTCAACAGAATTTTTAAAACAAATCGCACAAGCAGCGGTTTTAACAGATTTAAGTTTATCGCCACATGATTTCGTTATCAGATTATTAAATGGGAAAACAATCCTAAATAGTCATCCTTTATCAGATTATAAAATGCATGATGGAAGTGTTCTTAAACTTTATTTAAGATCTCGCGTATAAATGCCAGTCATATATTTGTATCCAAAAAAAGAAATGGATGTTAATGTTAACATCAAAATCAATGATGGAATTTTTTCATTTGTTTACCCATCTTTCGATGAAGGAAGCACATGGAAAGTTAAAGCATATCCATCAGGAGAAATCGAACACCTTGGAAAGAAGATGAGATATCTCTTCTGGGAAACACTCTTCTATCCTAATCTCAACATGGGACGAGGTTTCATCATCAAAGGCGAAGATTGTGTTGATTTCTTCCATGATAAACTCAAAATGATGAATCTCAATGATTGTGAGATATGTGACTTCATCACATACTGGTGTCCAAAACTTGTCTCTTACAAATTCGTCAAAATATGCTTCCAATTCGAAAACTTCGACGATATGTGTCCACTGACTGTCGAACCTAAACCACAAAACATAAACAGAGTCTTCTTCGCTGCTCTTCCTCTCGACTCCCCTTGTGATATTGAACCACAAGATCTTCCAAGATTCAATCGTGATGGCTTCACAGTTATCGAGTGGGGCGGAACAATTGTTTCAACTTTAAACTACTAAATGTTTCCTTTTGTAAGTAAAAAATGATCCTAAATAAAAGAAAATTGTATTACATTTCAAGTTATCTAATTAGTAATCACTAACAATTCATAGCAACTTATGTAAATTTTGCGGTGTCTAGGATTCCTTTTTGTACAGATATAGAGCAGTTTTAATTCGGTGTAAACATATTGTTATTGGAATTATCGATAATGAGTTTAAAGACCTTTAATATCTTGATGATCTCAAGCTAGGTTGAATGGGATTTTTTGGCTAATGATCACCAAATAAAAAAAATTTTTTTTAGGTTTATTGACGAGCACATGAAATGCGATATCTATGAATATGTTGGCCCTTTAAAAAAATAATACAGAAAAATTAACAATGATATACAATTTTAAAACATACAAAACATATAATATACAAATAATAAAAGTTATGCAAATTAATCATTTGAAAGTTTGTGAACTGACGCGAGGAAAACCCAAACAGCGTAAATGCCGTTTTCATGAGGGAAAACCTTAACTGACAAGCCGCTTATTATATTATCACCTTCAATACTATAAAAGTGCTGATTTTCAAGTGTTGCACAAACAATATCAATAAAATTATCCAAATCATTATCTCTCATGAAATAATAATGAACAAATGGAGCTCCAATAGCTCTTATTGCTGATGCTTCGCAATAAAAAGAAACATCATTAGAAATTGTTCCTGTTTGTAATTGATTTTCGCATGCATCAATGATTTTTTCGAGGTTTAAAGAAACGCTTCTATTCCATTTAATTTTTCGCGCCGAATATTTCTTTGCAGTGCTTCTTACAGCTTTAAATATTGCCTTTGACAATTCTTCTGTATCGCATTCAGGTTCTGCGTATTTAATCTCTATTTCCTCTTGTTGTTTTGACTTTGCTGTTCTAACTTTCTTCCAGTAAACTTGGTCGTGATAATCCGGATTGTAAACGCTAGTCAAAGGAAGATAAACGCCATCTTTGTCGATAATAGCATTTACTCTGTAAAACGGGCAATATAAATATCTTTTGTTCTTCGTCGGATCCATATAATATTTACTGCCATCGATTTCAACAAAAACATAAGCATTTTCTCCTCTTATTATATCATTGCACAAAATTATGCATGGATTATAATTCAAAGTCAATAAGTAACAAGAAAGCAAGATGCAGAGCTCTAAACTTGATCCTAAGCTATTGTCAATAATCTCTTGAGCATTGAAAACAATTCCTTGATCTTTTTGTGATACAGGAAACATTGAAACAAATCTTAAAATTGATGTCACATCTTTTTCATGTTCTGGCAAAGAAATTTTATACAAATAATCACACAAAGGAATTCCGTTACTATCAAGCATGGTGTCATCATCTTTTGTATCTTTAAACAAATTGTTTTTGTTGATGGAACAACTCATTTGTACTCTCATTAATTTATCATTGGAATTTGTCAAATTTGTCATTGGAGTATTGATTGAAAATGTTCCATTTAAGTTACATTTGTTTTCAATGATTGATGAAAGAGGGATCTCCAATTGTCCTATATAATGTGATTCTTTTTTGTTTCCTAGCTGTGGAAATTGATATTCAACATTGTCAAAAAAGTTCAATGTCAAATTTGACAAATAAAAATTCGGACATTTTGAAACATCAATTTCGAATTCGCAATCCCATCTATCAGCAACTGTTTTCATTGGTGTTGATTCGTACACTTGATCTTCGCATATCGCTATCATTGATATCCTTGGTTTCTTTCCATTTTCGCTGTAATAACCTTGAGAATTCAATTCTTTGTCGATTAAACACATTTCTGTTCTTTTTGGACAATTCATTAATGCTGAAATCCTTACGAACAATGTTTGTGGTTCTTCTGTTGCTTCTCTTTCTTGTTCGTAAGTAAACAAAGGTCTTCTTTTCATAAACAAAAAGTTCCAAATCTTTTTCAAAATTGAAAAAGGAGATTCTGATTTTATTTCAGAAACAATTTCATCATAACATATTTTGTTTTCTTCTTTCTCTTCTTTCTTCTTTTCCCTGATATCTATTGGATTCTTAAATACAATTGTCGGAGCCATTGATGCTAATAATGTATCATTTTTCTTGTTGTCTAATTTAAATCTCATCATGTCTCTGTCTTTGTTGTCATTTGGATCAGCGTTAAAAGAAAGAGCTTCAATGATTTGTGGATCATTTGGATCGCAATGTTCTTCACTAACTGCGGAACATGCAAATGTTCTTTGTCTCCCTGGAATTCCTGAAACAGAAATTTGTTTTTCTGCTTTTTGGTGGGGTTTGTTCTGTCTAATTCTCGTGATACTAGCATTAGGATTAACACATATAAATGCCGCTCCTAAGATATTTCCTTCAACAAGTTTTCCATTGGAAAGAGGAGTGTCAGAAGTGAAGTGATTTTCATAATATTTTGCTGGCTCTCCGTTGAAAACAGGAAGTGTTGTATCGCAAACTTTAAACACTCCATTCTTACTCTGTTCCCATATCTCTATATTGATGTACTTCGGAATTCTCGTTATTATGAATTTCGCCCCGAAATTAACTTGAGATGTGAAATCTGAATCCAAAGATGAGGCCATTGATATTGCTTGTTGTCCACCAACAATAATCTTGACGTAGTTGTATGTTTCCGATGCCTGATTGAGTCTCTGAACTTCAGAATTTGGTATTTTACTGTCTTCTGTTGTTTCAACTGTTGTTAATTTCGGATTCCATTCTGTATCTCCGGCATTTGGCAATCCTAATTGTTTTCTGTGCTTCATTAAGTCATTGTAAAGTTGTTTCTCCTCTAATTTTTCGCCAGAAATTAGATAATTGTATTCAATAATTTCATTTATGCGTTTTTTAAAGGTTTTCTCTTGTTTTTTCTGTAATTTAGTTTTATCTTCTTCTGAATATTTCTTGGAATACCATTTTAGAGCGATTGGAGTTTCAACAAAAGAATTTGATCTAAGTTGTTGTAAATTTTGCCAAATAACAGTTAATTGATCTTTATAAGATTGTAATTTTTGCTCTTCTTTGTCTATTTCTTCTCGACAATTAATAATATCGCTTAAAATTTCGACTTTATTATCTGGATTCTCTTTTAAAGAATGTCTAAGTATTTTAATGCGTGATTTATAAAATGCAATGAGTGATTCGTTGGAATGTTGCATATAGGCGTTGTATAATGATTCTAATTTCTTGGAATAATAAAATTGATCTGAAGATAATGCATGAACATCGTATTTTATATTTTTAATTTCAACACGAAGTATGTCGTTGACACTTACATTTGTAGGATCCCAAAAAAATGCAGGATAAAAACTTGTATGTATTTCGTCAACGGAATAATATGGTACATTTTCGATATAATCTCCTTTTTTGTATTTGTAATTCAGTTGTGGTGGAGTTTGTCTGATAAATAATGGGTCAAGCTTGAGATTTGATTGTTCATCAAGGAAAACTCTGTCTTTCGGGGTTCGTTTTAATCGATTTTTAACTCTTTGTGCATTTTCGTCTTTGACTAACATATTTGTATTAACAAACACGCCATCATCTTGGAATTGTGAACTGTTATTTAGTGGACTATCTGTCTTTAGTTCAGATGATGCTAAAGCAGTTAATAATATTTTGGATTGATCAAGTTCCTTGACATCATTTACTGCAGCTTCTGTAGAAGTCGTTAATTTTCTAAAATTCGAATCGATGAATCCATTAATCATTTCATCGTCTATTTTAAATACTTCTGTTTCTTCGTAGATTTCGGATTGATATGATGCCTTTTCTATTGTATTGACTAGTTTTTCGATTTGTTTTTCGTAATCTTCTGTCTCTGATGGCTTACAACTTTGAGATTTAATTTCATCAAGCTGTTTTGCATAATTGCGCACCTTTTCTTCTAGATCAGACATTACAGAGGAGACGCAATTTACAAAAATAAAAAATTTTCGTTAATTTTATTTTCAAAAAAAAATGATGAGGGATATTGAATGCTTTTATAAATTAGCTTAAATAATAGGAATATAATGAATTTTACAATTTAAAAATAGCTGATATTCAACATCTAGATAGTATTTCAAAGATGGATTTAGAATGTGCTTGAAGTCGTTCCTAATGTGAAAGTACATTGCGTAACATTCAACCACGAATAACAAAGATATGTGCGAGTACCCTTTCTTCTAATCTTGAAAGACATTCTTTCTCATATTGAGTACAAGCCCTTAAAAAGTACAATATGAGAGATACAATTTTCTAAGGAAAATCTTGGCTTTTGATAAAATAACCTATCAATCAAGGATTGTATTAGAACGACATTTCGATTCATCATATAACATATTTTGTTATAATTTTGGAATGGTATTGTTAAGATTACGTAGAAGAAACTTATTTAATATTTCAAATTAGTATTGGAAAAAAATTGAACAAGAAACATAGAATCAATAAAATTTGAAGCTTAATTTTATCATTTACTTAATAGGTATTAAAAATCCATTTTGCATATGATTTCAATATATCAATCGTGAGAGAATGAAACAGCTATACATTAATCAATTTATCTGTAGAAGCTATATCAATCGTGAGAGAATGAAACAGCTATACATTAATCAATTTATCTGTAGAGTTTGTTCAATTATTTTGTGATCAAACTCTGAAAATTTTTGTTACAATGGATTTCATGAATTAATAATAAGATTCCTTTTTCACTTATGTCTATTGTTGTTTCTTACTTAATACTTATTAAAAAACTTTTTGCACATGATATAACATTTATTTAGATAAAAATTAAAATTAATACAAAGTTTATTTGTATTCCAGAAATTTGGCAATTATCAGAATGCAATAAATGAAATTATATATATACATATATATGTATTCTCTTTAAATGTGCAAATCTATATTCTCTCACATTTTGAATTATATATATTGCAAAAAATCACAAGTATGAGATGAAATCATTAATAATGCATGCAATAACTGAATGCATATGATTTCAATATATCAATCGTGAGAGAATGAAACAGCTATACATTAATCAATTTATCTATGAATGTTAATATATCAAATAAAAAAAAAGATTAAGCAAAAATGTATAGAATGTTTATTTAGTATACTTTAGACGAAAACTTTGTCTAAGTGTGCGTGAAGTATGTCATCAATAATCCCTTTACCTCTTTTAATCATATCGTTAAACAATTCAACCAAATAATTTTGAAATTTATGTCTTATAAAAATGTTTTATTACTCATTATATACTTATTTGTTTGCTCAAAATAAAAAATTAGTAGTTTAAAGTTGAAACGATTGTACCACCCCATTCGATAACTGTGAAGCCATCACGATTGAATCTTGGAAGATCTTGTGGTTCAATATCACAAGGAGAGTCGAGAGGAAGAGCAGCGAAGAAGACTCTGTTTACGTTCTGTGGTTTAGGTTCGACAGTCAGTGGACACATATCGTCGAAGTTTTCGAATTGGAAGCATATTTTGACGAATTTGTAAGAGACAAGTTTTGGACACCAGTATGTGATGAAGTCACATATCTCACAATCATTGAGATTCATCATTTTGAGTTTATCATGGAAGAAATCAACACAATCTTCGCCTTTGATGATGAAACCTCGTCCCATGTTGAGATTAGGATAGAAGAGTGTTTCCCAGAAGAGATATCTCATCTTCTTTCCAAGGTGTTCGATTTCTCCTGATGGATATGCTTTAACTTTCCATGTGCTTCCTTCATCGAAAGATGGGTAAACAAATGAAAAAATTCCATCATTGATTTTGATGTTAACATTAACATCCATTTCTTTTTTTGGATACAAATATATGACTGGTTTTCCCCCGCGATTTCTTAAAGAAAGTTTAAGAACACTTCCATCATGCATTTTATAATCTGATAAAGGATGATTTTCAAAGAATTGTCTTATACCAAATACTATTTTGAAATCATTTGGTGTTAAAACCGCTGCTTGTGCGATTTGTTGTAAAAATTCTGTCGAACTCATATCATCTCTAACACCAGAAACATTTATAATGAAATGATCCATACAATTTACTTTTACTCTGTAACCACCACTACCAAGTGATATTGATTTGGGAGGTTTATTTGCAAGAGAATTGCTACCGCAACAGCATTCATCGGGTTTTGAATTAGCTTCGGTTCGTGGTGAATTCTTGTAGAATGAAAATATTTTAGAAAGTGTCGGAATTCCAAGAACAGAGTTGAAAGTATCTTCAACTTCTTCAACTTCTTGGAATGTCTTGAAATCGACTGTACGTGCACGACTCATCATCTTAAACATGTCATCTTTACCATAATGTTCAGAAAGATTTTTGAACAAGTTTGCAAATTGATTTGACGTTAATGTTGCGTAATTTAAAATTTTACACATTTGTAGAGGTTTTGTATTAGATAAGAACTCATCATCATCGATATATTTTGATATATTTTCACCAATTGCTCTCCAATTTGACTCCATGAATCAGAATAAAAATGAAATTTTGAATTTTTTTTCCACCTCAGAAATCAAAAGTCGTAGATGTAAATAAACAAAAACAAAATTCCATAATTACTGTTATAAGCAACTATCCAACTCATGTATATTCATTCTCAAATATTCAAATATTGCAACTTTAAGAATTAATTTATCCTTTCCAAATCAGTCATAAAATATCTTTCCTGTAGTATTCTCGAGTCTCTTTGTTTTGTTTTTAAACAAATATCTTTTAATCCAGTAAGGTTTAACAACTTATACCAAGATATTGATATATTACCCTGTCTAATATCAAATTGGTCAATAAATTATTTTACATTGAAGTTTTGAAGATAGTTACATGTGAATAAAACAAATACATTAAAAGCAAAGAATTAATATAAAAGAAATGAATCATAAGATATATGCTAAGGCTTGTAAAAGGATTGAATGTTGTCTTTTTCATATATTCCCCGGTGATGGTGGCAGATACAATAAAAGAGATAAGAATCAGAAACTTATACCTTTTTTAATGAATTTCATTTATGAACTGCTTTCACATACAAGTGTTTGATCGTGATTTAGTATTAATATTGTTCAATATCCATTTTCAAAAAATTCCACAAAACAGATATTGATTCATAAGTCATAACTACATTATAAAAATAAAAGTACATACTTGTGTGATAATTATTTCATAAAGAGAAACAGTATGATAGCTATTTCTTTCGTACTCTCAAAATCAAGGAGAATTTGAATTGAAATTATACAAAATCCTATCATACCAAAAATAAATCTGCTTCTAATTTAGAGAATCAGAACCGATTTGAATTATTTGATAATTTCGGTAAATTGTCAAAAAGCAGGCAAATGGATTTGAGGCAACGTAAGAAGAATGTCATTGATATGAATCCACCAGCTCTGCAAACATATATAACCCAGCTATGCGATAATATTAATCAAAATGAATCAATTCTATTCAAAGTAGCTCAAAATAATTTCCAATTTTACGTAGAATCAACATATAGGATAGCAGAAGACTCAAATGAAGCAAGCTACTTCCTTGATGAGTTATTTGTTGCAATTTCGCTTCAACAACAATCCGCAATTAATCACATTTATTTATTAAACTCCCTAATTGATGTATATCTTGGCGACAAGATTAGCAAAGCAAACAGAATGACTCGTGATTTAATAAACTTACCACCAATACCAAACCAAAAGGTCTGGGATGGTTTAGCAATTCTCCTAAATTGGATGGCTAAGACGCTACGTGCTTCAATACAACTAATACTTAAGCCACTTGCCGATTCTATGTGGAGGTGGTGCTATTCCAAAGAAATTGATCATTGCCAATCAGGTTTAATGCTTATGAAATTATTTTTAACCAACTTTCCTGGATTTCTTGAAGAACATTTCTTCCAAGTTCAAAGTATTATACGTTCTAGTATGGAGAACCCTAATGATATGATCAGAAGTGCGGCAGAATCTTCCTTAATAGCAGCCATTTCAAAACCTGAAACACGTGAACATTTCCGCGTTGTTACACTATGTGCCAGTTTGAATTTTACGTTAAGCGAAAAGAAATGGCAGGATTTCGCCGGAGCAATTAAAGCTGCGAATATAGTTGTATCGATAATCCCAGAAAATTTAGCTTGCTTTACATTTGTAAGTTTACCACTATCATTTCTGAATGAACGAGATATAGAATGTCAAGTTGCAACACTCAAAGTTTTAACATTTGCACTTCAAACAACACCTTCGCTATTTACGGCAGAGATTATCGTCAACATTCTCAATGAATTTAGAACTTTACTCAAAAAGAAATCGAATTACCGAAGAGAAATCTTATTTACTTTTGGAGACTTCTTATTACAACGAAAGCCACCATATTTTACAAAAGAAATCACGATTATACAGAAATTACGAGCTTCTCTAAGCGATCAGATCGATTGCGAACAAGCCTGTTACGCAATAATCGGAATTAATTCGGTATTAGATTTAAACGCCTCTGAATTTAACTCAATATACCAGCAACCATTAACTGATGTAATTGTTGATGGGTTAGTTAAGCTTTCCAAGAACAATCCCGATAAAAGATCATTTGTTCTAAATTCCTTCATAAGTCTGGCCAATACATTGATTCTTTCTCAAGCATCGCCACAACAGATAATTGTTTACTGCAACGGATTCGTCAAACTCGACATTCCGCCGCAATATTTTACGACCACTTTAATTTATCAATGTTTACTCTTCCTTAGTAATCCAGAATTAGCTGTGAGAACATCTGTTACATCGTTCATATCAAACTACGCTTCAAAGAAGCAATCAAACGATGTTTCAAAATTATTATTAAGTGCCGCCTGTACAGAGCCTAATTTAGACCTTAAAATGAAACTTGTTACATCATCAACCTTGGTTCCACCTTTAGATGACACTTATTTCATTCCTATCAAAACATTATTGCATGATGAATCTGCAAACATCCGAAAAGCTGCATTAGACCTATTGGCAACGCACGTAGATGACCCAAAGGTTGTGGTTATCTTCAAAGATTTCCTTTCCGAACAAGTTTCGATTTTGAAAAACGAGATATCTTTCTCAAAATCGGCCATTTACTCGATTCTCATGATTGCAACATCCCTAGAAAAGGAGAACCCCTCATTCCTGAACACGTTGTTCTCTCCTTTCTCAACATTTATTATTTTACATCTTGTAGAGATAAAAGACAAGCTACCGACCTGCGCGTTATCATTATTATCACATGTTATTGACATTTCTTCAGCCGATGTCGACGTAGCTAAACTTACAAAAGTTCATATATCTACTTCTTTGACAATCCACTCATCCAAGAAACGCCTTGATGCTGCATTAGAGCTTATTATGGCAGCCTTGAAGTATACAGACCTTAAATTTAGCATCTACCGCGAGAATTTTTATTTGGTCAGAATGTTATTTGATCTTGGCAGTTTAGGTGAGTCGGATGTTACGAGATCGAAACTTTTATCAGTTTTATCGATGATTGGCTCAGTAAGACAAGATACTTTCGAGTCAGATTTAGTCCGAAATGCAATGACAGCTTATTCTACTTCATATTTCATTTCCTTGCTCGAATCAAACAGCCCAGTCGAATGTTTGATATTCGCTTCAGCAGGAGTTTCTCTTTCCTTGTTATTTAGCATATTAAGAGACGAATCTTTTTCGGCTCTTCACGCTTCCACCATAGAAGCACTCTTAGCAGTCATAAAAGTGCAGTCTCAGTTCGGAAATCGGCTTGAAAACACTCTAATCAAGCAGATGAACGATTTATTAACTCATTGCGGCCAAAGTACCTCAAATATATTACTTTCCAACATCACAACTCTCATTGCCGTATTGGGAGATCGTTTCCGACCCTTAGTTCCTCATGTCGTAGATTTTATTTGCCAAAAATGGACCAAACTCGACAAAGGCCAGCTTATTCGTATCACAGATTGGCTTGTAAACAGTGCCCATGATGCAGCAGAGCCATTTATCCCAAGATTGGCCACAGTTTTCATAAATGGAATTATGACGTACGACGATCGCACCGTAGACTCGATTTTCTCAGTATTTATGAGCTTCTCTGAACAAGTTGCTGCCATAACCCATATAATTTACCCTCCAATGCTGTTATGGATATCTTATAACGCTAAATCTCCAATAATTAACGATGTTTTGACCAGAACCAGGTTCATCTTTGTCAACAGTGATACTTCCCAGTTCTGTGGCCAGATAATCCAATGCATGATTGACGTAATCAAGCAAGATCACATTTTACAAGACAAAATTCTTGATATTTTATGTATTGTCGCATCCCATTGCGGCATGTCATTTCTTCTTTTCTTGCCCCGTCTCAATGGTCTCTTCGATGTCTTCAGCCATCCAGTTTTGAAAGAAATAATTTTGACATTGAAAAACGGTGGCAAAATTTCTGAAGTAAAGAAACTCATGAATTTTGTTTCTCCTGATTCGAGGCAACAAGCTGTTCTCAACAGGAAGAAATCCACTATCAACAAACCCAGAGAAGCGTCATTTGTCGCAATGGCTCCAAAACAAGCGTCAGATGAAATTCAATGGTTAAATTGGTCGAATGACTTTTTCTATGGAATTGTAAAGAATTCAATTTCCAGAGCCATATCAGCATGTTACACATTATGTATGCGACATGCAGAAGTATGTCGAACCATCTATCCATTGGCCATCAGTTTGGTTTACGTGATTTCTCTTGAAGACAAATCGAACAAAGGAAACATTGTTACGATTTTTCAGTCTGTTTTCTCAGAAAACGAAGCTCCGAGATCAGTCATCAGACACTTTTTGGCAGCAATAGAGATTTTAGAGATACTTAATATCAAGACACCAATAAGTACTGAATCAATAGCGATGGCTGCTTCGAAATCAGGTGTTTTCCAACAAGCGCTCAGAGCAACAGAGAATTTGTACGAACAAGGAAATTTCGATTTGGCTGAGAAACTCATTATTTTGAATCAGTCATTGAATCTTCCTTTAGCAGCACAAGGAATTCTCAAACAGAGTCGACAGAAAGGACTAGTTGTTAAACAGGATTTGTTGTATGAAAAACTCGGAATGTGGGATGACGCATTGGAAATGGCAGAAAAGAATTTGATTTCGCATCCGAAAGACTACAATTTGTTACTAAGAAAAATCAAATGTCTTTCGCAGTTATCGAGATACGACGAGATCAGATTATACAACGCTGATTTGCTCATGAAAGCAAACGCGGACATCCATTTGTTCGATTACAGTTCTTTCATGAAAAGTTGTGAAGAATTGTCGAAGAAGAAAATTGAATACGAAAATGACGATTATTTCTGGTATTTGGCCATTTATTACGTCATCAAAAAAGAAAACTCGAAATCGATAAAAATAATTGAAGAATTACGTCAACAGAGGATTTCGAATCTTTTCCCTGTAATCCATGAAGATTATGAACGAGCAATTACTCCTTTGAGCGAAATTGATGCTTTGCAGCAACTGTACGAGATCATTGATGTTTTGAAGTTAAAGGATCTTTCGAACAGTCCATTACCAAACGAAAGAAACAAAGCGAATTCCGAAATTTCCAAAATTTTGCAAGTTTGGAAAGAAAGATTCAAATTAATGCACAAAAACCAACAGAGTTTGCATAGATATTTATATCTGGCAACAATAGCATTTGAGCCAAAGGATCTACAAGAACAATGGCTATTTTTCATCGATCTAAGTTTGTCAAACAAATCTTATTCTTTGACAAAATCTGTAATCAATTATTTGAATCAAAAAGTGACAGAAAAAGAGTCACTTTTTAGAAATAAATTATCGATTTTTGAGTGCAAGTTATCACATTGTTTAGGGGATACAGAGAGTATTAGCAGACTTCAGAACATCATGAACACGTTAAATGGCAATGATCTTTTAGAAGAATGCGCAAATACTTTAGGTATTTGGTTGTCAAAACCGGAAAAAATCAGAGAAGTTTTGAATCAAGTTTACAAAACATCAAAGAAACCGGAGACATTCGAAAAGTGGTCGAGAACTAATTTATCATTATATAAGACTACGAAAGAAATGTCTTATGTTGAAGACGCTTTAAACGGCGCAATAAGTGGTTTAATTGCAACAGAAGGAAAAACAATAAACTTGTCACTTTTGTTGTTAAGTTTATTATGTTTAGTACCTGAAGATGATGAGAAAACCATGGGAATATTCAGGGATAGAATGAAAGAGATACAACCACATAAATGGATTGACATTGTTCCACAGATAATTGCGAGATTAACAAGAGATGATACTTGTTTCCACAAAACTTTGTTTGATTTGTTGTTTTACATTGGCGAAATCCATCCAAACGCCATTGTTTATCCAATGATGGTCCAATACAAGAGCGATAATGATCTCAGGAGATCAATCGCAAAAAGAATTTTTGAGAAGCTCGAAATGAAATACAACAACATCACAAATAACATAACTGACATTGCGAATGAGATGATGCGTGTTTCTGTTTCATGGTTCGAACTCGCTTATCAATGCATCGATGAATCATCTCATGAATTCTGTCCTGATGTCAACAAACAAATGATGTTGAAATTCTTAGACCCTCTAAAGGAAATTCTTTCTAAAAAATGCGAAACATGCATGGAAAGTAAATTCTTCGCACAAAACTACAGTCATTTGAAGATTGCTTTCGGATTACTCAAAAAATACGAAGAAAACGATGATTTAGGGTCATTAAATGAAGTATGGGATCATTTTTCAACTGTTTTCAACAAATTAAGGAATGTTTGTAATGACATGAATGAACTTAAATTACAAGAGATTTCTCCTGTTTTGTTTAATCTCCATAACTCTGATTTGGCTGTTCCAGGAACATACGAATTCTCCAAACCTCTTGTTTATATAAGTTCTTTCAAAAATGTCATAAAAATCATCAATTCCAAACAAAGACCTCGAAAGATTTGTATCACAGGAAGTGATGGAAACAAGTACAAATTCCTTTTGAAAGCTCATGAAGACACAAGACTTGATGAACGTGTCATGCAGTTGTTTGATTTCATTAATACTCTTGTTGACAACTCTGTTTTGAGAATGAAGAATTTCCTTGGAATGACAACTTATAGAGTTGTTCCAATTACAGGAGAAGTTGGATTAATTGGCTGGGTAAACGATTGTGGAACATTGCATGAAGCTGTAAAAGAATCACGTCGTAAAAGAGGAATGAAAATTCAAGCGGAAATGCAATCTACAATTAATTACGCGCCAAACTATGATACCCTTAAATTGGATGATAAACTCATTGCTTTCAAGAAAGGTCTTCAAGCAACGGATGGTTTAGATGTCAGGAGAATTCTCCTTGCTTCTGCTCCTTCGACAGCAACATGGTTAACAAGAAGAACTACTTACGCATCATCTATGGCGATTATTTCAATGGCTGGATACATTCTAGGACTTGGAGACAGACACTTTTCCAATATAATGATTGGAAAAACAACTGCGAAATTGGTTCACATCGATTTTGGAGATTGTTTCGAAGTTGCTATGCATAGAGAAAGATTCCCAGAGAAAGTTCCTTTCAGATTAACAAGAATGTTAGTCAATGCTTTAGAAGTATCTAAAATTGAAGGAACATTTAGAACTTGCTGCGAAGATTCTCTTGATTTGATGCGTCAGAACGGACGTCAAATATTGTCATTGCTTGAAGCATTCATTCACGATCCTCTTCTCCAGAGACAGACGAATCATAGTGGTTCATCAAATGTTGATGACGCTGTTTCTGCAGTGAAGAGAATCTCAGACAAACTGAGTGGAAATGATTTCGAAGGAATGCAAGGAAACCTCAAAGTCAGTGACCAGGTTGAACTGCTCATTGCTCAAGCAATGGATGAAAAGAATTTGTGCCAGATGTTCAGTGGTTGGTGTCCATGGTGGTGAAAAATTTTTGTTGTTTATAGATATATATCTTTATATATACTTTATACTTTTTTATTTTTATGTTTGTATTAAAATTGTATGTGTATATTGTCTTTATAACTTTTCTTTATATAAGCTTAGATTTAAATTGCAAAATTCAGTTTTTTTTTTCTGGAGCAAATATCTCTTAAGGATGTACTTGAATGATGTTTGATTCAAAAATTTGAATTATATCAAGCGTTTTGAGAATATACTCTGTTAGTACACAATAATTCTGAAAAGATTATAGAGTTCATAAAATTATTTTAATATTTCACGTCAAAAATTAATTATTCCCCATCAAGTCTATGATCACAGTTTTTTTGGACAGAGTACATATGGTTGCACCTGGAGACCTCAAACTAGCCAAGAAGAATTCGAACTAAACATTTTATATCTTTTTTTTTGACTAAAATTCTTTCAATTTAAATAGTTATACCCAATTACAAGCATTGACTTTCTCTGAAACTTTAAAGTTCATTCGAATTTCTCTTATTTCTTATTTCGCATGATGATTTCATGTCATTTACAATTACAACAATGAAATATTTGATAATGTAATCGATATTACAGGTAATCCTTTATATTTTGGAAATTCATATCGATATAAAACTTAAGACAGATATCTGTGTGCATAAGAATCTTCTTCCAAAAGCATTATTTGAATTTTTAAGATTGACTGAAGAATTCGTGACAATAGGAACATTTATATCAATTTTTGTATGTTGATCAAATGCATGCTGTTTATGAGGAAGATTAAGCACATTAGATGCTTTTTGTTTCCCACTTTCAGTGTGGAAAATCAAATTTAATGTTTTTGCTTTATTATGATTAAAAAATGTTTCGGGCGGGGCTTGAACCCGCGACCGTCTGCTTATAAGACAGATGTGCTAACCGACTGCACCACCGAAACCTTCGAGAAAATGGCAATAAGTGATTTTAAGATAAATATTATGCACTTTTCCATCATTTGAGAATGACTTTCAAATCAATTAGGAGAGCCAGAAAGAATTTTAAGATCATTTCTAATATAACATATGAACTAATTAAAAGTTAAACAAGTTAATTAAAATAATATTTTATTCTTAAAATAAAAATTTCCCATCATATGTCGGAAATTGAATTTAAAAAAAAAGGTAGTGGGGCTTCCAGGCGCGTTGCGCCCTCTAGCCCATAAGAAATTTTTCCCAAGACCCAAGAGGAGGACCGAACCCCAGCCGACCAGCCGGTGACTTTTTTGTAGAGCACTCAAAATAGTATAACTTTGTCCGGACAAGTAAGGGTCTATCGTCGCTACAGGAAAAGTTACAGGCGTTCCAAGGAAGTATACTTTGAGAAGCCTTTTCTCCCTTTTAAAACAAGATAGGACGGTTATTTTACAAAACTGACAACACTTTGACCGAGTAGTTTTTTGTGCTGAACAAAAAGTGTCATATAAACATCTGTCAAAAACCGCTTTTTAACTTCACTTAAAATGTCACGTAAGCTACGTAAGAATATACGTAAGAGGAAGGGAGCATTGAAACATCCAATAGTAAAACTGACACCACAACAACAGTTGCAACAACAAATGATGAATGACCCCACTATGTTGCAACAAATGTCAAGCAACCATATGCTTTTAAACCGAGTTATTGGTGCACAGAGTGGAGGTTTAAGAGCGGCACTTTTAGCGAAAATGGCAGGCTATGGTGGAGCTGCAGACGGAACAGCTTATAACCCTCAATGTCAAATGAATTTGAGTTCACTCAAAAATCAAATAACAGATGTCAAAAAGTCAAACATAGACATACAGAAACAAATAAGTGAAAACGAAAAGAAACTAGAATATGACAGACACACAAAGAAACTCAATGAGTTAAACGTAGAGAAAAAGAAGAAAGAAGAACAACTGAAAGAACTAAGTACAGAGGAATATGCGAAAAAAGTGTCAGAAAAAGCAGCAGAAGTAGCAAAAATGGAACAAGATGTTATAAATTTGAAAAACCATACTACTCAATATAAAGTACTGAAAGATGAAGAGATAAAACAAAAAGCCCTGAAGACATATATGGATAGCGATGAGTATAAAAAAGAAGTTGAAGCAAATGTAAAGGCAGAAAAACTTTTACAGTTGCAAAACCAAACCGTACAGTATGAAAACTTAGCACAAGAAAGTAAAAATAACGACGCAGCCATGCAAAAGGCAATGAAAAGCGCAGAATATATAAAAGCTAATAATGACTGGTTAGATGCCCAAGCCAACGCTAAAGCAGCCCAACTTATAGGGTCAATAAGGACAAAAATACAAGCGGATGAAGACAGTTCAAATGAAGCTTTAATGAATGCTGACTTTAAGAATGCCTTCGAAGCTCTTCATAGTAAGGTGAAACTAGTGAACGACTTCTCATCTGGAAAGAAACTGAAGTCTGAAGGTTTCGACAAAGAGTTAAGAGAAGTAGCACAAAATATGACGAAAATAACAGATGCAGCAACGAGACAGGCAGTTCAAAGTGCCTATGACGCCGTTAGAGCAACTGTTGTGGAAAGTCAAGAAAAAGAGTTACAACAGACCAAAACAGACCTAGTAAATGCTTTCTTAAGAACGAAAAGTCAGGTAGGACATTATGCTGCAGATGGAACATATGTGCCAGCTGGTGGAACTTATATACCACCAAACCCTCCAAGAGAAGCACCTGCACCAGGACTACCTAAAACATTTACATCGTCACATGGACACAGACACAGGCATGCACCAAAACCAACACAACAACCAACAGTTCAAAATCCAGCACCACAACAACAACCAAAACCAACAGTTCAAAATCCTGCACAACAACCAACAGTTCAAAATCCAGCACAGCAACCAACAGTTCAAAATCCAGCACCACAACCAAAACCAGCACAACAACCACCTCCACAACCAGCACAGCAACCAACAGTTCAAAACCCTGCACAACAACAACCACAAACAGAGCAAGGACATAAAAGAAGTAGAGAAAAAGGAAACCAAGAATTCTTAAAAATGCTTAAGGAAGATTATGGTTACCCAGATACTCTTGACTTTAGTGACAGATATAAAGAAGCTATTAGAAAGTTCAAGGAAGGAAATACTGACCCGAACCTATTTAGCTTTATGGTTCAGCACCAAATGGGATATAATTTCAAACCTGGAAAATACAAGCTCGCTAAGGGATATGATTTAATAGCATATCATCCAAATGACATGACTGAATTTACTCCGAGATATTTGGTGTCAGAGATAAATGATAATTCAACTATCTTCATGAAACGCGTAAAAAATAGAGACGGAACGAAAGAAGAAAGGTTTATGAGTCCGGATGACTTAGATAGGGAACTTGTTAAAAACGGTCTCGGAATATATGAAATGCCAGCAGATGAGGTACAAGAAACTCAACAGGAAGAAGTTCAGATACAACCAGACATGGAAGAAATAGTTCAGCAACAACAGCTAGAAGAGCCTGAAGGAAACGAACAAGTCCCTCCTTTGGAAACTAACTTCACAGAACTAGATGAAGATTTGGAACAGCCGAAAAATCTTGACCCTCAACAAGTGTATGCGGAGAATATGGAATCTTTCCAAGAGTCTAAGAAAAATTCGGCTGACATAGTAGAAGAATATCGAAAAATGTTCGCCGACATACAAAAGACTCCAACATCAGATGAAAATATTCAGCATAGAATGGAAGTACTGAAAGAAAATGTACGCAAATACAATAATCCTTTTTACTTACGACCATATAACGTTCAATCTTTGGCTGAACTCGGTGAAAATAAAAGGTTAAATTTCAACAAAACATATAGAAATGAAACATTGTTTAAAGTTCATTCAGAACCTAACCAATATGGAAACAAACCTACTTTTGTTTCTGCAGACTATGGAACTACAATGAGATGGGGTCATAAAGCTAATCCGGATAGGTGGTTCATAAACTTACAACCTCAATTCCAAGAAGTTGTAGACGCAATGGAAGTGAATGGTGAACCAGATATAGCTGGTATTTTCAGCGCGGCTTTAATGCCATTGAAAGATATGAAACATGCAGATATTTTGGACCAGTATGAAATGAACATGGCTGAAGGAAATATAACACCTGACGTTCTAGAACATTTATCTCAAAGAACTACACAGAACCATAGAGATGGTATATTTGGTGAAGAGTTTAGAAAGAAAGTTAGGGAGAGAGAAGGAAGAGAACCTATTGTACATGACCTTGCAAACGAAAGTTTGCAAAATGTCATAAAAACTTACTTTGCAGACAACGAAATGAGAAGGGATGAATATTTAAGAAAACTCAAATGGACAGTACCAAATGAAATGTTAGTATTGAAAAACATGTTCCTTGACAAAATAAAACCAACTACAGAAATAAATGACGCAAGACTGAAACATTGGGTAAAAGCTTTCCCATTCACAAAAGATATTATTGGTAACATGGAAAGAAAACCAGAATGGCTACAAAAACATATATTTGGAAACGAGCTTATTCCATATGGACAAGCTCTGTTTGAAGAGCTTGAACCGGAAACTCAGGAAAGAGTCATGCAAACAATACGCGAAGACTCAAATACAAACTATGACAAAATCTTTCTAGGATATAGGTTACCTGAGATGGGCGACCAGAGCCCAAAGGCAAAAAGGACATGGGAAATTTACAACATACTAGGTGAACATGAGGCAAAGATGCAACAACTTGAAGCAGAGGGCAAGTTACCAAAAGCGACACCAAAGAAGAAGAGAAGAGTAGAACAAAGTGAAAGTAGTGAAGAAGTAACTTCATCTAGTGAAAGTAGTGGCAATGAAGGAAAAAGAAGAGTTAAAAACTCAGTCAGGAAGAAAGTAAAGCTTGGTCCGAGTGGGTTCTATTATGATATATAAATCCAACTATTCTATATTTTTACCCATATGAAATGTACGCCGCTCAGAATATAACGCCAACAGTTTTGGATGCCATGAACGGAAATGTTTCCGAATGGTATAACGAATGCGACAATGCCATTAGAAGGTCAGAAATAGTTCCTGGAACTTACGAATATACAACTGCTGTTTCTTATGGAAACGTAGGTGAGTTTGGAGAAGGTTCTTCAACAACAGTAGATATTGCTTGCGACAGGTTTCATATTATTTCTATTGACAACTCATTCTTATACGTGGAACAAGACATTGAAATAAAACCTTCTGCCAAGTTGTCTGACAAGAAAGGTTGCAATGGAATTTTCTATGTCGGATACCAATATGCTCCAGAAGTTTTCATGGGATATAAGATATATTCTAACTCTGACTTAGTTCAAACAGTAACATGGGCAAACTATGAATGGTTCGCTTTGAGAAACTCAGTACAACCACAAGCTAGAGAACAAACAGACCAGTATGCAACTATTGAGAAAATAAGAAGACTTGACCCTAACGTTCCAGGAGTTTATGTTAACCTTTCTGGACAAACTGCAGCAGCAGTAACCAAAGTAAAACTGAAACTTAGAGTTCCTTTGTCATCTTTCCTCATCTTCAGGTTTTTAAGATACTTGCCAAACTGGGCAGGAAAAATTTCTATCGAACTTACTCCAAGCAAAAATAACTTAGTCATTGCACCAACACAAGACCCATTCACTCTTACAGACGTAAAGGGAACAAATAAAACGTCATTCGCCGAATTTTGCAAAGACAAAGTTGACTTAGACTTTGGTTTCTCAAACCTCAACACTGAAGTAAACTATTATTTCAATGCTGCTGGAGATGCTTGGGACCCAGTTAAGTTCACATGCGAAAAATTTGAATGCAAGAGAATAGAAAGCAGACTTGCCGTTTATATGTTGGACCCAGATATTTCAAATGCTTTAGCTGCCAAATATATTGCAGTTCCACTTATGTTCCCTATACACCAAATATCTGTCAAAGACTTTGCAGGTGAAGTTGGAAACCAAAGTGCTGACCCAGGTGCAAGAACAGATATTGCTTTAACAACTGCAATGAAACATGCAGATACTATGTTTGTACTGTTCAGACGAACTATAAATGACTATTCTTGTTTCTACAACCCTGGTATTAAATATCATATAAACATAGATGGCAAATATTATCCAAGAGAAGAATATTCTACAGTTGAGGATATGAGGTCATACAACTTGACATTAGATGCTATGAACTTTAACAACAATTTCACAACAACCATTAACCCTGAAATGCAAAGTTCTATTATGCCATATGTGAAAGTATGGACTCATACAGGAGGTCAAAAAACTCAATATACAAATGGAGACCGTTCAAACTTTTGGCTTGGCATTTCATTTGCTGACTCAGAAGACTTTATGGGTGGTATTTCAACTGTTGGTACAGTTCAAATACAATATACTGGTGACAGAGACGGTCCAGATGAATTGAAAGCAAAGAAGTTTACAAAACCAATAGCACTTTTCACGGAAGATGCTCTTTTGAAGATTCGTTCGATGAAACCTGCTGGGGCTCCTCAGATTGGCATAACGACAGCTTCCATCGAGCAGATTTTGGCAGCAGGTCAGTAAGTTGTTCTTGAACTGACTTCTCTCCGTCAAATATTGACAGTACGCCAGTTTTGACATAATATTGTATTATAAACTTTCCTTTAGTAATATCGGTCAGTTTTGAAGTTATATTTTTGTCTGCTTCAAGAACTTTCACCATTTCAGTTATACCAACTTTCTTTGCTTTATGAAATATTTAGGTTCAGCAAAGACTGCTATTCTATAACATTTTCCATTGTTTGTGTAAAGAACTATTCTGTCAATGTATTTGTATTGTTTGTGAGTATAAACTTTGTTCTGCTTCAATTCAATAAGATATCCGAATACGTCCATCTTTTTATTCTAAGTAAAATGTCATTTCCGAAAAATAGAAGCGTAAGTGTTTCAAAAGGTTTAATGGCGGTGCAGATGTGAAGTTAAATTCACCAACTCAAACAAACAGTCAAAGTGTTATTGTCAATGTCAAAGACAGAGATGTTGAAGTGGGGAAACCATACGAAGACGAAGATGGTATAACAATTGTTCCTGTAAAAGAACCAACATATCCTGAAGTTAACAGAGACTTAAGTTCTGTTGCAGATATTCGAAACGACTACCAACAACTGAAAGACAAACTTCAAACTCAGGAGAAGATTTGTCAAGCTTTAAGTATAATGTTAAACTTGGTCGAACACAACCCTGTAAAAGTGAACTCATATGTCATTGCACCTCATGAAGTTTTGAAAGAACTATTGAAACTTTTGACAGAGGCAGACGATATAAACATCAAAGAAATAGAACCCGACATTAGTTGCTGTGGTGTTTCATATAATGTCATTGACAAGATATACGTTATGAAGGAGGTGAAACGTTGAACTTAAAATATAGTTTCCCAGACGTTATAAAAATATTTGACGACCACACATTTCATTAAAGTTTATTTGCTAAGTAAATGGCAGAAGACATAATGTTTATACTATTACGACTAAAAACCCTGAGTCATATAATTCTATAACAACAAACTTACAAAGTCCTCAAGGACGATATTGTAAACTAACCTTAAACACAATGACGACTAAAGCCTGTTTTGCTCTTTTGACACCAGAAGACTTTATTGTTGTGAATGGTAAAAAATACTCCTTTGAAGATACTTACTCAGATATACCACCAACAGGTTTGTTGACTTATTTAATACTTTAAGTACGGGTGTAACATGTGCTGCAAACTAGAGCAGGTTTCATTATGTTGGATGTCCGACTGAGTTTACTAAAACGATATGAGCTATAATACAAAACTTATTTCTGGTTTTTACTACCAACAGTTTCCTATAACAGGAAAAGGTGTCATACAAGGAATGTCTATTCCATTGACATTAAGCACACCAATCTATATATTGTTTCAAACTTAGGTTCAAAGTATTATCGAATGTCGACAGAAACTATTATGACCAAAAGATACTTTATGCGTATAAACAATACTTTCTCTGCTGGTTTGCTATTGTTCATTCGAATGCAGAATTTTCAACCTTAGTGAACTCAAACACTTTGGCAAGTATAACGTTGACATTAGTTGACGCAAACTTTGTTCCTGTAAAACTTTTATGTCCTATGTATTGTCAATGACGGCAGAAAGTTTCGAATTGGAAGATGCAACTGGTGAAAGTATTGTATTACAAGAACAACTTCAACAACAAATAGCTCAAGAACAACAAATGCAACAACAAAGTCAAGAATAAAAAAATAATATTTTTTTATTTTTATAAAAATGTACAGAATAGATGTTTCAGATTTTTATGACTTCCAAGCATTCAGAAATATGTGTCCATTTAGAGACTATAACAAAGCAGTCGAGAATTTGAAACGTTTAGTCATTTATGTTGACTCTGCCCCAGAATGTTATGTCATGAAAGAATGGGATGTTGTCTTTAACAAACCAAGAGCAACAATAGTGTCTGAACAAGAATGTAGACAGAAACTTAAGAAAATAAAAGTGTACAAGTTGGCATGAAGATGTTAGATGCTTGGGATATCTTATTGTCAAAGTTAGAAGATTTTTCAGTTCGTGGTATAAAAGTTTATACACCTTCTCCAAACTTCTATTCTATCTTCACTGGATATAAATATGAACAAGTAGAATGGAAAGAAAATATTATAGAAGCTTGGTTAGACCATGTCAAAGAAATTATATGCAATGGAAACGAAAAGGTTTATGAGTATATCTTATGTTGGTTTTGCAAATATCTTACAACATCCAAGTGCTAAAAATGAAACTGCTCTCATTATAATTGGAAAACAAGGAACAGGTAAGAACACATTCTTTACAGATATCTTATGCAAACTGTTAGAAGGTTATTCGAATCCGAATATGACAAACTTAGAAAACATCTGTGGCAAGTTTAACTCCTCAATAGAGAATATGAAACTTATAGTTTGCAATGAACTTCAAAGTATAGATACAACAAAAGTTTTGAACTCAGATGCTTTGAAGAGTCTTATAACAGACAAAGTTGGAGTTGTTGAAAGAAAGTATAAAGACCAAAGAGTTTGTGAAAATGTTGCAAACTTCATTATGGTTTCAAACAATGTTGTTCGATGAAGTTAGAAAGTTCTGACAGAAGATATGTAGTTGTCAGAACGTCAGATTCTCATATGCAAGATACAGAATATTTTGACGACTTAGCAGAAACTTTGACATCTGACTTTTACAACCACTTGTTCTCATATTTCATGACATTAGATATTTCTAAGTTCAATCCAAGACAAATTCCACATACCGAAGAGAGACAAACATTGTTAGAAGCAAACAAGAGTGTATATGAACTGTTCATAGATGAAACTGACTTTGTGTCATTAGATGAAAGGTCATTGTACGATTCGTATAAACAATATTGTCAAGAATATGGTTATATGGCAGCTTCTAAACGAACATTCTTGGCAAATGTCAAAAGTCTTTTAGATGTTCAGAATGGTGTATATACAAAGAAAATTTTTTCTGAGTAAATTTTAAAAAAATAATTTTTTATCCGATAGAAAAGATGACGAAATTCATCTCAGTAAATAAGTACATGACAGCAGTCAAAGATAAGTTAGCTCCATTCGCATATTTGAATGTTTACTTCTACAATTTTGAAAAGTCTACATTTGACAAAATTTGGAACATTGCACCAGTTAAGTTTGCTGTTGTTAGAAAAAGTGGTGCAACTTTTGAAGACTTAGACATAGAAGGTTTGTTAACAGTCAAAGAAAATTTTGACAGAAAGTTCTCAAAACTCGAAGAAGGTAAAGCATACAAACTTGTTATACCTTATGAACCAAAGAAAGCAGACGACTATGAATATTATGAGTCTAAGATAGTTGAAGTTCAAGGTAAGTTGGGTAAAAAGATTTTAGAGTCTAAGCCAGTGTTTACTCCTAAAGAGGAAGAGAACATTGACATTGACCCAGAAATGTTCTAAAAATAAAATTTTATTTTTACATGTCAAATTTCTTTTTCTCTGGAACTGGTTCAGGTTCTTTCTTCTCTTCTTCTACTTTCTTTTCTTTCTTTTCTCTCTTCTTCTTTTCTGGTGGAGTTATGTCAAATTTGGCGCAACTATATTTATGTAAAAGTTCTTTGTCCTTTAATAGCTCATCTATTCTGTTTTCTATTTCATCTTCAAGAACAGCGCATGTGTCTTCTTTGCATTCTAAGAACTTTTGTTGGACTTCATCTTTCCAATCGGCGTCATCTCTGTCAACAAGTCTGTCATTGACAAATTTTAAGACTTCTCTGCTTAATGTTTTATGGTTCTTGTCATATTCCGAAACAGAACTTTAGAACAAATTCACCTTTCTTGTTTACACTATGTAAGATTTTATGGTCGACAGATGTTTTGCTGTCAAAAAGTTTGTCTCGAATATAGATAGTGAAATCGCTAGTCATTTTCTAAAAGATAAAAATTTTAATTTTTCTAAAAATATGTTAGAAAAAAAGTTTGCTGACATTGACAAGAAATTTGAGAATGTTTTAAACAAGAACAAGAGGAAGTTAGAAAATGCTCAGATAAAGCCTATACATGACAAGTTCTTATTTGCTCAGAATGGTATAACAGGTCTAATTGCACCACCTGGGTCGGGTAAGACTTTCACTTATCTTAAAATGGCTGCACAACAACAAGAACTAGATGAGAAGAACCCATTCTATGAGTTAGTAGTCATTTGTAGTACTTCTGGTCAATTTGACCAAACCGTCAATTCGTTCAAAGATATTATAAAGAAGTCTAAGTTAGTATGTATAAAGGATACTGAGTTGTTAGATTGGATAAAGAAGTACCAAAGAAGAGTTTTGAAGTATAATGCTATAAATGAGTATATAAATTCTAAGTTCAAAGACCCAAATGAGGAAATGCAGAGAATATTAGAGAAGAAACACTTCAGAAACAAACAGAAAGAGATAGAATACATTTCGAAGAAATTGCAATCTTACGATTGGAAGACTTACCCTCATAGATGTCTTCTTATCTTAGATGACTTTGCTTCTCATCCTTTGTTAAAGAACAGAAAACAAGATATGTGTCGAATTCTTAAGAAGCTCAGACACTTTAACATCTCAGTTGTCATTTGTGTACAGACAGCAAAGAGTTTAAGTAAGGATGTTAAAAGAATACTGACTGACATTATACTTTTCCCCGGATTGTCCGAAGACGATTTCATGGAACTTATGAAAGAGTCCATGGCAGGTAAGTTTGACAGACATGAACTATGGGAGAAGTACAAAGTCATACAAGACCCTCATACTTCTTTCAGAATTCATATCTACGCAAACAAAGTTCAAATTGTAAAAAGTCAATAAAAATAAATGGTTCATCTACCCTACTTGTTTGAAGTTGTCAAAATACTCTGTTATTTTTTCTTTCAGTAGCGGTAAGTCTTCTTTGAATGTAAGTATTGTACAACCTTTCATATCATAGTGTGTTTGAGGTAACGTATCTTGAACTATTTGTTTCACATCTTCATTTGGGGTCATTGAAATCGGTAAGTTTTCGCGATAGAACCGATTTCTGTCAGATTTGTAAATCTTAGCAAGGTCGTAAAAGCTTTTGTTGTTTCTTCTGACTAAATGCAACATAACCATATCTTATACTTCTTCATTTTCCATCTCTTCAGTATAAATCATATACTTATAGTTCTTTTCCTTTCCTTTTGGTACCGAACGTGGTATTCTTTTCTGAATGCTTTTGTCTTTTGCTTCAAGCTTGTTTCCATCTCTTCACGTTCTTGTCTATGAATTTCGTCAAGAAGTCTGTAAATATACCAAGCATAACGAGGCGAAGCCCACATTGCAACAGCATTTACAAGAAGTCTATGTACATAATATCCTCTCAAACCGTTTGGCAATTTTTCACGATTTTCATAGAGTTTTGGCGACTGGGGTTTTTTACCTACTCGCTGTTCTTCACTGTTTTCAGAAAAAAGTATGTCTCGCTGTAACTTCGCTCAAAAGTTCTTGTGTGCTTTGGTTCCTAAACCAGTCTTTAGGAAGCTTAGTATCTGGAGCATAACATGCTGTCAAAATACTTTGCATTTGGTACATATCGTCTTTGACCGAACGAATGAGACGGAGTTGTTTGTTAAACTGAACCCACTCATATTCTTCATTTATAGCTTCATGGACTATAACTGTTGTTGTGTTCTCTGTTGTTGACATATCTGTCTTTACATACAAAATAAAAAAATAAATAAAAATAAAACTAACTTTATTTTTTCTATCTTAAGGAAATTCATGATTTTTGTGCTGAATTCAATAAAAATATATTTTAGGTGAAGCCCACATTGCAACAGCATTTACAAGAAGTCTATGTACATAATATCCTTTCAAACCAGGAGCCAAATTCTTGCGATTTTCGTACGGAATCTCTTCTCTCGGTTTTCCGAGGGAAGCAAGCATATGAGGAAATTCATGATTTTTGTTGCTGAATTCAATAAAAATAATGTTTAGGTGAAGAGGTGAGATTTCACCTGTTTTTTCACCTCTTTTTTCACCTCATTTCTACCCCAGTTATTTTATAAACGTTTCACATGGTAAACGTTATTTTTGGAATTTTGTGAAAACTCAACGGTTTGACACAAGCCATATGCTATTTTACTCAGAATTTTGTTGCTGAATTCAATAAAAATATATTTTAGGTGAAGAGGTGAGATTTCACCTCTTTTTTCACCTGTTTTTTCACCTCAGTTATTTTATAAGCGTTTTACATGAATTGTACGATGTATATTTGAAATCCTAAACAATTTCGTAGCTTCTATTTCTTCTTTTAGTACATCGAATGTTTTAACGATACCGAAAGTTTCTTTATACTTCTTCTTGACGTCAGATAGAAGGAAATCGTCAGCAGTTGGATAGTTTTTGTTCAGAAATTCTAACATGTCCATTTTATTTTCTACCGGCTTCTCTGCTTCTTTCTTTAAATCTGCATAGTCGTTTCTCATTCTTTCTATCTCTTTGACGGAGTAGTTATATTTCCTCATTGCTGCTTTACATTTAGAACATTGCGGGTTCATTTTTGCGTTATACATTGAAACCTTACCTGCTAAAACAACCAAGGCGTCAATGGTTTTCTTTAAATCTGAAGCAGTTGGTTTTATCTGTTCATTCCATACCTTACCTCTTCTATCTTTATCTCTTATCTGCCATACACATTTTGCAGCTAATGAAACAAAGTTGTCGTATGTCTTAAACTCCCCATTTATATATGTCAGAGATGTTCTTATATACCATGTCGCAATCTTTGTCCATAACTTTATGGTTGCAATGAAAACCAAGGAATTCATAATTTACCTTTCGTATGAACTTCTTTATTTCTACTGAGTCAGTTGCTTTGACTTCAATTTCGTCGAATTCAGGAATAGTTAGTTTTTGCTGCTGAATTTCAGGTAGTTTAGGCAAATGGTCGATGAGGTCCTCCATTTCATAAAGATACTGTTCATTTGTTTCATCTTTCGCACTACAGTCTAAATTACTTGTTAAAAGTTCCTGCTTTATTCTTTGTATTTCTGTTTCGAAAGTATATGAAGAAGGAATGAAGCTTTTCATTTCTACTAACATAGATGTTGGATTCATGACTAACGAGTTTGGTGCTGTTGTTTGAATTGTTGTTGTGCCGATTGTTGACATATCTGTTCTTTTATACAAAATAAAAAAATAAATAAAAATAAAACTAACTTTATTTTTTCTATCTTAAGGAAATTCATGAAAATTCATGAGGGTGAAAAAACAGGTGAAATCTCACCTCTTCACCTAAATTATATTTTTGCTGAATTCAGCAACAAAATGAACGAGGTCAGGATGTATGTAAATACATTTGAATTCATTCATAACACCCTTAGTAAGCTCATAAAATGCTTGTTTTGAGGTCGAGCCACTTTTGGCTCCACCGTATTCTTTCAACCAAAACTCAAGAATTTCCTGCATGAATTTTGTATAAAAAGCAACCGTCTGAATTCAGACTGTTGCTATATTCTTCACAAAATGCCTTATAATACTCTTCCCAGGACTTATTTTCCAACAACTTTCTAAAGTCTTTCCTAAACTGACTGACTGACTGACTGACTGACGGCACAAAGTGGCTTAACGAAAACATTAATATATAAAATTCATGAAAATTCAAGAGGGTGAAAAAACAGGTGAAAAAAGAGGTGAAATCTCACCTCTTCACCTAAATTATATTTTTTGGTCCGGGAACAACTTTCTCTCAATTGGAGCTGTAGCATACTCTTTGCGTAAGCGGTTCAGACCTTCTTCGAAGTCTTGGTCTCTCTTGGACTGAGATTGGAATTGCTGGGGTGGAGCTTGCTGGAACATCCAAGGGTTGGGGAAGTAAGGCATAGGCTGAGGAGGGTAGTTCGGGAAGCCTTGTGGTGGGTAGTAACCTTGAGGTGGAAATTGGTAGTAATTCGGAGGTACTTGCTGGAACTGAGGTTGCTGAGGAGACTGTTGTGGTTCTTTAGGTTCCTCTGGTTTGGGAATGGACTCGGTTGGTGGGACGTCGGACATTGTTCTGAAACAGTACAAATATTGTTCTGAAGCAGTGCAAGTCTTGTTCTGAAGCAGTACAAGTATTGTTCTGAAACAGTACAAATATTGTTCTGAAACAGTACAAGTCTTGTTCTGAAACAGTACAAATATTGTTCTGAAACAGTACAAGTCTTGTTCTGAAACAGTACAAGTATTGTTCTGAAACAGTACAAGTATTGTTCTGAAACAGTACAAGTATTGTTCTGAAACAGTACAAGTATTGTTCTGAAAAAGTACAAGTATTGTTCTGAAACAGAAAATTTTTCTCACAAATTGAGAGCTTTTACTGGAAATTTGTTCTGAAAAAGTTCAAGTCTTGTTCTGAAAAAGTTCAAGTCTTGTTCTGAAACAGTACAAGTATTGTTCTGAAAAAGTACAAGACTAGTTCTGAAACAGTACAAGTATTGTTCTGAAAAAGTACAAGACTAGTTCTGAAACAGAACAATGGACAACATCGAGCCATTAGATGAGGCAATTTACCTTATAGAGATAAATGAAGTTGTTAAGCAGTACTTGGGCAAGGACAAAGCCAACAAGTCCCTCGGCTTCTGGTTGTCTGGAAGAGGTGCGCTGAAAATCGAAATTGAAACCGGAATTCCAATTCAAATCCCAGAAAACACTCCTGTAGACGACATAAAGGAGATGAAGAAAGAAGCTCTTCTCAAGTTCTTTGCCAAGCGTCCTTGGATACAACTTCCAAACAGAGAGAGTCCAATTCCACGAATTATACAAATTCTCAGAGCACTGTTCCACTTCTCGGGTCAGCCGTTCTACATAACCTCAGAAGGCGACATTCAGCCAGTTCAGTAAACATCTCATTTTAACTCACTTTTTTATGTTTTTTGTGAAAGTGTCAAAAATAAATTGTTTTCATGAGTTTTCTACGATGTTAGAAAAAATGTTATTTTCTAATATCTTCACATTCAATACTTTTTCAGCACTTTTCCGTAGTTATATATGAAAGACAATTCGAGATAAAAGTCATAGTACAATGGAATAATATGTTGCACACCATTTGTTGTGAACCAAACTTGAAAGTCAGAGAAACTGTTACTAGATGGTTCGTAGAATTTAGAAGCAAAGTCATAAAAGTCCTTACCAATACATAGAAAACTATTGTTGCTTGAACTGAAACTTGCATGACACATAACATTTTGAGGGTCAAACACGTTTCTATAAACCATCAAATCTGCTGGTGGAAGTATAAATTTAAATGGACCATCTGGTGGTAATGGTTCGTTCTGGTTTAGTAACCGAAGAAATTGTGCCCAAGAACGTTTGTCTACTTCCCAAAATAAAAACTCTGTATCTCTTGGAGGGTTAATTTCAATCTTTTGAAATGAAACGGTGGAGTTCATCTTGTCATATTCTAGTTTCAGATAGTATGTTCCATTTAGTAAAGAGTCGTATTTTTTTTGAAATTCCCAATAATATTTGTTCATTTGAGTTTGAAAGTCATTTAGAGTTTTCTCAAGACTTTCGTCTGAACGAACTGTAAAGATTCTCATTTCGTCAAATTTGTCTATTAGACCATCAGAACCTTTATACTGCCCATGAAAATATACTGCGAACATAAACGCGTTAGTTCTATTTGAAAACAAAACTCTTCTAAATCCTATTGCCTTTGCATCTGAAGGACTTTGAAGCCAACGAATTGGATAGTCAAACCTGTATGCTCGGGATGAAATTTCTTCATCTGAAATAGTCCTACCAGCATTTGTAAAGATATAGTCTAACGGTTTTGTATCTGCTACTTTTGTTCTTTGTTTTTCAACCTGAAGCATTTAATATATGTAAAAATATATTGTTTTAAAATGGTATGCCATTTCATATTTCTCATCTAACAAACAAGTTTCCCAACGGTCTTCTCCAACAAACTCAGCGTACATTTCAAATAAAATTAAAAAAATGTCACTTTTTAAAAAATAAATTTTTACTTCATGCAATGTTTTATTTCTGTGCCGTCTTCAAGTATGCCCCAATATTTCCTTTTCGATATTACATGAACTTCGGAAAATACCTTATCTAGCTTAAAACAGCCCATCTTCTCACCGACTAAACCCATTTCAATGAGTTTGTTATAGCCTTCTTCGTTCGTCATGAGTGCGTCAATGTTCTCATAGTAAACCTTCACTTTGGATTTGACTTCGGAGAAGAATTTGTTGTAGTTGTCAATGACTGCCTTTGCGAACTGAGGGTAAGACCAATGTTCGACAATAGGTTTTAATGTGGTTACTAAGCCACTTTGACCTTGAGTGAATTCGTACTTCAAAACAAAAGGAGAAAACCTTTCAACAAAGTTGTCGACCTTCTCATAATGTTTACTCTTCATCTCTTGAGGTTTCTTAATGGAATATCCCCATGTCGAATTCATAAGCAATTTGAGTGTCATTGCAAGTTTGGGGTTTGAAGCTTTCCTAATATCATACAGTTGTTGTATGACTTTTCCAACTGTATAGTTCCTTCCCGGGAACTCACCATCTTCGTTTGGAATTCCAGTCGGAATATATTGGACAAACCTCATGTATGCAGCGTTAAGGTCGACATAGTATATCTTTTCATCTGAGTCGAACTTGTCGCAACCAATTGGTCCAGTTTGTGGAAATTCAAGTGAGTCTCTTATCTTCTGAGAAACTTCTCCTGTTATCTCATAAACATCGTCGAAGCAACCTGTTTCATATAAAACCTTCTGACCTAACTCAGATGCTCTCCAATACAATTTGACGTCAATTGGATGTCTCAATGGAAGTTTGTTTATAGCATCTTGAAGTTAGGGTTGTACAAACTGGCACAATTTTGCGGGCCGCGTGCCAGCTCCTGGCAGGCGGCCAAAATCAAAAAAGTGGCCAAAAATCGGGCCTCGTGGCGTGGAAAGGATGTCGCCCTTCGGGCTCCACCCTTTCCACGCCACTCGGCCTATGACCACAATTATATAATATGCTCATTATTATTTTTTCTTCTTTTCTCTTCTTTTTTTTTCTTTTTCTCTTTTCTTTCTTCTTTTTCCCTTTTCCCTTCTTTTTTTCTAGTTTTGGAAAGGAAAAAGTAAAAAATTTAATAATTAATTTTATTACTATGAAAATATACTTTTTAGCTTATATTGTAAGCTGTGAGAGTTTTAAGTGATGGAAGATATAAATCAAATTTGAAATTCAACAAATCTTGTTATGATTAAGTTGAATATTGTACTCTAATTAAGAGTTTTCAGTTATGAACTCAGGTATTATATAATAAAAGTATAACTCAAGATAATAAAGAGGTTTTTAAAATGTAGATCTGAAAATCAAACTACCATGTTTGATATGATTAAGTTGAATAATGTTATTTTATTAAATGGTTCAAATCTGTGAAATCGGCAATTACAAATTAAAGGCGTAGTTCAAAAAATTAAAGAGATTTTAAAAATTTAATATCAGAATTAAACTAAAAAAAGGATTTAGTTATTTCAGTAATTATCAGAAAAGGTTAAAAAGATAGGGTAAGTAATGAGACTTGAGTGAGATGTGAGAAATCATATGTAAATAATTAGATATCTGATGAGTAAGGTAGTAATGAGAGTTAAGATCTGGTTAGTAAGGTAGTAATGAGAGTTAAGATCTGGTTAGTAAGGTAGTAATGAGAGTTAAGATCTGGTTAGTAAGGTAGTAATGAGAGTTAAGATCTGGTTAGTAAGGTAGTAATGAGAGTTAAGATCTGGTTAGTAAGGTAGTAATGAGAGTTAAGATCTGGTTAGTAAGGTAGTAATGAGAGTTAAGATCTGGTTAGTAAGGTAGTAATGAGAGTTAAGATCTGGTTAGTAAGGTAGTAATGAGAGTTAAGATCTGGTTAGTAAGGTAGTAATGAGAGTTAAGATCTGGTTAGTAAGGTAGTAATGAGAGTTAAGATCTGGTTAGTAAGGTAGTAATGAGAGTTAAGATCTGGTTAGTAAGGTAGTAATGAGAGTTAAGATCTGGTTAGTAAGGTAGTAATGAGAGTTAAGATCTGGTTAGTAAGGTAGTAATGAGAGTTAAGATCTGGTTAGTAAGGTAGTAATGAGAGTTAAGATCTGGTTAGTAAGGTAGTAATGAGAGTTAAGATCTGGTTAGTAAGGTAGTAATGAGAGATCTGCGGGCAGTAATGATACATCTATGAGTACATAACTAAAACCTGAGTTCTATGAGCGAAATCTGAGAGCTAAAAGCCGAGAGATCTAAGGTAAGTAATGAGAGAAGAGAATTTGAAATTTTACAAAATACGTTTACTCATACAAAATAATTCGCATTCTTTTATAACGAATCTCAATGCCAATTAATACATAAAACAGATTTTAGCAATCAATTGCAAGATTTAGAAAGATTTTATTTATAATCTCAGCCAAATTAACAAATATTTTATTGATTTCGTAAAAAATAGCAATAAAACATAAAAATATGACATTCTATTTTTCCAAAAAAAATTCAAAAATCATTTTTTAACATGAAATTTATATTTTTTAATTTTTTATTAAATTTTGAATTTTTTTTTGGAATTTTCAATCATGTCAAAAGTCGGGATCTACAAATGTATTCTCTTTGACATAGGATAAAAACATCCTTTCTTATAATTTCATTGTAAAATAAAATTTTCTTAAATTTATTGAATCCAAACTTAACTTTGCAACGTTTTATTATCATAAAAACTAAGAAACATCAGGTAAACTTCAATTTGGAGAGCTTAAAATCATATCTAAATTGAAAAATAAGGGGGAAAAAATTGTAAAAAAAATCTCATTAGATGGGGCAAAAAGTGACTTTTTTAATGTGGTTTTTTAAAAAATCGTGCCAGCTGGCCAAAAAAGGTGTGCCAGCAGGCGTGCCAGTTTGTACAACCCTACTTGAAGTTCTTGCAACCTCATTGGAAGTTCTTCTGGTTCAGGTTGGTATCCGAACATACCAACCCCTTGTGGAACTGTGTACTTCTTTTGTACTAGAACTTTGTCTGGAACAACTTTTGGTCTTGCTAACAATGAAAAGTTTGTTTCGTCTTTTGGTACAAAAGTTTCTGTCAGCTTGTCATCTGGAATTGGTTCCAACAAACCTTTCTCGAAAAGAATGTTTACAGCTCTGACAATGTTGCACTTACTTTTACCAAAGAATGGGTTTGTAAGACTTTCGTTCAACATGAAGTGGTTGTGGACAATTACAATCTTCAACCATGGTAAGTCTTTGTCAACAACATAGTCGTCATGTGAAGAACCTTTAGCTGTAGGTATGTTGACTCGGATATTGACATTTGCCAACGGTGCAATTTTTGCCAATTGACCTCTGAGAATGTACCTTGTCTTCACACATGACTCAAGATACTTCATCTTCTCATCTGTAACAAGACCAGAGTTTCTGAGACATGTAAGAATACAAGGTTCATTGACAATTGTTTCAATTGAATTGTAAATTCCATACCTTGTCAAGTCAATGTCAGACTTATTTATGAACGGGAAGTATCCAGCATGTTGTCTGACTGCTTGAGGGTTAGGTTGGTACCATTCGAACTTGACACTTGCAATTCCTTCAATTGCATTCAAAATGTCTGAGTCGGAGTCAACCATTTGTTCTCTCTTTGTAGTCTTGAAAGCGTCAAGAAGTTTTTGCGGCTGTTTGTTCATTGCCATGTGCATAGTAAATGTGACCATCCAAATCTGTTATGGTCAAGCTGAGATTGTGTCCTTTCTTATTTCCGTCTTGAATTGCAGCAAGTACTCCCATGAAGCCTTCTTTGTTCTTTCCTTCGTCAAAGTTTACTGTAAAGGTTCGACCAGATGTAATTTGACTTCTAACTTCACGATACTTTTCATATGCATATCTTGTTCTTTCCATGGGAGCATGTGCGTCTTCACCTTTTCCTTTTTTCCTTCTCAAAGGATGCAATTGTTCGTCATGTTTCCAGTAGAATCTGGCAAAGCCGTCGTGTCCTTCAACTTGAGGTTCACTAACATCGAAAGGCATGTCCATAAGACGTTCTTCTTCTAACCTCTCTAGTCTGTTTGGATAATTTGCACGTGCTGTTTCCAAATCCATTTCGTAGCGAAGACCAGACAATTTGTCATAGACTTTTATGGGTCTTCCCTTCCTATATTTAAAATTCTTCGAAACTCTCCAACCATATCTTTGTAACTCTGCTTTTATTCTAGCAGACTTTCTGTCCATTCTATATGGGGGCATTTTTATAAAAATAAAAAAATGTTTTTTTTCTTTACTTTACATAACCGCCTGCTGCCATAAGTCTTTGACGCCAACCCATACCAGCTAATGAAGGTTGACTTGGTTTAGTTTGGAAACTAAACTTTGGTTTTGGTTTATCTTCAGTTTTTGGTTTTTCTCTTCTATCGGTTTTTCGTCACTTTTCGGTTCCTCTGACTTTACTTCACTTGCAGGAACAGTTGTGTCGTCAACATCTTCATAAATATCATATGCCATTTGTTTTTGTTTTCCTTTCAACTTTTTGTGTTTGTTGTAAAGTTTAGAATATTTCGACTCTAAGTCAATGAGATGTTCTATAATGAACTGTTGGTCAGTGAAGTAAACTTTTCCATCTGTTGTCTCGAAAGCTCCTTCAGACTTCAATATTTTATTTGTGAGAGTCTGTTTCTTTTTTGAGATACTAGCCGTTCCATTTCTATGAAAAGTGACTTTATAATAGTTAGGGTTTTGTATTTCCAGACCTGGCACTTTCTATTATTGAATTTTTCTCTTCATCTGTAAGTTCTTTGACAGGTTTTGACAAAGGTTCTGAACTTTTTGTTTGTGGTGTCAAATCTACCGTTTTCAACTTCTTCGTTCATTTCATCTCAGTAAAAAAATTTTAGTTTGGTTTGTTTTCAACTGTTGTTGTTTAGGTTTTTTAAGTCGGTCTAAAACTTCCTGAGGTATAGGAAGAACTTTACAAACACGTGGTGTAACTGCTGGAAGCCGACAAATCCATCTTGAACCCATTTGTCTCAATGCTGTATTGTTCATTTCATCTCAGTAAAAAATTTTACATTCCCCACGTTTGAGGTGGTTGCGGTTGGTTATTGCTTACCCATTGTTGTGCATGGTTATATCCTCTGTTAAAGAATCTTTCACCTTGGTCCATATAGTGTCCTGCTTGGTTATAGTAGTCATTTGTTTTGTTATAATAGTTTCCTGCTTGTCTTCCTACATTGTCCATCCATCCTTGAACTTTTCCTCTTGTTTCAGGATTTGGAATAAGATTTGTTGCATCTCGTGCTACATCCCAACCTTTCTGTACAGTTTGTATAATAGGTTGTGCTTTCTCTTTCAGTATACCTAATGTACTCAAAATCTTCCTTCCAACTCCAAATACACCTCTGGCTATTGTTCCAACTGCGGGCAAAAATCTGGATGCGACTCCTGCTAATGCGCCAAATAAACCCATTTCTTATAGGGTAAAAAATGACGAATCCGAACAAGGACCCCTATGTTTCTAAAGCGACAAAGAAAGCACTCATGATAAAAATCTTTAGTTCAACACCAAATGCTTGGTTTATGGATATCTTGGAAAACATTCCGAGAGTTAGAACAGATGGACCTCCATACTGGCTAATATTTGTCGGTCAAAACACAAGATACTGTGAAGCCATACCATTATGGTCCAAAAATATTTTAGATGTGAAAACTGCTTTGACAATATTCGTTGACAAATACCATCCAACAAAACTGACATCTGACTGTGAAAGTTCTTTCAAATCAGATATGTAAAAAACTATCTGCGTTCAAAAAATGTAAACCAATATTTTCATTGTCGACCAAAACCATTCTGCTCTTGGTGTCATTGACGGTTGTATAAAAATGTTAAGAGACTTAAACCAACCACAAGGTGGTGAAGCAAATGAAATGTCATATGACGACAAATATAGACACTTCTCCATGGCAAAGATGAGACAAGTTTTAAATATTTACAATAACCGTAAACAAAAAGGTTTGGGAAACCACTCCCCCGAAGAAATGAAAAAAAACCCTGACTTAGAGAAAGACTATATATTTAATAATTTAGTCAAAAGAGACAAACAAGAAGAAGAATGCCGGGCTTCAAACTTCAGAAAGGTGACAAAGTAAAAATAGAAATACCTAAACGCGACCCATATGAAAATACTATTGACTATGACAACAATGGGACCGACAGGTACTCACATTCGTGTTCGTAAAAATAGAAGAAAGTATACAAGAGAATATTATGAAGTTTTAGGCAAACATGGCAAAATGTACACACTGCAAGCAGAAGATAAAACTACTATTGCCAGACCTCGTTTCAAACTTGTCAAAGTTCAAGGTGGTATACTTTCAAAGACAGTTCCTAACAAATATAAGACAACTCCTGACGAATATGCTAAAGAAGTTGAAAATGACGACTAAGCAATTCTATACCATGCGTAAACTGTCATGTAAGGTGGCATGTATTTTTACTTTGTCCCGTTGTTTGCGTATATCCTGAAACGAAATGTGTATGGTTTCCTTCTCCCTGAGTGTCACTCCAGTAACAATTTATAGCAAACTTAACGTCGTCTTTAACATCATATCCTTTACCTTTTGTCATTCCTGACCAATCCCAATATCTATGCTTATGCCAACCTGCTTGAGATGTACTTAAATCTATGTAGTGACTGTGTGCAGGTAAATTTTCACCTGAAATCGTTTTACTTCCACCTGTTTCCTTTGAAGAGTTTGCACAATACAAAAACCTGTCGACTATTTGTTCCCATGCACCAACACCAAACATTACTTGAGGACCTCTTGCTTCCATAGATGTATAAATAGAACCTACTGGGTTCATTAAATCAAACATATGAGATATTATAGGATTGTCTCTTTTGAACTTAAAATATAGTGCAACTATTTCAGGTTTGTTCTGGTTTGTGTCAGAATATTTTTTATAATATAATCTTATGTTTTCAGGGTAGGTAAAGTCTTGACTATAATATTTATTTCTGTCGTCTGTATAATAATATACTATTCTCGTTTTTTCTATTGCATTATATCTTTTATATCTATAATAATCTAAATATAATGTTAGCTTTTGTTCATCTACATGTGGTGTTCTGTCGTCATCTCCATAGTCATAATAATATGGTGCTGGAGCTGGGTCAGGCAATGTCATATCTGCCATTTCATAAACTCTTAAATATTTCTTTTGTTCGTCTCCATATAAGTTTAAGTAGCAGTTGTTGTCTAATGGAACTTTAACTTGTGTACCATCATTCTTTTTATAGCTTACATACATTTCATTGTTATTTTTCGGAATGAGTTTATACCGTGTACCATTTTCTAAGGACTGTACCAACTGCCATCTAAAATATTTATTTTCTTCATTGACAGAAAAGTCACCAACAATAGTTTCAATATTTTTTGTTCCTATCAAACTTTGGTATATTTCATTGACATATGTTTTATCTGCTTTATTTTCAAGGCTAACGTTTAAGTCTGTTATTTCAGAAGATGTATGTGTATGTCCAACGTCACTTTTCCTGTTTAAGGTTTCTTGTAAGTTTGTAATATTTGCAATGGTATGTGTATGTCCAACGTCACTTTTCCTGTTTAAGGTTTCTTGTAAGTTTGTAATATCAGATATAGAATGTGTATGTCCAACGTCACTTTTCCTGTTTAAGGTTTCTTGTAAGTTTGTAATATTTGCAATGGTATGTGTATGTCCAACGTCACTTTTCCTGTTTAAGGTTTCTTGTAAGTTTGTAATATCAGATATAGAATGTGTATGAGTCTTATCTGCTTTTGTCTCTAATGTTTCCTTAAGACTTGGTATTTGGTTAATATAATGTATATGAGTCTTTTTAGAATATTCGTTTTCAGCTCTTGTCACTTCACTTGACATTTTATTGTCAACATATGTTTTGTCTGCTAGTTCAGGATGAGTATGTTCTTTTGTTGCATAAGCATTGTTAGCTCTTTCTTCTTCTTTTGCTATTGCATCGTCTACATATTCTTTGTCAGCTTTGTTGTCAACATCTGCTTTCAAAAGAAGTTCATTTATAGGTTTCTCGTTTAAAGTTCCTTTTTGGATTTATACAGACAGTATTGTTCTTATTGTCTTGAAATAGAAACTCATCTGTTATAGGGTTTATTGTCAGTTTTAAGTCACCCCCTTTCAATGACTCAGATATCTTAGAATAGTTTTGAAAAGTTTGTTGTGTTCTTATTTAGAGCTTGCATAATGAGTTGTCGGTTTTGTTGTATTTCTCTCATAGACGCTGTTTCATTTGACATTTTTATTATAGATAAAATATGCTTCCAATAGAAAAAGAAAATTCTAGAGTTGCTACAACTAAACCATTAGATGAACTTTTTACTAATGTCGGTCAAAAGTTTGAGACAGATACCGTAAAGCATGAAGGCTATCGTTTTGACTACCGTTAAGATGGTTAAGAGACCCATCTGTCACAAAAGCTATTGGCTTTCGTAGAATGAAGTTCATTTCAGAAGCCATACATGGTTTCCCATTTACGGTCGGTTTTGAAGTTCGATACTATAACAAAGAAAAACGTATGTATGAGAAATTTGAACAAGGAAAACTTTTACAAGTTAGTTTGCTTATAAACTTAGAAACAACTCTTCAAGCTTTTCAAGAAAAAATAAACGATATCTATATTGAATATGCAAACCAGTTTAACATTGACGAAGGAGAATACCATCTCGATATTATTTATGACAGGAAAAACGCAACTGTTAAAATCAATAAAATAGAAGACCTTGGAGAAAACGTTTATATTTCTACAAAATATAACAACTTGGCATGGTATAGATTTATGAGGATGTTAAATCAGCCTGCAGCATATCCAGTACACCCGGACTATTATGAAGTCGAAAACCCTAATGGAACATATGAAAATATTTTCGACCCAGATGCTATTATTGTTCATGCTTCATTTTCTGGTGCGCAAAACTCTTTCTTATGTCTGATGAATGACTTTTACGAAAAACCTACAAAGTTATATGAACCACCAAGTGGAAGTATTTCAGACTTTCAAGTATGGTTTACTACAGATGGAAGAAAAAGAATAATTCCATTATACCATGCGTTTTACTTAGAACTTAGTTTCATATACAACTACTATCGAACGGTAAAAATATAATTTTTTAATACGGTTGAGGTGTTGGATTTGGTTGCCAACTAGACTGTGGTGCAGGTTCAGGCTGTTGTATAACAGGAGCTTGTTCTTCTGGTTCAGGGTCTTTAGGTATAATACCAACAAACTGACCTACTCTTTTACCAATATTTTTGACACCGTTCCATACTCCTCTTCCGACAGATTTTATTCCATTCCATATACCTCTTCCAACTCTTCTGAAGAAGTTTCCAATACTACTGAAGAAACCCATTTTACTATATGTAAAAATCTAATGTCCGCCTAGTCTCTTACGTTTCCTGTTGAGTTCCATAGCATTCTTTAACTGGAGCTCATACATTCTGTTTCTCCTCTGGTAGAAAACATATTCTGGGTCAACTCCTGTGTTCGCGTCATCTGCATAAAGTTGTTTATATCCCACTTCAGGGTTTGTATAAAACTCTTTCCATCTCATATTTGCATACCATGGTGGCAAACCTAACGCAGCGTCATTTGACATGGCAGTTTGCATTTGTACATCTGTTGGCACTTGACCATAGTTTGCCATTGCAGTTTGTATTCTAACTACTTCATTTGGAATATTCTCTGGGTTTGGTTGTCCAGGTTGCTGTGCATTCGCTAAGTTCTGTGCGTCCATTTAATATTAGATAAAAATATCTCTTACGAGTACATATACTGAACATTTACAGGCATTGGTTCATCTTCATATTCTCTGTACTTTTCTGCCACGTCAAATAAATAAATGACACAATGGAAAAAACCTAAAACTAACAATCCGATTTCAAACCACATTTACTTACTAATAAAATTTCTTTGTTATGACACTTTCTCCAGTTTATAGGACCTCTCTCATATTCTATCTTGTCATATCTAAACTCATAGTCGTTTATATCTTCTAGCCATTTCATGACACTTTCCAAACCACTTTTATCGGATGTAAAGTAAAAGCATGGATGGTTATGTATAACGTCTAAAGTTTCTAAAGAGTCTCTCAAAGTCCAGTCTACTTGGTATTGAAAATCCCATGTGTTATAGAACGGCGGGTCCACTATAAAGAAAACATTTTCCTTGTCTTTATATTTTTCATACAACTCTGTCCAACGACATCTCACAAACTCTATACCCTCAATATATTTTTCTATGTCCTCTTTGAAAACATTTGTATAGTTAAGATATAAAACTTTTGACATAAGTGTTTCAATGTCATGAACTCTTATAGCACCACTATATAATAGTCTAGCAGATATACTATCCCAGTCTATATATTCTGCTTTTTTCAAAACCTCTCTCACAATATTTTTCTTATCTAATGGTATACGTTCCATCTTACCTATAGGTATCTTTTCTTTTAACTCTTTCAATATATTGTTTGTGTCTGGAATATGTTTGAGACGGTTCATATAGTTGTCGAAGTCATTGCATATAATCTTTGAGTCTGGGAATATTGTATGACATAAATGGGATATATAGAAACTTCCACCGAACAAATCTACAAATGTTAGACCATTCGGTAGTTTCTTAAGTTCTCTCAATATAATATCTTTACATCTACTCTTATTTCCAAAGAACGGTAACGGTGGTTTTGTAAAATTCATTTATATATAATAATAAAAATGTTTTTACCCGAAAAGTGATAGAAAAGTGACAAACCATGAAAACATATATAATTTGTGAAAAGCGACACATTATATAATGTTTTCGACCCAGAAGAAGGCTTCTTCCCAGAAGCAATGGAGGAGGAAATACAAGACTCTGTCCAAGAAGAGTCCTCCGAATTCACACCAGAAGACTAACAATTTTCCGAATAAAAACTTCATTTATACTAAACATCTTCGGGGCTAGAGGGCGCAACGCGCCTGGAAGCCCCACTCACCTGACCTAATTTCATTCAATTTCCCATCATATGATGAAATACTTGAAGAATTTTCAATTTTTAGCCTCTTTTAAATTGAATGTAATTCAATTTTTGAGGCGGCTCATTGAAAATCCGTCAAGTATTAAATAATAACAGTTTAATTTGAGAAAAAACCAGACCAAATCATTGAAATTACTGGTCAGTAGAATTAGAAGAGTTGGTCTCGTTGATTGAAGTGCTATTCTTGCTTAAGATTTTATTTTCTATGCCTCTTCACGCATGTATATTTCTATTTGAGAGAGTGCCAGAAAGTGGTAAGTGCACCGTTAAATAGTGCTTATTTTTGTATTATAGAATCATCAGTTCCAAACGTACGCACATTTTACAGGACTTTCAATCATGTAGTTCAATGTTGATTTTCAATTATTAGTCACAGGGCGCAAGTGTACCCTGAAAAGAAGTAAAACTTTTTTTTTCAAAAATTTTAAAAAATTACCACCAAAAAAAATGACATTTTTGGAACGGAAGGGTAAATGGTCTTGATACATCTAAATAATCAAATTCTTGAGAGAATAAATAATTATCAGGCACCCGATAAAGTTACTATATCAATCAACAATATTGAAATTCAACTTACAAAATCTTTTGCAGTTGCAATTTCTAAATTATTCTATTCACAGTATCTTTTGGATAACAATATTAATAGAATTGATATTCACACTGATATTAAATCAATCTATACATTCGATGTCTTAAAAGATATCTTACAATACAATAAATCAGAAATTGAATGTGATGGAACAATTCTGTATGACCTCTTTCATATTGGAATGGCACTTGAATCAGAAGAACTGATCAACTTTTATAAACTCAATCTTATCGATAAAGAAAATTTAGATAAAAATAATTGTATTCAATTACTTGAATTTTATTTTGATAATTCAGCAAAAGATAAGATATCCGAATGTGTTGATTTCATTTCATCACACTTTTATGAAATTGATACAGATCAACTTAAATCAATTTCTCAAAAAATAGGATTAGAAATTCTTCAAAGGATATTCAACAATGATAAGCTTGTTGTCGAAGATGAAGATTCTTTAGCACATTTCATTATCTCCTTAGCAAAAGAAAGCGAAACTTATTGTCCATTAATTGAAAATATTCATTTCGAATTATGCAACGAAAGTGTTATTAAAGAAATTAAAAACTTCACTGATGAAAATAACTTTCAGAGCATTGTTAACTCTCTCGCCGATTCATTGATTAGATCAAGAAATTTAAAACCTAGAATTTTAGGGAAATACGAAACAGATTACTTCAAGAGCGGAAATGTTGAAATGTCTGCTTCATCAACATATAATGGAACAGTTGATGTCATAAATAAATATCAAGTCAATACATGTTTTTACACCGCTAATGATGTTAATTCATGGGTTCAATGGAAATTGAAACAAAATTATGCGATCCGACCAACTGAATATATTGTTAGAACATGTCAAAATTACTCGCATTTTACTTTAATGCTTAAAACATGGAGAATTGAAGGTACAACCATCGATGGAGAAACAAAAGTTATTCATGAAGTGACAAATTCGTCATTAAGGCCTGATGAAATTAGGAAATATTCTATTAAAACAAATGATAAATTTGTCTCATTTAGACTCATTCAAACTGATACAAACCAGTCAACGAAATACAATGATTATCATAAATTGCTACTTGATGTATTTGATTTTTCAGAAAATGTATATGAATTGAAATTTAATTAGTAGTAATCTTTATAATCTTTAAAAAATTTATTTTTAAAAGATAAATATTTCCTAAATCTCTAGAAAGGTCTATCTAAAGACGGGAAGTGAATTGGAAATCTACATGAGTATAGTTTGATTATGTCAAAGTTAATTAGATTTATCATTCCATCCGATAACATGTGAAAACGCAGACATAACTTTCGATGAGAAACAAGAATTATTCATTAGATGGTAAACTCATCCCATCAAATATTGATGTTTCTGCTGTGAAAAGAATCTCGAATTGAGTGGAAATAACAACAAAAGTCAGTGACCAAGTTGAATGGCACAACCCTTCAAGATGTTCAGTGGATGGTTTATATAAAGTAAGGACTTATTTTTGTACCCAAGGATTCGAAAAGTAAATTTTTTATCTTTGTTTCTTAACAACTTTCATATATAATCTACTTTTAACAATGTCTCATTAACGTAACATATTAATGTCAGAAACATGAAAGTGGAATCGATATCATATACTGATGTGAAAAATGGAATGATATTCTTAAAAATATTTTCACCTCAGTTTTCTTTCTAATGCCGATCAGCATTTGAATATATTCTTTTGAACGATGCATATTTTCAAAGGATTTTTGCATTGGTATATAAAAAACACTAATGCTTTAAAATAAAATAAATCTATGTTGTTGTGAACAGAAATTCATCAAAAGTGACACCTCAGAAAAGCTAAAATATTGAATTTTTGGAACTTTTGATAGAGCACGTTTTTAAATATTAATTAAAGTAAATGTATATTTTGTAAAGATTCTTTTTAATAAAAAAAATTTTGAAGAAGAACACAAAATCTTCTGAAAAATAATATCACATAAACTCATATTATTTTCTAATATATAACTATTTTATATAAAAATCAGATTCAATGATCTTAAAAGCGAAGGATAAACCTCAAAATTTACGAATATAATGAGTGGGAATATAATGCTTATCTATCATAAAACCATATGAAATATCAATTTTTGCTTTACGCCTAATTTTTGACGACAATTAGCAAAAAATGTTAAATGTTAATACTCAGTCCATTTGAATATGAAAAATAAAATTGACTTTGATTAAATGTTTTTATTTATCATGCAATTCTTCTTGCAACCAAAGATTTGAATAAAATTTCAAAAAATAAGATAGCTTAAAAAATAATATACGGTAGTGTTTACTAATAGATGAATAGTATATAAATTCTATTAAAATGGATTTGATCCAAAAAATATAAAACCAAAAATAATTGTTATAATTTAAATGAAGAAGTAATTTAAAACGATTTTATTTATGATCAAATTTTAGGCATAGATAGAATTGACCCACTCGGCGAATTCGTATCCGCCGTCGACTTGCTTTAGGACCTTTCTAAGGTACTCTGCCTCTTCACCCTTGAAGTACTGGTCGAGCTGTGCGTCTGTAAGGATTGGGTTGTTGTTTGCGATAGCCTTGAATGCTTTTGCTGTTGTATCTGCGTTTTCAGCCTTGGAGAAGTGGTCAAGCATGAATTTAACATACTCATCGAAGTTAAGCTTCTCTTCGCCTGTTGCAGAGTACTTCTTGCAGACTTCCTTGGCCTGATCATCGGAGATATCATCGCCAAGAGCTGTAAGGCAAGCGCGGAGTTCGAAGTACTGTAAGAAGTTTGTGTGGTCCTTATCGAAGTGGTTGAATGTTTCTCTGAACTCTGTGAGCTGCTCTTCTGAGATCTGGAGACCCTTCTCAGCAGCGATGGCTGTATCGATTTCGCGAACAAGGCCGTCGATGTGTGATAAGATGTTTGCGAAGAATGCAGCGATTGAATCTGGTGTGTCTTCGATAGCAAGGTGGAGTTCGTCCTTTTCGAGGTCTTCGAAGATTGGTGTCAACTCCTTAGCAGCCTCATCGCCATCGATGACTTCCTGCTTGATGTCGAACAACTTCTGCTGCTTCTCAGGAAGAGTGCCGTCGACATTGGAAACTTTCTGCTCCAACTCGCGAGCCAAAGCAACGGAAACTGCTGCCTTTTGGTTGTAAGCGAAGATACGGGATTCACGGCCTTCGGAAGCAAGCTTTTCGTTGTTGGATTCCTCCTGGTGGTTGAGGAATGCGATGACAGCTTCGAGTGTTGCTCTCAAGTTTTCTGGTGTCTGCTTGACACGGTAGTTGAGGTTGAAGTCGCAGAGATCTTCCCATGGAGCATCGAGTGTTGGTAACTCTGGAAGGATTTCCTGAGCTTGAGCCTTTGACTGAGCGATCTTGTCCTTCAACTCAAGGAGTGTGCCTGTTAATTCGACGTTCTGTACAACCTTGACCTTCTCGGCGATGGCAAGAACCTGGGCATCGAAATCAGCAACCATCTCGTTGTAGATTTCAGCCAACTTGTCTGTGATGATCTGAAGAGCGTTGGCGTAAACCTTTGAGATTGTAGCTGGTGAATCATTGACACGGATGTGTAATGTATCACGTTCGAGTGCTTCGTACTCTGGCTTGAGCTGGGACAATCCTTCACGCTTGTTTCCTAACTCGAGCTGAGCAGAGAGGTAAGCATTGCGGCGTGTGGCGCGATCGCCATCGATTGTGCTGACCTTCTGGTGGAATTCGTTAGCGATGTCGACGTACTTCTTGGCCAACTCGTTGTATGCAGCGATGCGAGCATCGTTGGATTCTGACTGCAACTGCTCTTCGAGCTGGTTGAGGAGTGTTGTCAAGAAGGCGAATGTGATGTCGGAGTCACGTGTTAAGTCGTTTGGTGTGTACTTGACAGCGTTGGAGTACTTGATGGACTGTAAGTACTGGTATGGTTCTTCAAGTGTTGGCTGGATTGAAGCCTTGATCTCTGTGAGATCAGACTGGCACTTGAGGACACCATCCTTCTTCTCCTGTGTTGTGCCTGAAACGCTGTCAGCTGTCTTGTGGACATCGCCGATCTTCTCGTGGATAGCGATGGCCTTCTCGTTGTACTCGTCAACGAGCTGCTTTGAGATCTGTGTGATCTTGTCCTGAGCTTGAGAAAGGCAAGCTGTGTACATGGCTGTGACGGCATCTGGAGTGTTCTCGATACCGAGGTGGAGGGACTGCTTTTCGAGTTCCTGGAACATTGGTCTGATGTCAGAAACGCCATTTCTCTTCTGGATGATTTCTTCTGACTTGTCAACGTTGGCAGCGCGCTGTTCGCGGAGTTCGCCAGCGATTGCTTCAAGGTCTTGCTTGAGCTGAGCAACTTCGTCGACGTACTTCTGAGCAGCCTGGTTGTACTCTTCGATCTTCTTCTTGTTCTCGTATTCGAAGATAGCAGCCTTGTTGCCTTCGATAAGACGCTTGATTGTAGCGATGAGTTGTTCGAATTCGCCATCAACAGCGATGACTGTGCGCTTAACTCTGTTGTTGAGTCTTAATTCGACAAGTTCAACGAACTGTGGCTGTAATTCCTTGACTGTGCCAGCAGCTTCCTGGGCCTGCTGGAGGTAGTTGTTAAGGGCATCGCGCTGTTCGTAGAGATCTCCTGTAAGGTTGATAGCCTTGTTGTTGATGTCGTCGCAGACAGCAATCTTAGCGTTGGCAGCTTCATCGAAGGCCTTGATTAACTTGGCCTGGAGTTCCTCGAGGATCTTTGTGAGTTCGTCGCGGCGGTCTGATGCTGTCTTTTCGATCTCTTCGAACTTGAGGTTGAGGTTTGGTGGTAACAACTCTTCCTTGACCTGTGGAATTGGACGGCCATTGGAGTTGCACTTTGTAACAAGCTGACCCCATGTCTTCATAGCGACACCACGCTTGTCGACGATGACTGGACGAACAACACGTCCGAACTTGATGCAGTTGAAGAGTTTGGACTTAACTCCTGGAACTGTCTGGTCGTAGTCTTGAGCAAGGAGCTTCTCGCGTTCTGTGTTGATAACGTCGAGGCACTCCTGAGCTTGCTTCTCGTAGTTGAGGGCTTCTTCTTCGATGGCCTTCTGAATGCCGATTGTGCGCTTGAGCTTGTCGGCGGCGGCCTGTGTCTTTGACTCGCCAGCGAAGAAGTGGAAGAATTCGGCAACCTGTGTAACGACGGATTTCTCATCTGGCTGTGTTCCGACAAGATCTTCTGGATCAAGGAAGACGTAGATGCCGAGTTCCTTGCATGCAGCGAAGGCCTTCTCACAGTTCTCCTTCTGCTGTGTCTGATCAAGTGAATCGTAGTCGAGCATGTTTGGACGGAACTTGTTGATTAAGGCGCAAAAGGCAAGACCGTCGGACCAGGATGTTGTGAAGTTTGTAACATTGACACCCTTGTATCCTTGTGTGTTCTTCTTAGCCCAAAGAAGAAGAGCGTCACGAGCTGTGGCTTCTTCGACAGAAATTTCTTCAATCATGAACTTGTTGATGATTGTCCAGATAAGACCGAGTGTGAGCTTCTTGTTCTTGTCGATGATATCATCAGATCCGATACCAACCATACGGATATTCTTTGATGAGATGAAGTCTAAGGCCATACCACAGTTTTCACGCATTTGAACGCGCATCTTTGGCTGCTTGTGCCATTTGCCCTTCATTGGTTCCTTAGAAACGATCTCAAGGAGCTGAATGAGTTTAACGCCATCTGCAAATTCCTCTAAAACGTTGTCAAATGGAATTCCCTTGAAGGAAAGCTGTTTAGCTGTCCATCTTGAGAAAACTTTGATCTGAGTCTGTTCCCATGCATCGTCTAGAAGTCCACGATTATTAGACATAGTGAAAAGTGAAGTGTTAGGGAATACAAATTTTGTAGAATTTTACATCATCATATAAAATCAGAAAACATCGTAAATTTGCTGCTCTTAAAGAAAACTGAGAAATTAATTTTTTATAAGAAATATTTTATACCCATTCGATTTATTGTTTCAATGTATTACTTCACCTCTGTTTCAATTCCTGCCAGAAATGGGACATTTCTGAAAAAACATCATTTTCAATCTATGAACTTTAATATCATATCCATAATTCCCCTTTTTTGATAACGTTCTCAAATGTATACGTTTAATTTATAATATTTAATATAGATAATAAGGTAAATATAATGATGGTTTTTGAACGTTGAGAATTTGTATAAAAATAATAAAACTTGTAAAGAAAAATGAGGAACAACGTGGAATAAAGCTTTATTTTGTGTTTATTCAGTTGTTATTTAACTCCAAGTAGGTAATCAACTGATTTAAATCACTTTTTACTCATCATGCGTAAAATCAAATTTCCCAACATGTCTAATGTAAAATTATATTAAATTTGCGTAGAACAAGGTATATCTGAATTGAATATGCAATGTCAAAACTAACTAAGCTAACAGATGCATACCTTTTGCTCTCATCTTGATTGTCCTTACTCTTCAAGAGTTCTTTGAAAACCACTAGGTTTGCAATAGGTTATTATTTGATTTATCCGGTTGGATATTGCATAATTTTGATTTCACATTGTAATGATTTTGTTGAAAATTGATGTAATTCATTTTAATACATAGCAATTATTATTCAATCCTTCAGTCATATCATTGCTTTATGCTTTATTAAAAAAGCAATTAACTATTCATTGGAAAACCCAATTAGCGTGAATGTTAGTTGAAAGAATCAATATCATTATTTTGAGCATATGTGGTACTAACTTACAGAATATAATCCATGGTTTATCGTCATATTTATATTAAAATTAATCAATCTAGAATTAATCATTTATCATGAAACTCTATCAATCCAGAATCTCATGTGATATTGTGGTTGCAAACTTTCCAACGAACTCTATAAGATAAATGATAGTCAATCCTATATCCTAGTAATAGTAATGAATAATTATATAAACTTTACTGGAAATAGTAAATGAATAGCAAAGCTAAGAAACACCTTCATTTCAAGTAGAGGAAAAATGAAATTTCAAAAATAGGAATTTAGGAAAATACAGTAACACGTTTATTTATATTTTAGAAACCGTAGAGTGTCTTGCCCTGGCGCTTAAGAGCATAGACAACATCCATTGCTGTAACTGTTTTACGACGAGCATGTTCAGTATAAGTAACTGAATCACGGATGACGTTCTCAAGGAAGTGACGAAGAACGCCACGAACTTCTTCGTAGATATCACCAGAGATACGCTTGACACCACCACGGCGAGCAAGACGACGAATAGCTGGCTTTGTGATACCCTGAATGTTTTCACGCATAACCTTACGATGGCGTTTAGCACCACCCTTACCAAGACCCTTACCACCTTTACCGCGGCCGGACATATGAAATAATGAATTCTAATCCTATCAAATTTTGCCGCCATATAATCATATTATGCCATTTTATACCTGCGAATTTTGAAATGATATTATTTTGAAAATTGACATATTAATTGGATCTAAAATGACAGAACGGAAAATGCACATCTCTGGTGTTCTCAAAAATGGCGGCAATTTTTAGTTCATTTTACCAAAGCATGGCTCGTACAAAGCAGACAGCTAGAAAGTCAACAGGTGGCAAGACCCCACGTAAATCCCTTGGTGCCAAGGCCGCCCGCAAGTCAACACCAACAATCGACTCCCAGGGTGCTAAGAAGCAGCATCGTTTCCGCCCAGGTACAGTCGCCCTTCGTGAAATCCGTAAGTACCAGAAGTCTACAGATCTTCTTATCCGTAAGCTTCCATTCCAGCGTCTCGTCAGAGAAATCGCTTCTGGCTTCCGTGGCGATCTTCGTTTCCAGTCCTCCGCTATCGCTGCCCTCCAGGAAGCTTCTGAAGCTTACCTTGTCGGTCTCTTCGAAGATACAAACCTTTGCGCTATCCATGCTAACAGAGTTACAATCATGGAGCGTGATGTCCAACTTGCTCAGCGTATTCGCGGTGAGCGCAACTAAATAGAGTTTGTTAATTATTATATTAATCAATGTCTTTTTTATTTCCAAAAATATATTAAAAAAATCAAATAATAAATATTGAAATAATAATGCTGATCTCTGATAAATGGCATCTCATATTGTTCTTTCTAACTGCAATTTTCATATAACTTGACTATGTGAAATACAAAAAAAGAAAGATTATTGTTGATGCCTAGCCAAATGATATGGATTATGTGTCAAATTTCTTCTAGTCAATAGTTCTAATTATGAGAAGATTATTACTTATTTAACATAAAAATTAAAACAAATTTAAAATTCGAAATAAATAGATACAGTTTTAAATAGAAATATTATACAAAATAAATATAAAAAATCATTGGTTAACAAACCATGATAAAAAAAAGAAAATTATTGTTGGAAGAAAGCAGGGACTAAAATAACATTTGCATTTTCCGTGATCAATATGAAGTTATTTGAGTCCTTATGGTATCCAACTTCCTTAATTTTTGCTCCACCTCTCCAAACAACTCTTACAATTTTAAGGGAGTAAGGTTCCAACAGCAGAATACTGTTGTTTGATAACAGAGCAACAACATATTCCACCAAATATTTGCTTTCTGCTATACATGCTGAAATGATATTAGATTCAAACTGATTCGTGTTGCAAAACATTCCATTTGCAGTGAATGTCTCTGCCTGGTTACCAAAGAAAACAACTATATATCCAACATGGCTTGTCATTACAACAGAAGATGGAATTGAACCTGGTGGCATCCTCAAATCAACAGCTCTGATAAATGTCAATTCCGGAAGACTTGAAATGATCATTGTGTTGTCAGGAGAACATGTTATTGCTATTCCAAAAGCTTCAGAAAGGCAGCAACACGTGATTTCACTTCTATGAGCCATAATGAAGTTTAATTGTTCAATGTTATCTTTTCCATCGTATAACCATAATGTTGCCAAAGCATCTTCACCACCACTCAATATCATGTTCTTAGCAACACTTATACAGTTGATTTCTGACAAGTGAGGTGAAGTCTTTGACCGAATAACCGACCGTTTTATGACATTCAAAATTGTCACTTTTGCGGAATGATCCTGCGCGAAAGCGAATATGAAATCGTCATTTGTTTCTGATCTGAAATGAGCGATTTTCTTTGGATCAGCAGGTATTTTTGCGTGTTTCATCAATTGGACTTCGAAATTCGTTGCTGCAAGTCTTAAACAGAAAACTCTTCCGTTTCTCAATGCAGCGTAAATTTTCATTTTTTCGAAGACAGAACCACTGCAAATAACACAAGCAACGTCATCAGGAATATTATGCAATGCAACAGCTTTTCCATTGAACTGTTCCGTAACAATTGGATTTCTCTTCGGGTGAGGTGAAGTGAACAATTGTTGAGGAATTTGTCCGATTGTATTTAACATTGCAATTACAGCTTCAGCCATCATTTGTTCTTGGCCATTGTTTTCGGATGTTTTTGTCCAGATGTCAGGGTATATTTGTGGGTCAAATGTGTTCATTGCGTCTGCAGCTGATTGACCTTTTTGTTTGAATCCCCAGATCAAATCAATCCAACCATGAATCACTTGAGAAACTCTTTCACTTTCCAACAAATTTCTGTGTTTGTAAATGAAGTCTGCCGGTGAAGAACTCCATGTAGGAAGAACAACGTCACCGATATCATCAGTTTCATTGTATTTTCCTAATGGCAAATCATTGGAATTCAACAGGAAAGCTTCATTTTGGTAAAATTCCGGTGTAAATTCTCTGAAATACGGCATTTTTGACATCATTCTATTGATGTTATCTTGTAAAGAAATGAACAAACGAGGTCCTACATCGAAATGTCCATCCTGCATCATGATGTGCAATGTCGTGAACGGCTCCATTCTTATTAAATAATGATTAACAGTGTAAGCGTTCGAGAGATAACTGGAATGGCAGAAAGGAGTTGCACCATTATGTTGGAAAATTGCGAGTCTTTCTTTCATCCTTTGACTGGATGTCGGGTTGATGAACATGATGTTTTTAGTGAGATCTCTGTAGTCCTCGTCTTTATCTTCCATTTCTTGAGTGTCATTCTTCAAAGCGATGATTGGAAAGATCGGATAAACACGAGAATCCAAGAAACTTCTTCCAGAAAGAATGTTTAACCAAATTAAATAATCGAAATTAGATAATTGGCGTCGCATCCATTTATGTGTTAATCCGAGTCTTTCTATCTCGATGTTTGGAGGGTTTTCTTGGATAAACTCAGCATTAGCAAACCCGATTTGCAAGAGATTTGTCACAAACTTGTGATTTTCCACTTTTGGAAATCTGAACAAATAACAAGAATAAGAATTCGTGTATATCTGGATTGCATTTGGTTTCTGATTCACCCAGACCCAGAACAAATATTTAACTTGTTCACGTGGTATCAAAATCGATTTAGTTTGTGATTTAAACACTAAACCACTTTGAATTACATAAAAATCTCCTGGAAAAGTCTTAGTTATTTTGATTCTTTCGCAAGGACTTCTCCATAAAACATCAACTAATTCTATACTACTAGATTTGCTCTCATTAGTATCCTTGTCAAAAAAGAAATGGCTCGGCGGTTTGTTCTCATTCAATTCTTGTGTCAAAACCGTCGCTTTATTTATTGCATCGATATGATTTGTGAAGTGATTATTTACGACCAAAACACTTGGCATGAAATGTTTATCGAAGTGATTTCCTATCTTGAAATGGGGCATCATAATGAAAGATGATGACGAGATGAAAGGAGATCTATCGTGAGAAACAGTTTGCCAAAGTCGATGCCAAGCTCTTCTCAAATTTGCAGCCAATTCTTTTTCTTTTGCACGTTCTAATGATTGGATTTCAGCAATGGAATTCGCTGGATCGAATGGGAAATCAGGGAACTCAACAACTTGTTCGAAATAGATTTTCCGAGTATCGAAATTTTGTATTAAATATTGATAAAATTTTTCGAAAACTTCGACACTTTTTTGCATCAAATTTTCATCAACTTTTTCATCAACACCTAAATCTTTAGCATTTGCAACAACACTTAATATCAATGGCGCGGCGTATTCAGATTCTCTGATAATTTTATAATTTTCGTCAAACAAGAACTTCTTGTTTTTATTTATGTTTCTTTTCATGACGAAACTCATCAAACACATATAATCAATCATATTCAAACAATTTGTAGAGAAAGAAAGCCATCCTTGATGCAACAATTCCACGGCAAGATCTTCATCAACCCATTTTCCTTCTTCTGATATTGAATATCCGTAATTGAAGGAAACTCTGTCTCTTACTGTTGTCAATAACAAAATAAATGAATTTATATCAACAGTTTCGAAACTTCTCAATGGTTTTTTGTTGATTGTTGAATGATTGTGTCTAAAGAAGATCTTTTCAACAATGAAATGGAAGTACTCGAGTTTTTCTTCAACACTTTTTTCTTCCTTTGAAAAAGCGTTCTCAATTACGGCGGTTAATAAATCTGCCACAAAATTGTCAAAATTCATATTTGTCAATGATTCAATTACGGAAGAAATTGCGAAAACATCTTTAGTTATTGTGATTGATTTCGCGAGGAATCTTCCGAAGATCTTGACAGAGTTCTTATCATTGCAAAACATGAAATAGGCAGTGACAATTCCGATGCCGCTGATTCCCAAATTTTTGAATTTTTCAATGAATTTCGAACTCTCGAAACAGAGTAAACAAGATTGAATTGCAATCGCATTCCACATTCTGTTTCTGAACGCGAAACAAAGCATGAAAACGAATAGGTTCGTATTCCATTTATTTGGCTCTATCGCGTTATTGAACTCATTGAAATACTCTTCTTTTTTGCTGTCAGAAAATTTGTCAAATTTTGACATCATCAAAGAAAAAGCTGTTGTTATTAAATAGGTCGGAATTGACTTGATGATTAAGATTCTGACTTGCACAAGATCAACAAGTTCGAATACTTTCGCGACAATGAAACTCCACATGTCAGGTCTGACTTTCGCCATCGATTTCAGGAATTTTACCAACACGGAAACTTTTTGGAAATTTCCATTGAAATAAGAAACCATTTTTAACATTGTCAAAGTCTCTTTCTGACCGAATCTGATCTTCGCTGCCTTCTGGAAAAGTGTTTTAAGGATGGAGATGTTTGTTTCCGTGAATTCGTTCTCATCAACGATGTAAAGAAACAAATCACATAAGGAATTGATGTTAAACAACGAAAAGAACGTTTGTTCATTGGATTGGCATACTCTATGACAGCATAACATAAAGGATCCACACTCTTTTTTGGCAGATCTTCGCCAAATTTCGAGATTTAATAAAACATTCGTCTGAAATTGCTCAAGAAGTACTGGATTCTTGATATGCTGCTCTAATATGTAGATGTGCTGCCATAATTCGCTGTTTAAATACTCGTTTATTGTTGGTTGGGAAAGGAAATATGCAATAACTGCAAATGTATTCACTTGCTCCATCAAATCTTGTATTTGAGGGGCTCCTTGTATTATATCTGTGAATGATTGCAGTAATTGCATAAGAAAACCATTGTTTCTTGTACCTTGGTAAGTGTTAAAATCAATTTGGGAAAAAAGTGAAGTAAGGAAGTGGGTTCCTTTGGAAGTTTCGAAAATTCGACGGAAGGATGATATGAAGGAAAGGTTTATACATGTTGTCGTTGCGGATTCGAATGAATTCTGCAAGGCATTTGAAACATGATTTCCTTCAACGTAATGCGCTGAATATAACATCAATAAAGAGGGCTCATGGATGACAGTGGTGTATTCCGTGGTGTCTGAATGTATTACATTGAGCATTCTGTCGTCTAATGAACCTGAAAAAACAGAAACATGGGCAGCTTCACCAGTTAACTCATCACAGAAGATCTCCATGCTATCTACAGTCGATTTAATGATCGGTACTTGAGATTTGATCTGAACTGATGTATTATTATTAATATATAAAATTAATTCGTTCGTAGAGATCTGAAAAGTAAAGTTTGACCACTCATTTTGGTTGAAAGGAATATTTTTGCTAGCGATCACTGTAAAGTTCTTAATAATGGAGAGCGTAGTTGGAGATATGCTGAAAGTAACGGTTTCTCCTTCTGTTTTGAGGGTTATGAGTCTTTGTGTCTCCGTAAGATTACATAAAATCATGTAAATATTGATAACAAATGTAGAATAATTAATTTGATGAGGAATCATGAGAGATCCTGTTCCAGGAGTGAAAAGGAATGCATATAGTACTTGGTCTTGTGAAGATTTGATGGTTTCGTATAACGCTTCTAATAATTTTTCAGCATATCTTGATCTTTTGTTTGTTTCATTGGACAAAAGCCTTAAATACGAGAACATAATGGGTCTTGATGAATTCCATTTATTTATCTCCTTGAAAACTTCCAAAATAAGGTCTACATCCTCGATTTTGTCCCTTTTTTGAACAGATTCAATCAAAAACAAGGAAAATCCGAACTTGTTACAGTAATAACATTCAACAATGGAATTACAAACTAATTCCTTGACTCTCTGCATGAAATCAACGAAGTATTCCGTTGAAAATATTTTTCTAATAATATCAATGGAAATTTCACCACGAATTCCAATGAATTTGCTACTATTCGATATCATTCTTAGTAGAGATTCATACATATTGTCATTTAACGTGATATCTTCAATCATACTCGAAAAAGGAAGTTTTGAAAAATCTAATTTTCTCTGGAACGAAGCAATGAAGTCAATAAGCATCTGTGTAAGCTCCGGATCATTGAATTTGCCTACCTGCATCATTATGTCCTTAAATAGCTTCAAATGAATGAAACTCACCATTTGTGAATTATTTGAAAATTTTTCAAAGATTTTCATAATTTTTGAGGCAAGTTTTATATCATTCCTAAAGTTTTCTATCATAATGTTGATGAAAATTGAATCTATCGGTGTTTCTAAGAAATTTTCAAATAAAATGTAAATAATATCGGAACAAGTCTGGCAATCTATTGTATTCTTGAACAATGAGTCGATTAGTAATGGATTGATCATGATCTGCTCATAAATTTTCGGATTTGTCAAAAATGATTTAATTGTACTGAAAATTACAGGAAAGAAGTTGTCCTCGTACTTCCCAGCCTTTGTAAGCATGAACTGGCATATGCATTCTATCAGAATACTCGCGTGGACTTCTGTATTTATTAATTGGAAAATTTCTTTGCTAAAAGCTAAAATTTCCGCGAAAAGCCATGGATACGATGATGCAGAGGACAAAAACTCGAAGTAGGAGTTGATATATGAGAAATCTTGCTTGAGAAAATGATAAAAACAATCTAAAGTATATTTTCTAATGGAAATCATGTAGCTGACTTCCGAATCGTATAATGAATAACATGGATTGAATATTTTGGGGTTAAAGAACGTTTGGACCGGATTTTTAATTTGATATTTGAATTCGTTTGTTCCTGCGTTTAATAAAACGAGATTTAGTATTATATTGTATTTCTCTGCATCCATGGTTAGTTTTAAGAAGTGTGGCAATGCATTATCAATAATCGGATCATGAATATTTAATAAAGCGAAAAATAGGTCGGATAAACTTCCTTCTTGTGATCGGAATGCGGATTCTATCGGCGGAAGATCCGAAATCGAACGGTTTTCGTTGTATTTAAACTGTTTCTCGGTTGTTGGTGGGAAATTCAGATCGCAGCCTAATAATTGTGTTTTAATGTATTCATCGAGATGTTCTATAGCTATTTGATTCTCTTCATTAAACTGATAACATAAAATCATCAATAAATAATAGTAATATAAGACTCTACCATCTAATTTTAATATAATTTGGGATGTTAATGACTGTAAGTGCGCAGTTACCTCGCTACTTTTCTCCATTAAAGGATATAACTTCATAAATGAGTAAATGTGGAATTTAATTGATACTATGCTATCGATTACGGCATCCAATGATATTCTGGTAAGTGATTTAACAAGAAAAATCGATAGTTGTTCCGTATTTGGTAAAATATTTAAAATTGAATCAATCGATGATAATAACGAATAAAATTTCTTTGCTTTCAATACTTTCTTGCAATATATTTGAAATTCGCCACACGCGTACGTACTGATCGCATTATCTATCTGAATTGCGTAAGTTAATGATTGAACAAATACTTGTATTGAGTGTACTGGAACTGAATCGATATCTGAATATAAAAGAGCTAAAAATGATTGTAAAATAACTATTGAAGCAAATTGTTGATTTCTCTCTGAAGCATTGATTAACTGGCTCTGTTGTTGCAATTGTATGATTAATTCATACCTATCAGTTGTATTTAAAATGTATTTTTCGATAAGATCTTCTAGAGATGGAGATTTTCCCTTGGGAATTTTAATTTCGAATTTATTCAGTAGCTTCATTAGATCGGGAGGAAACGTTGGTTTTGGTGGTTGAGGCTTTAGTTGTAAAATATTATTAGCTAGCTCAAATAATTCCTTCATCCGATTTCTGAATGAATTTTTTCAATTTCTCTATCTTATGCTAAGTAATGATTTTATAGAAGTATTATTCATAAATAAATTATTGATCAGATTCTAAAGAAATCTTTTTTCAAATTAAAAAAATTCCCAAATGAACAATTAATCTCATGAAATAGAACACTCGTAAGTATGTGTAAGTATTTCATGTATTAAATCTTAAAATTAAATTTTTGAGCAAAAAAAAATCGGCAAATGCAAAAAAAATAAAGGGAATTAAAGTCCAGAAACACACGTATATGTTAGAATATATTGAATAATTTTTACTTCATCTGCATCATAGCAGTTCAAAATAATGCTCTCATATCTTCTTGCATTAACAAGAGAAGTAGGGATAGGAGAGTGCGCAGATCGTGTCCAAGGATCAACTGGAATGTATTTTTATTCACAAACTCTCGGTTGTTCAGTTAATATATGCGTAAATATATCAGTTTATGATTTTTATTTAATTATCAACGAATTGCCAGCAAATTCAGAGGTCATAGAATACAGATCATACATTGGTGACAAAAAATTGATGTATTCTAAAACTTATTATCCTCCAAATGTTCCGTTTTACATCCAATCTTCAATCCCATTTGCCTCTTATACAATACGACTTGGATCAGAAGGTTATTGCGAATTTATGTATGGTTCTTTGCCTAATATTTGCAAAACAGGTCTTATCTTAACTAGCGAAGTCAATAAAACAATACAATTGAGCTCCAGTGCTAGTGGTTACTATAAAATTCGAAGTTATGAAGATAAATGCATTTTATTTGTGTTGGCAAAGCAAATTAACGTTTCAATTAAATCAAATGCAGACAACATCGATAGGAGATTTTTGCTATATCAAAATTATGACAATCCTTTACCTGCACTACAGCCAAATATTGATTTCTCATTGGATTGCGTTTTCAGGCCTTTCCTTCTCCGCTTTTTATCAAAGGGCCAAAACTCATTCTTATCCATTAGTATAGCAGCAGATGTGGCATTATCAAATAACCTTAAAACAGAATATCGGGAACCAAACAATTTTACTAAATTATGTGATGAAAAAGAGTGTACTATTTGGGAATTTATGTCCCCAAATATTTTAACTCTCTCGATTTTATTTACAGTTTTATTTATTTTCCTTGCCAGCGTATTTGTCTATTTCATGATGATTTGTTGCTGTCCAAAGTTTATGGGCGATAAGAAATCTACTACAGGAAAGCCTGCTTCTAAGAAGAGTGCAATTCTTGAAACTAGATCAGAGCCAGAAGGCTACTTTGCTGTTGATTATTTAATTACAGCTGATGGTAGATCATCACCAGCCAAAGATGTATGAAATTCATATAATTTAATTAATAAATTTTTATTCTGTTTTTTGTTTCTTCAATAAACTAATTCTATCCTATCATGATTAAATTTAAATCCTTACTGAACAATTAGAATCATTCAAGAACAAATTGATAAAACAAATAACATAAAGACCCTTTTTAAAAAGTTACCTAATTAATCAAGATTCTGATTCAATTAAAACTATCAATATCATTCATTTCGAACGGAAAGATCCAAAAGTGACAAATGCCAATAGAAGAGTATTATCGTGAGCAAAAAGCAATTGCAAAGTTTGCTAAATGGACAATTGTCTCAAACAATCAAAATTTGGACTCATTTCCGAAACTTAAACAAGAAATGGCTCGAAAAGTGGCTAAATATCAAATACATAAAAGAACATTCAATATTCAACAAAAATATACCGATTGTTGCCAAAAATACCAAGGTGTCATTGTAAATTTTTTCGGGGTTGAAAACATTAATAATGCAAAACAAATTATTGATGAAATTGGAACCCAAAATATATATTATCTTTCTCACAAAATCGCAAAACTCATTAAATTAATTGCCACGTGCATGAAATCAAGTGTATACATGATTTCAAACGCCAAAAAATATAACCAAAAATTAGACTTTAAATTTTTATACAAAATTAGCCAACCCGATAAGAATTCGTTCACGTTCAGAAAAACGAAATACATAAATATGAGAAACAATATACATAAAATTATCGAAGATCTGAAGGATATACTGGGTGCCGAATTATATCAAAAATATACTAATTGCGTAGATAACATTGATAGGGGATCTATTTATAAGTATTAAATCAATTTGCAAAGTTTTACTTTATCTTTTTACATTCTATGATTGCTTTGCGATTTATAGAAGCCACTATATATATATATATATTACTTGTATTAAAAATATTTGTTTCGACATCAATTATTTTTGATTCCTAAACCATTATTATGTAATATATCTTCATTGATCAAAGACCAATATATACTTAACATTTTGTAAACTCTTTCAAAATGCTGAGATCCTTAGCACTGTAGTGAAAAACTATAACAAATATCAAATGAATGATTGAAATTTTCTATACCTATTTACTAATGTGAATGATAACTTGACAAATAAGAAAGTATAAATATTGAAATAAGATTTACTGTGGTTCATAGATTTGATAATTGATATCGAGACAGTTAATAATAACAGGTATTCATTAAGGCATTTCACAAAAGACCATATTGCAAAATGATTGCATAGAGAAACCCTTCTGGCAACATATTCAAATAAAAAGAAAGTGGAAAATTTATCCATTTTTGGATGAGTGAAGAATCGTTCGAATACGACCTACTAAACTCAAGCTACTTCAAAAAAAATATGGAACTGAAAGAGGCCCAAAAAGAGTCAGATAAAATCACCACTAGTTCAATAAAAGAAGAGTTAAAACACTATAATGAGCAAATTAACAAACTAATACAAAGTCAAAAGGATGTGAAATCTAAGTCCAGGAAATAACATCGATGTCACATATTGATTTTCATGTTAGAGTTATATATAATATTAGTAATCTTTTAAGATTGTAATTATTTTCAAAATACGTGCGATAATGTTTTACTTATCATGTTTGTTACCTAAAGGCTCAATTGTAATTCCTTTCTTTTTCTATAAAAAAATATTTTTAATACAAATTCAATTTATTTTAAAATGTTTACAAGTTTTAATTATTTATAAATCAAAATAAAATCAGCCACGCCTGAATACAGAGTGAATAAAAAAAATCCATTTGATATCTGGCTGTTGATTATATTTGATCTGAAAAGGTACTGAATTGTAGCAATTCGGCTATTTTTGATATTCAATTGGAGTATTTAATAAGAGAACTTTTTGAAATAAGTATTTCGTCATTAAAATTGTTATTAAAGCTTCGTAATATATAGCGATGGTTATATACTATACGCATTTATCGTAATTCAAACGGATTCTTGTTGCATTTGTTGAAGTATTAAGTCAATTTCTTCTAAAACTTTGATATATTCCTCTTGGAGTCTTAAATCCTCTTGATTTAGTTTCTTTAGTTCCTCACTTAACTTTGATTTTTCTGCAAGAAGATCTTCTCGATTTATCTGGCGTTTCTCCATCGAAACGACAGATAAAAATAATGAAAATTGCGACCAAGAAGATTTGCATTGTATTACAATTTCCTAATTAAAAATATTATACTATGTAATTTTGTAAAACAAAGAAGTTAAAAAATATATGAAAATTTTTATACAATTGGAAAAAGAAGTAAAGATGATGATGTGGCATTCAATACCAATTTACTTAGTTTCACTATGTAAATGGCTGGATTCTGGAACGCAATCATCGAAATATTTAAATTTACAAAGAAAATGTATCCAGCACCAGAAAAATGCCTATTTGATGGATTGTGATAACTTTGTCACTTTCTTAGTACTCTTTCGATCGAAATATTTTTGAAAAATTACATATTTCTTTGTTTGTGTAATATCTCGTAAGAATAAGCTATTGAAAATGAAGCGATAATTGAATGTGTAGAGAATCAAAGTATTGTAAATAAAAAGGAAGTAATTTTGGAAGTGGCAATAAATATAATAGTGCCTTGTACAGTGTTTCATAGCAAAACATCTTAAGAATTATATATTTCATTCTTAGGATGTATTAATTATTTATAATATGAGACCCTTACATCAATGGCTGCTTGATGATTACTCATTGAAAAATATTGGAATCTCAAAAAAAATTTCAAAAATCAAAAAATGATAATAAAAATCGAAATTTTGTTATATCTAATTCTAGAAATGAAAAAAATTTGGAAAATTTAACCCATTTTATTTTGATTTAGCTCTTGATGCTTTATCTATATTTCACATTAGAAATTATTCAATTTCAAATTATAATTTCGATTTTCAGTAATTTCTAAAAAGACACCAGCAATTATTTTCCTCTCATTGTGCCAATTTCATGTTACTCCAAAGCTTCCTCTTAAATCCTAATTGAATTTATATTCGCAAGTCAAAAATAATATTGGAAACATTAACGAGCATGAATGATTAAAGAACTTCCAAATTTACACATCAGAGTGATCATAATTGTAAATTTAACGAGTCCCAAAATATCAATGCGAATAGTGGAACAATAAAGCTTCGTGGAATAATTTAGACGCAAAATCAAAGTTTTACCTCACTTTTTTACAAATATCATTTCAAAAATTTGTTAGCATTTCGTCTTTTTACATATAGTATAGATCTTATCAATTCACTGTAAGGGTTTCGTTTTGCGAAAAAAACGTACAATACGCAATTTCGCTAAAAAAACATTTAGCTAGCAATTTCGACATTTGACTCCACTCAAGACGTCACTTTTTTAATTTTGCGGTATCATATTTTTGGAAAATCTTTATGAATATTATATAAAAAGTCTCTTTAATATCTATATTTCATATTTTTATCGATTTTTAAAGTTTTTGCGAAAAGTATTCAATTATTTTTGCTATTTGGTCGGGTAAATGTCAGATTTGCGACATTTTCTGATATGATATTCAGATTCTACGTTGATAATAATGCATATAGAACCTCTTGCTATTGTGTCAAAATTGCGAAACCGATAGCAAAAATATCTCGCAATATCAAAATTGAGATATTGAGTGAATTATGCATTATAGAGATTAAAAATCTGATTTGTGAAACATCTCATCAGTTTCTAGCTAATTCAAAAATCTTTACTATCTTATTCGATTAAAATGAAAAGGGAATAGTTTCATTATGCTTTAAATGACAGCCTTATAATATAATCATAGTTTTCGCTCAATATGCAGCATTTTTTTTTCGAAATCTATGGTCAATATCCTAAATACTGATTGCTTTGCATTCATATCTCTTACATTTTCTATACCCACATCACTATTCATTGCTATTCCTATCTTTTTCATTTTTGTTTGTTTCTCATAATTTCTCAAAAAACATGATAACTTGATATTTGTAAATATCATACTTTATAACGTAAATAAGAACTTGACCTATTAAGAAAAGCAGTAATGAAAAGAAAATCTGAAATTCATAAAAATTACAAGTTTCTGATGACAATTAGCTTAATTAAACCAGGTACAAGATTATATAATTGTATTTTCTATCCAATTATCCATATAATATCTTATCCAGAAAAAAAAACTTGATCAATACCAAATGATTTTTTAACTAGTAAATAAAGTATTTTCTTTACACACACATTGTATATCATAGTTTTTTTTTTTGGTTTCGCAAAACATCCAAAAACAAATATGCTATAAAAGTGACAATTTTAGCAAAACGAAACCCTTATTCACTGCGATGAAAGAAAGTAAATTCCGCATTAGAAATTCCCGGCAAAATTACAATCCCGAGGAAAAGTGAAATTTATTCAAATCCTAATTCAAAATAAAGAAATGTCTGAAGGTCGATTTGAAGAGACAGAAATCCTCCTCAAACATTCCGAGTTTGTCCTTGCCAGCCTAGAGTTTGCGGCTCACCAGTTCCGCGAAGATGGCGAGATTATGAAGATGCTAAGTTCATCAGATGGTAGCAAAATCAGGTCTTTCGCCAAAAATTTCGTGAAAGCCAAAAAGAAAGGCGATTCACTTCCAACTCTCAACCAAAGCCTTTACCAAACACGTGAAAAAATCGCTATGCAAATGATTATGCCAATCAGAACTATCGACTATACAGTTTACTGGTGCCAGCTTTCAGTTGCACAATTAAAGGTTATGACAGAAACCAGTAGAGAATTCGATTTCCGTTGGAACTTACCAATTACTTTATCATCTCTTAAGCTTTTCGGAGCCTTCTGCAGAATCGTTCTCTATCTTCACCATATCACTGCAGCTAAATTCTTAGTCCAGCTCTTCTCCTCATCGTCTCTCCCAACAACTCTTCCACTACAATGCCAATTTGATGATCTTCTTGATTTCGTTTCGAAATGCCAAGATGAGCCATTCGCATTCATTGCATCCCAACTCGACTTCATTAAGGAGAAAATGTCTCTCATGGTTGTCAACTTATTGCCATTCTTCTCCACATTGATGGGTGACTGGACAGTTTTCGATTGGTCCATGCTTTCTATCTATGAGAGATCCCCAGAGTCCACAATTGGAGATTCAATGCCTATCAATGAATACACATATCTTGCAAATATCAGTTTCCTCCAGGAAGTTCTCACATTGTTCACTCTTACCTTCACATCCTTCATGGATGAAAACCAGCAGTTCATTGCCCTTGGCCATGCCATCCTTTCTGAAACCGGAACATTTTATCTTTCCAGAAACTTCCCAGTATCAATTGAGGAATTGATCAAAGTTTCCATCCCATCCAAGTCTCTTACAGGCCTTAAGAGCAACCTCCAGAACTCAATCAATCGTAAGAACAAAGAAGTTCATCTCTACAGAATGAAACAGCTTCTTCTTCTTGCCAGCGATGTTGTAAACTTCTCAGAACTCAATTTCAACTCATTCCTTCGTTCAATCCATATCGTAAGAGCTATTGCTGCATTCGCATATTACGAAATCGATCTTTTCTTCCGTACAAGCGACAAATTCGCCAAGAGCCCTGATCACATCAAGACAGTTTCCCACCTTCTCCACTACATTGTAGAGCTCGCTTACTTATTTATCAAGCGCAAACCAGATGTTGAACGTTTCTTCCTCTACAACCTCGCAACTGTCGACGCCGACCATCTTTCATACATTCTCAACAAGTTCGGTACAGATCTCGGCACTGCTGGTGCAGATGTTGTTGCAACAGGCAGATTAATCTTGGAATCACTGGAAGACCTCGATTTAGCCAAATTCGACAATGGAATAAGATACGATTTCTACCCATTACAGCTTACTCACGGCAGAGCTTTGCATCGTCATAACGTCACATCTCAGCGATTAAGAGTTTCCTTCCTTACTCCTCTCTGCGAACACCTTATGACCATCTCCATGCACGCATCCGCCTGCCAGGATCCCGTCAACTGGTTCCTAGAGTGTTGCCAGTTACATACAATGTGGCGCCACCTCAACAAGTTCGACGCTTTCATCTCCAATCCATCCGCTCCAATCGTCGAATGCACATGCTTCGTTCATATCTTCGAGTTATTCAACTACGACAAAATTGTCATGTCAATGCACATGAACGAAGGCGCTACAGCTCAATCCATCCTCGAAAACCAGATCAGACAGAGCTTCATCAAGAGAATGTTCTCTCTAATGTCCAACCTTTTGAGCTCAAATTCAAGAATTATGCAATTTTCTCTCGACGGACCAATCGGACAAGTCATTCCTGAACAGAACTTGACACGCGACCTCAGAAGCAAGGAATACTGCAACAGAGAAGCAGAAGAAATCAACTCAATCGCAAATGCAAACAAACTCATTGAAAAACTTCCACAGACATGCAACGTTCTCGGAAAAGTCATCGACATCTCTCCTTACATCGTTCGTCGCTTAACTTCCGACATTCTCCGCATCGTTTTACTTAATATGACTACAAACGGTTCTGCCATCATCAACAGTGCTCCTCTTGTCTGGACATTCTTCAGCCACGCGAGAGCCCTCAACGTTGACCAGTTTGAAGATGAAGAACTCGTTTTCCGCCGCGGATTATTCGAATACAGTCTGAAAAGTGCCATGTTTGCAGGATCATCTATTTCTGCACAAGCACAAGCCTTCATTGGCCGCGGATCATTAGAGCCACGCGATATTACTGATCCATCCCGTTTCATTGTTTTTATTTCCTCCCAAATGATCAAGTTCGTTGACACAGAATACGATTCCCATTTGTACAACCACTTTGCAGAGTCATTCAGTTCGTGCAACCACAACATCTCATATTACAGGAACATCTTCAGAGTTCTTGGTATCCATCCCGCCCTTTATCTCGACGCAACACTGACAAACGGCATTGTAGAGAACTTCTACATCGTTCACCAAGCGTTTGAGTTCATCAGGCAGAACCTCAAAAAACCAAATGATGTTTTCAAGCACGAGATGGCTAAACCAGCCTCGAAAGCTCTTCTTTCTCTTTCAGTCGGATTGGCATTGAGGAACATCATCAGACGCGCGATTTCTTTGGTCAATGAAGAGGCAATTCCAGGTATTTCCGACATCATCGCAACAACAGAGTTGGATGACAGACCAGAATGCAATTTGTTGAAGGAAGTCTTCTCACAGGAAGACACTACATGGTTCATAAAGACGAGGTTGCTCTCAAGAATCAAAGTCCACAACGACGGACTCAAAGATTTCTTCACTTTCATCGCAACACTCATCGCTGGTCCATTCTTCGACGACATTGAGTTTGATCCAGAAAACAATACTCTTTCTCACAACGTCCACCTCATCCCGTACGCATTCCAGCTCATCATCGAACTCGCTCCTTCTTTGTTCACAGAGGCATCTTACAACAAGTTGCAGGGTGCAATCGAACTCTTCTTCACGAAGATTTCGCAGATCGTTGAGTCAAGAATGAAGAAGTTGAAGGCCCAGAACTTGAAGGCAAGATACATCTTGATGGACCAGTTCCCCAAGCTATGCTCGAAGTTAGAGTACGGAAGAATGAAGCACGTGTTCCCTTACGCTCTCCTTACTCACAGCTACCCAGAAACTCAGTAGTTTTTTTTTATATCTCTAAAAAAGATTTTACTTTTCTTATTTTATCGGAAAAAAAATTAATTTTTATTTTGAATTTGTGGACAATGCTCTCATAATTTTAATATAGTACAACAGCTATATGAGGTACTAGGTTGTAGTTGTTAATAACTTTTTTCCCGACCAAAAATATTAACTTTTTATCATAGAAACTTGAGATATAAATCTTGTGTGTCAAAAACTTTTGAGAGAATATCAGAAAGCGAAAAGTACGCATTTAAAATGATCTCTACATGATTTATTATTACATTTATTTGAAGAGAATCTTCTTATACATGCATGTATTTCTATTATCAGCAAATAGTATTTAAAAAAGGCTCTTTAGCTTGTAGTATTTATATGAAAAATTGTTAAAAAATTAATAAGTATTTATGATTGAATCAAGATATGTAATAAAATTCGGGTCTTTGAATATTTCAGGAGGTAATGAAGGGCATTCGATCTTGATCTCTGAAATGGAAGTAACATTTTCTTTTTCAAGTTTCAATTTCTTGCATATCTGGGAGCTGAGATCAGCCAAAATTGTTGAACAATCACGTGTTTTAGTTTTACTTTTCATTGAAAAGAAATTTGATAAAAACACTTTTTTGGGGTTGGGAGAAATGTTTTGTGCTTGAACATGAAGATAGTTTGCTAGTAAGCATAGTAAAGGCTCTATGCCCACTTCATATTCTGTGTTTGAAGTATTATTGTTTACGTAATCAAAACATAATTGCAAGTACTTCATCTCATATAAAAAATAAATGGAAATCTCTGTTTGATTCAGTTTGGAAAGATAATCAGAGTTTGAAACAACTTTAATATACATTTCTAATTGATTTGCAATGATATCTTCACATATTTCACTTGGAAACAATTCCAAAAGGTCAGAAAATGTTTCATAGAGTTCTTTTGCAGATATTATTTGAAGCTCGGAAGCCTCAAGTCTAAATACAAGTCTTTCCTTAAGAGTGGCTAATGTAGATTTCATATGATTTTTTGTTATCATATGAATATTGTCATCATTTTTGATCAATTTTTGAAATATTTTGCATAACTTAATGAGAATACTTGGCTGAGAAATTTTTATCAAATACTGATTAAATATTTGAAATATCCATTCAATAATCTTCATTATGGACTGATTGTATAAATTTTCATCAACATTGAAGAATCTTCTGAATAATTCATACTCTTTGTTGCATAATTCTAAAATTCGGTAACATGCTTGATCATTATTTCCTAAATCATCAAGAATTTGCTTTAATAATGGTTCAAGTAATCTGATTCTTGTGTTCGAGTAAATATTTAAGAAAGAACTAAAGGAAACAGACTTCTCACATAACTTGTAGAGATTTCGGATACTCTCTGTTTGAGAAATAAATTGATTGTAAATAACAACAATAATTTCATCATAAGTTGCATTATTTGATGTTGTGATCTTCTCGAATTCTGAATTAATGTATCTTTTCGCCGAGCTTTCTAGCTTGTTCAGTAAAGATTGAGCTTTGATTTCGTAATTTTTCGAATCCTTGAAATTTTCATTAAACTTAAAGAATTTCATGCAATATTCTATATTCTCAAATGACGCGCCAAGGTCTATATTAACGCCATGCATGAAATCGAGCATTAATTTCTCAATCGAATCAAAGTATGGTAAAAATAGATCAATTGACTGTACAAACGTGTTAATATAATGTATTTGGCTAGAGTATGATTCACTTCCTCCAAGAATTAATTCTGCATAGGAAGAAATGTCGCTTCTCTTTTTTTCAGCAAGAGTTAATTGCTCTACACAGTTTTGTATGTTATTTGCAACAAAATTTGCTTTTTGAATTTGGCGTTCTAAAGGTGTTAGTTCAATTGGTGGTGATTGAGTAGAATCTTCCTTTTCAAGAATTTTTTCGAAGCTGTTTGAAGTTCCAGATTGCCCATCTGAACCATAACTTAGAGGATCACTTCGAATGGTTTCTACAGCTATACGCCATTCAAGTGGAAGATCAACATCCATCAAAATTTTTAAGGGTTTCATTCCAACGATATAGGATATTCATTTTTTAAATAGTTTACAATATTTAATCGTTATCATCTTTTTTTGAAAATTTACTTTTTGAACACTTCTGCTTAATATTATATATTGTAGACAAAATAAATATCTTATATAATAGAATTGCTATTATTCTGCAAACTTTCATATCAAAATTTTGTAAATTCAGAAGTAAAAAAAAATCAGTAAGTTTCTACAAACAAATATAACATACACTTTATAATAAATTTTGTTCTATTAGAATTCTCCGGGACAAAACTTGCTTTTCATTGATTCAGGAATATCATTGAAATAAGGATGATGCAAAGCTTCTCTAGCTGTGAGTCTCTTACAAGGATCAATGTTAATAAGCTTTGATATCAAGTCAATCAATGATAGATCATTAACTTTAATGACATCTGATAAATCTTTCGGAGGATAAGTAGGGATTATAACTAATTCATCCTTGACATCTTTGAAGAATTTGCACATTTCTTCGTTTGGTGTGCCAAGAACACTAAAAATTCTATGAATTTGATCAAGAATTGAATCTCCAGGGAATAATGGCGTTTTTGTAGCAATTTCAGCAATAACACAGCCAACACTCCATATGTCAGCTGATATTTCGTAGATAGGATTATGTAAAAGGATTTCTGGTGGACGATACCAAAGAGTAACGATATTTTCGGTATATTGCTGAATTGGAATAGTAAAGAACCTAGAAAGTCCAAAATCGCATATTTTTAAATATCCATCGTGGTTGATTAATAGGTTATCTGGTTTAATATCTCTATGTATAACTCTATGAGTGTGAAGATAGTAAGTTCCTGCAAGAAGTTGAAATGCATAGGATTTTACAAGTTTTGGGTCCATTTTTACAGGCTTCTTCATATAATCTCTTATGTTCATATCAAGATATTCAAGAACAATTGTAAGCTGAGTTCCTTGAACATATGTATCAACCAAAGAAACTATATTCGGATGATTCATTTTCTTTAGTATAGATATTTCGCGCATTGTTGTTGAAGAAACTCCTTCTTCCTCTTGATCAAGAATCATTTCCTTAATAGCAACTATTTTACCTGTGGTTTTATCTTTAGCTTTGAATACCATACCATATGTTCCTGCTCCAAGTTTCTCTTGTTTTATATATCTTAATCTTGGATCCATATTCGAAAAAAGTGCTCGTTTATAATTTCAAAAATCAGCATCTCACTGTTATCATTATCAAAGAAAGAATCATTCCTCATATCCACCAGACAACCTCGAGTGCGACAACACTATTCTACTATATCATCCTTTTTTTTTTCATATTTAGATAATTTAAAAAATAATGATCACTATATGTATTGTATGACATTGCGTTGTGATCCTAGAGGCCTAAAAAATCCAATAAAAAGACCCTTTTCCATTTATGAGCATAATAAATTCATACATATAACAAGTGACCTTTGAGCTATATGATGTGTGTGTTTTGTTATATAAAAAGATATATAAGATATATGATGAAAAAACTTTTTTGATAAATATAGTTATTTTAGTGTGTAAAATATGGTATGATATGTAGCTTTATAATAATAAAAGAAATTCTATTAATAATTTTTGTTTTTGAGTGTTTTTCTTAAAAAAGGGTGGGGGATTCGAAAAAAGTGATACCGCCGAAGGCGGTATCACTTTTTTCTCATCTTATGCTAACGTGTGCGTATTCGGAAAAAGTATCACCGCCGAAGGCGGTGATACTTTTTCCCCGTGTTTTACACACTTTACGAAAATAGTTTTTTATCTTAAAATTTAAATACATATATATAAATAAATGTATGATTTCGTTTTATATTTTCTTTCAAAATATTTTATATCATTCAAATTTTTTTAATGATTTTGATAGTGAATTGAAAATTATTATATCTAATGTATAGTGTTTATTAAAATTATTAAGAAATTTAATTTTATTCGTTAAAAGTTGTGTCAAATTTTCAAAATCACACAATGGCAGGGAAAATTCAGTGACACAACTGTCAAAAATGACCATAAATACCTTAAAATCTATAATGGGATGGGGATGTAGTTTCACAACGTTCTCAAATTATTCAAAATTATCGATTTTTTATGTTTTTATTTTTTTGTTACGAATTAAAAATAAACTCGAGTGTCATAACACTATTCTACTATAGCTAATCGTTTTTTACTACTTTTTTTAGATCATCCTTTTTTTTTCATATTTGGGTAATATAAAAAATAATGAATACTATATGTATTGAATGATATTGCGTTGTGATCATGAAAGCCTAGAAAATCCGATAAAAAGACCCTTTTCCATTTATGGGTATAATAAATTCATATATATATAATAAGAGTTATTTTTATAGAACAGCATTCATGAAAAACAAGTATATATTAATATAATTCCGATAAAATACCAACAGGATTCTTAATTTCTTATGATTATTTGGAATCACTACCTTTTTGGTGCGAAATGCATGATTGTATGTTGAACCCTCCACAAGCTATAAGAATTATGACAATAGAAACGATAATAACGAATAAGGCAATTAAAATTGTGATCTTATGACGTTGCCAGCAAATTTTAATTCGGAGATGTGTAAGTGACTCATCGTAATGCTCTTGATTGAAAGTGATTGTCAAATCTGGTGTTGCATCTGATCCCAATAAAGGTTCTTCTCTAGATTCTTCTAAAGTAACAACAGGATCAGGATCGATTGTAGGTAGCTTATGTTCATCAAGAATAATCTCAGGTATATCATTTTGTTTGTCCTCGGTATCTTCAATTCGATCTTTGTTGTATTTTTCGATCAAATCTTTAATCTGGCCATCGAACTTATCAGGAATTGAATCTTCTTTTGATACATTTTCTTCAATGGCAGAAAATGAATTCCATAATTTCTTTAGATCACTAAGGAAAGCTCCGCAGCTCGCAGTATCTACTGATTTATCAGTCATGACAATGTAATTAGCAGTTTTATCAGAACGGATTGTATATAATCTGGACTGCTTTTCGATCACTGAAATTGGAAAAGATTTTTCGAGAGTATTAAGAAGCGAATTTATGTCATTATCAACAAGAAAATCACCTCGTGGATGTTGGGTAAGAACTTTTGTTTCGTGGGAAACAGCGCCATACCGAAAAAGTCCCTTTTTATCCATCTGAACAATTTTGCTTACAAATTTTGAAATTAGGTAGTAGAATTATTATGGGTCAAATGAAAATCTGAAAAATGTACTGCCTGCGTAGCATAGTGGTTATTGCGTGCGCCTTGTAAGCGCAAGGTCGCCGGTTCAACTCCGGTCGTAGGCAAAAATTTTTGCTTTTTTAGATTAAGCAAAGCAAAATTCTAAAGGAGAGTCGTTGGAACCAAACTTTTTGTATATTAAAATTAGATTGTAGTCTTTGTATTAAATTAAGAATAGAATTTTCTTTGAGATTTGAAAGAATATATAAAAAAATTGTGAAATTAAATTAGATATAACTAACATTTTATTCATTATAACAGTGATCCTTTAGTATCCTTTATATTTCTCTTCTTAATGATCTCTATATAGCGCTTTATACTTTCTATATTTCCTAAAAATTGAGCATTCAAGTGATCAACATCTATTTTACGAAGATGTTCATTGTTTCTTCTAATTTTATCTTGTAAATCTTTTAATCCTTCCATTTGACGGGCAACTTCGTTTGATAATTGAGAAGCTTGAAAATTTTCTATTTGTTTAAGTTTTTCTCCTAGTTTTTCAGCCATTTCTTTGAGATGATCATGTTCTATTTCGTACTGTGGTTTATTTAATTCGAGTTCTTTAATTTCGTTACAAAGGTAAAGCATTCTTGCATTAATTTCATTTTCACGCTCTTTAAGCTTATTTCCACGTTCTAACGTTTCGTTATATTTAGCCATTACTGATTCATAAAGTCTCTTTTCATCAAGACTCATAATTAGGTCTTGTAAACCACAGAAAATTTGTCTCTTTATAAAATCCATACATTAGATTGGTTTTAATATCCTGATTGACTTTAATTCTAGAATGCATCTCCAAAATCCTCTAAAACCCTGAAAATTATCAAATTTGATTCAGTATGCTAATAGGAAGCTACAGTTTGAACTCATAAGCAAAATCATTTAATTTTAAATGATTTTTGACATCATATGAGGGTAATTATCATTCAAACTCATAGAAAACTTATTGTTTGGTTATTATATTACATTGAGAATTGGAATTCATCAAATATGGCTTTCCGCAAAGCCATAAACCTCAGAGAGTTTGAATGAACTCATATCATATAATCAATTCAAATATTTTTTGCCGAAGGTGGCATGCTTGCCCGAAGGGCAAGCATAGCCACCTGAGGCTCGAAATTATATTATATCAAAATTGATTTTTTAGAATAAAGAAATGTTGTAAGTTTGTGGCTTCACACTCTAGCAAAATTTACACTTTTCCGACGTTTTGTCAGGGGCGCGAAGCGACCCAAAAATGTCGGAAAAGTGTAATTCTCAGGTATATGATTATTTTTGCTTTTAATGCCGAACAGCATTTGAATCAAAAATAATCGTATGTCTGAGAATTGATTTTTTAGCATAAAGAAAAAATGTGCCAAATTGTTTAATTGGTTATTCATACTTTTTGCGGTTTTTCCAAATCCATGGAATTTATAAATAAGTTGTCAGATTTATAAATACAGCGGTACTTACGAATAACCCTATTTAAAAATTTTCCACAGATAAAAATTTTCCATCAATGTTAACATTCATGGAAAAATTGAAATGTTTCCATATAAAAAATTATTAATGTCGGACCAAGACACTCACTCAAATAAATACAGTGAATTGAAATGTGTCTTTATATAAAAAATTCTAAATATGGTTATAAAAATTTTGTTGGGAATTTTTTAAATTTTTTTCATGTCAGATAAAGACATTCACTCAAGTAAATACAGTGAATTGAGAAGTATATATAAATGCTACATCGATTCATATAATGTATTTTATAGGCTGAAAACTGAAAATGAAGAAGAAATAAACAAGATTTACAAATTGATCAAAACAGAACTGATTGATTCAAAGAAACATCTTCCTTATACTATTATAAGTGACATTTTATGTATCATTCCGTATAATAATCGCTATACAAAGGCTTATTTATCTCTCGCCAAACTCATATATGATAATTATAAAGTAAACGAGGAAATTAGAGTTCCATTAACTGTCGGATACTTATTTTATAAAGAATATGGAATTAAACTAAACAAATCTGATGATTTCGAAAAAATTAAATCAGAAAATCTCCAAATTCATATAGAAAATACAATTTACAGGGCAATTATGTATAATAACTTAGAAACATTCATTTCATTCACAGAAAAAGAAGGATTTGATAAAGATCAAAGACTTGAGAGCGAATTATATCCATATTATAAGAAAGGATATTCATTACTTGAATTATGTTGTTACCACGGTGCAGTTGATTGCTTCAAGTTATTAAGAACGAAATTCAGCTCAGAAATAACTCAAAAATGTATACATCTTTCATTTCTAGGTGGAAATCAGGAGATCATGTGCGAATGTTTAAAATATCAAATCCCAATTGAAAGATGCATGAAATATGCAATTATTTCACACAACATTGATTTTGTTACATTCTTGATGAACGAATACGATATAGAGATAGATTTAGATTATTGCGGAATGTTTAATAATCTTGAATCATTTTTAGTTTATTTCGATCAAACCAATGATTTTAACAAATGCTTTATTAATTAAGCGTCGTTCAATATTCCATCCTTACTCGAATACTTCCTTTCACATGATATAAACGTCAATGAAAAAAATAAATATAGACAAACCGCTCTTCATTATGCAGCAGAAAATAATAGAATAGAAACAGCCGAAGTTCTTATTTCAAATGGTATAAATATCAATGAAAAAAATAAAAATGGACAAACAGCTCTTCAAATTGCAGCATATTATAATAGTAAAGAAACAGCCGAAGTTCTTATTTCAAATGGTGCATATATCAATGAAAAAGATGAAGATGGCAAAACCGCTCTTCATTATGCAGCAGAAAATAATAGAATAGAAACAGCCGAAGTTCTTATTTCAAATGGTATAAATATCAATGAAAAAAATAAAAATGGACAAACAGCTCTTCAAATTGCAGCATATTATAATAGTAAAGAAACAGCCGAAGTTCTTATTTCAAATGGTGCATATATCAATGAAAAAGATGAAGATGGCAAAACCGCTCTTCATTATGCAGCAGAAAATAATAGAATAGAAACCAGAAAGTCTTATTTCAAATGGTGATAAAATATCAATGAAAAAAATAAAAATGGACAAACAGCTCTTCAAATTGCAGCATATTATAATAGTAAAGAAACAGCCGAAGTTCTTATTTCAAATGGTGCATATATCAATGAAAAAGATGAAGATGGCAAAACCGCTCTTCATTATGCAGCAGAAAATAATAGAATAGAAACAGCCGAAGTTCTTAGATCATATGCTGCAAATATCAATGAAAAAGATGAAAATGGTAAAACCTCTCTTCATTATGCAGCAGAAAATAATAGAATAGAAACAGCCGAAGTTCTTAGATCATTTGGTGCAAAATATTAGTGTTTCTATATATTATTTTTATTGTTTAATGATAATCTTGTCATAGACAACTGATCAAGTTATAATAAGTCATAATTTTGAATTACATATCTATTTTATAAATAAAAATCATATTTTGTACATTATTGAGAGCTTTACAAAATTTGCGAAGCAAATTTTGTAAAGCTCTCAATAATGAACAAAATATCCAAATTATGGACAAAATTGAAAACCGTTTCACTCATTCAATTTTGTCCATAATTTGTTATATTACTAAACTTTTTAAAATTTTTGACATGACGACCATCATTTGAATTGACACCGATAGCTTTTTCATTAGTCATTAAAAATTTTTGGTTATAATGACATTCCATTTTGATCTTTCGGACTTTCATGATTCCAATTGGAAGAGCCCAAGAGAATTCCTAAAGACCAATATGACACGTTTCCACTCTTTAAAGGATTTCGCAGTAGCTTTGGCTAATTATTGCGAAGAGTTGAAAAATCGTCTTACAGGAATTATTCATGATAATTATACAGAGTTTGTAACAATTTCAAAGCAATTAATCGAATTTGGTGACACCACATCAGTTTTAATTTCTTCATTTTCAAATTCTCATAGTATAATTGAGAATGCAATGAAAAATATTCAACAAACATCTCAATTAAATATTCAAAAAGCACAAGAATTGCATCAAATAAGAAAAGAAGAGGCGATTTTAAATCTTGCTTTAGATATTGTTAATTTACTCCAAAAAATTGAGTTGTGGCTTAATAGATAATCTAATGTAGAATCACTTCTTGATGCATCTATTGGGCTTTCAATTATCAAAGCAAGTTTTCCTGCAATTAATCAGCCTGCACTTATCAATCGCATAAAACATCAGTATAATAAGATACTTAACAAATTTTATGATAAACTTTCACAGAAATTTGTTGAATTTGTTTCATCTCGCAATAAATCTTCACTGTCAATTGTTTTGCATGCCACAGTGCTATCAAATCAGTACCAACTCGTATACAACACATTCTCTGAAGAATTTGTTAAGAATGAAATTAATCAAATTAAATCAAATAACAAATCAGATATTATGTCATCATTAGTTGATATGTTAACTAATAAAGATGGTGTAATCAACTTTATCTATGAAAATTCTTTGAATCATTTTGATTTCATATTAAATTCTGTTTGGCCAATTGTTTCCGAGTATATTGTATCTAACACAAAAGCTACATCTACATCTACCAAAGAAATGCATTCAATATATGTTCAAACACAAAAATTGTTCCGCGAAATTAGAAATTTGTGCAGAAATCAACACTCATTTGATCAATCAATAAATGAACAGAACATATATGGAAAACTCAACCTACAATTCTATCCACAGTTACTTTTAGCTGAAATTGCTCCCGAAATTGAAAAAATTAAAAATTCAAATCCAGTTTTGATTTCAGGAGAATTCAAGGTATCAACATCATATCAATTGTTTGAAATCATTAAGAGACTGTTTGGAGACGAGTACTATATCGAAAATGAAATAAAGGAAATTGTAATAATAGCAATGAAAATTTGTTTAGTTTACAAAGAAATTTGTCAAAGGACAACAACATTCAAAACGCATTTTGCATTTGACATCTCAACGTTTGTAACAAAACTTAGAGAAGTGATGCCTAAAGAGTGTGAAAATCCCATTAATCTGATTGAGTCTTCTTTATTAGAAACAAAAATACAAAGAGAAGATGAAACATTAAAAGAAATATTGCAAAAAACGGATGCAAATTTGTTTTGGATACTTAATTTACCAGAGAGAATTATTGAAAGCCATATACATAAATCAAAGCTTCCTTCCGCAAGCTCAGTCCTAGTTGATTCCATTTTTAAAATAGATAATGATTGGATTAACTTAGGAACATTTACTTCACTTGTTTATGATGGAATAATGCAAATAATCACTCAGAAGATGATCAATTTAGTTAAGTCTGTTCCAAAAAAAGTTGAATTTGCAAATAGACGTATTGAAGATAGTGAAAACAAGAATGAGAAAGAGAAAATGGATCCTAAACAAGTTGAAGAAGAACTCAAACACTTGCTTTTGGACTATCTTCACATGATCGCTTTGGAAGCAACAAGAAAACTCAATATTAATGCAACAGAAAACCAAACTTATCAAGAGATTTATAAATATCTCAATTAGATATCTATTGCATCTAAATAATTTATTGTTTTTTTTCTACTATAGTTAGATGTCTTTTTATTTATATGAAAACAGAAAAATGCAATATGTGAACGTATCTTGATGAGATTATGGAAAAATCCAAATGAAATGTATGACCATTCAAAACCAAAGAATGAATATCCTACAGAAAGCAGGGAATTTCTGTGTTTGCTAATAAAATTAATTACAAATAATTTTTTTTATGAGAACCTAGAGATAGTCAGGGGGTGTATTCTTATTCATGTGGTTATCCTAAAACCGAGCATAGAAAAGTTCAAAATAGAAAAATAAAGCTAACATCCTCCGATTACAAACAATTTTGATGGTTGGGAGGCGTTTGCGTGTGAAAATCATATAACATTGCGTAATGTTCCAAAATGCGTAATAAACATATCTAAAATTTTAGACAATTGAAATGTAAAAGTGAAATTTTTCTTCTGACAAATATGATAATTATCTTATCTATTGTAGAAGCTAGGCGTGGCCAAATTAATATGAACTTGACCCAGGACAGAGACAATACCTCTAAAGTTGAGCAGAATTCACTCAACAAATCTGAAATTTCAAATGCAACCACCGAAACAAACAATCATGAAATTTCAAAATTAGCAAGAATAAACGAATCTAACATACGTTTAAGTAATAACTTAAAACAAATTACAAAAAATAATTTTACAGATGTTAAATGCGATAAATGCCATGATTTGGCTCATTGCATTTGGCCTGGAATCTGCCAATGCCCACCAGGTTACGAGGGAAATGGTATCCAGACATGCAAAATTCCAACTCCGTATTCTTTTCAATACAAGCTTGGAAGATTTGCAGAAAACTCAACCGTCTATATGAATGTATCGTATACCGGCGTGAGTTCTAAGTTTAATATTACGCAAGTATTTTGCAAAATCGGAAACATGTCATTACCAGCTATAAACTTTGGCCATCAATATGCCATATGCAATACTACATATTCCAAGCATGGTCTCGAGATTTCCCTCTCCTTTGATAACATTCATTTTGGTGAGGGCATTGTCATCGGGAATTCATTCCTCTCTGGATGGTTTTCATTCATTGGAATTGGTTTAGGCATCATTATTGGCATAGCAGCCTTAATTTTACTCTTCACTACAAAATCTGGTCCTTTAGCAAAGAAAGATGAAGTTATCCCACTCACAAGAGATATAAATAGGAGTGACGACTTTAACGCATAATATTAGACATCAATTTCAACGTTATATTAGTTTTATAGATTTTATTGTAAACTATTAACTATTGATAAGTCTCTTCTTTCAATTTTTCAAGAAAATAAGGATAATCCCATATAAATATGATATATTCTATTAATTCAATAAAATTTGAAAATATTATCCCAAATAAAGGAATTTATATGCTATAAATCATTATATAACATTCACCTCAGAATGAAAACATTGCTAAATCTTCAAATTTTTATAGATACACGTTTAATAATTTTTTGATGCAGCGCTCGCCTCCAGTATCTAAAAGAGCTGCAGTCAAAAAAACACCTCCCAAGCAGACTAGATCAAATAATAGTACTCCTGATAGTTTAAAACCAATAAAAAACCGTGAATTTACCGGAATTGTAGCTCCTAGAAGTGATGGTTACGAAGTTTTAATCGATGAAATGAGAATCACCCAAGCAAAAATGATAAAACAGATCGAATCATTAAATAAAGAGAATCGAAAACTAAAATTAGAATTAGATTGTAGCCAAAATCAAATCCAAGAGAACAAAGAAGAGCATAATAACGAGCAAAATACACTAAAAAACAACATTCTCGACATGAAAAACAAATTACGAAGGGCAACGGAAGATATTGCAGTTTTAACTGCCGAAAATAAACAGCTTGAAGAGCAAGTTGAACTCTACAGGTTATCATCTCTCAAACAACAATCGATTATTGATGAATTGAACTCACAGCTTTCTTCACCACAAGTTATTGATAAACCTCAGAGATTTGCAGACACCAAAATACATCTATTACAAGAGAAAAACAAAAAACTACTCAGTACAGTTATTTCTCTTAGAAAACAACAACAAATATCAAATGTCGAATTATCAACTCAAAAATCTGCAAATAGAGAATTAACACAACAACTTACAGACGCTCTTACAAATGAAGATGAAGATCAAGATACAATTGTTCACATTGAAGATATGAGTTCATATCCAGAAGTCAAGAAATTAGTTGAAATGAATGCAAGAAAAGCAAAAAGAATCGAATCATTAAAATCAGAAATAAACTTCATGAAGCAAACAATATTAGAACAATCTGAGAAAGAAAAGACATTAATTGACTTCATTGAGTCATCAAATACAGAAAACCAGAAGAAATTAACAGAGATGAATCAAAGATTATCCGATTTTCAAAATTCAAAAATTTCTCAAGTTACTGATGATTCTCAAAATACAGAACTTCGAAAATCTCTTGATGAAATGAAATCACAACTTACAGAGTTACGTAAGAAGAGTCTTATTGAAGAGCAACAAAAATCACAACTCAAGACAGAACTCGAAAAAGTTCAGTCAGAAAATTCAGATTTGAAAGAAAAATTAAAATTTTCTTCGGATACAAGTTTTGATTCAAATTACAGTATGGATCCAATATTTGAGCAGGAATTACAGCAGAAGACAAAAGAAATATCACAAATGAAAGTTGCCATTAACTCTTTAACATCAATGCTTTCTGAAAATGAACAAAATTTGCAATCACAAATTTCAGAGAAAGAAAACGAACTTCAAATTGCACAACAGAACATAAAGAGATGCCAAGATGAATTGAATTCAATGAAAGCAATACAAGAAGAACAAGGAAAATCTTTCAATAGAATAAAAGAAAATGTCCAAGTTTTGTTGGATGATGTTCAAACATCTTTTAGTTTTGCATCATTAAAAGTAACAGATGATATGGATTCATTAAAAGATGTTTCTAAATTTATTTGTACAAATTATAATAGATCTAAAGATATGGTTTCTCAGCTGCAAAAGGAAAATGAAGATCTTAAAAAAGAATTAAAACAATCTAATCTGAAAAATAAGGAATTATCATTGACTCTGAATGATTTAAGATCATCAACAGAGATGAAATTACAGAATACAATGTCACAACAACAAATGAATGAAGAAAGAATGAAAGAAGAATTGCAAAAATCTCAGAATCAGATATCAACAATAAATGAAATGTTTAAACAAAAATCCATAGAATACGAAAAAGATTTAGCAACATCTCATTTAACAATTGACCAATTTGAAGAAGAGAAAGTTAATATGAAAACAAAGATTGATGATTTATTAGATCAATTATCTGCCTTCCAGAGCAGACAAACAGATTTCACTTCTTCTATCAACAGTTTAGAAACAACATACAAAAATAAGGAAAAATCACTTTCAGACACAATTTCACAGCTAAATGATGATAAAAGCAAGCTGAAATTAAAAGAGGAGCAGCTAACAAATAGAGTGAATTCTATGGAATCAGCTATGTTGGATTTAAGAAATGAGAATAAAAAGATTGAAAACAAAAAACAAAAATTAATTGTTGAAAATAATGAACTCAAAACTGCTTTGGAGGAGTTCACAAATGAAAACAAAACAACATTAGCAGAAAAAGACCAGAAATACTACAAACTTAAGGAAACAAACAGTGAAATGGAGAATCAAATTAAGGAACTCAAAAAAGAAGTTAAAGAACAGAGAAAACAATTTGAAGATCTCAAAAACCAGTCAACATTATCATTACAAACTAAAGCAGAAAAGATAAACAAACTCAGGTTGAAATTAAAGCAACTCCAAGAAGCTTTTGTTAATTTAACAAAAGAAAAAGACCAAAAAGAAAGAGAGAATGTTGAACTCCAGTTGCAAATAACTGGACAAAGTGATACAGTTAGAAGAGCTGAAGAACAATCACAGAAGATGACAGCTGCGAAAGAAGCAGGAGATTATGTTTTTAAGTCTTTAACAAAGAAATATCAAGATTTACAGAAAGAATATGCTGATCATTTGCAGTTTGTTGAAAAGAGTAAAGAAGATATTGAAGAAATGAAGAAAGTTGTTGATGATAAAGAAAAAGAAAGAAGTGATGCTGTTGACCAAATGAATTCCACAATTTCTAAATTGGAGAATTTGCAAAATGAAAAGAATGACATTGAAAAAGAAAATTCACAATTATCAAGTGACTTAGAAACTGCAAACAAGAACAACACAAACCTTCAGATTGAAAGAAAACAGAACCTCGAGAAAATCAAGGAATTAACAGATAATAACCAAGAATTGAAATCTCAAATTTCAGTTTTGCAAAAACAAAATCATGAATTGTCACAAAACACTGTTTTATTATCTGTTTACGAGAAACTCAAGAATGATAAAGATGAGCTCCAGAAATCTTTCAATTTCATTAATGACGAACTTCATACTACAAAGAGCTGTTATGAAATGGAAGACAAAGAATACACAGATTACAAAGACCAAATGACTAAGAAAGTTGCATCTTTGACAAGTACAATTGAAGATTTGAACAAAGAAATTGCCAAAATCAAAGATGAAAATGATAGAGCAGCGCAACAAGATACACAGACAATAAACAAACTTCAAGATCAAGTCGATTCTCTTAGAGGAAAACTCGAAACACAAACAGCTGAATATTCAAAGATTGATGAAGAAACTAAAGAAATTAGAAAGAAATCACGTGAATCCGTTGATAACATTAAAGCTAAAAATAATGAATTAACTCAAGCAATCGAAAATAAAGGAAAACTGATTGATGAGCTGAAGAATAAAATTAAAGAATTGGAAGATGATAAGAAAGATATTATGTCCAATTACGACAACTTGAATGCACAGAAGATTGAAGTAGAAAAGCAATTAAATACAACACAATCTACACAACAAGAAAAATTTGATGATTTCACACGAAAATTATCAAGTTACAAACAAAAGATTAAAGAAATGGAAGCAGATAAAGCAACATCAGAAAGGATTATCCGTGAAAATGGGTTACGGATTGATGAACTCAAATCACAATTAAGAAATAGCGTTCCTAAGGATGATTACAACAAGTTACAAAAGAAGATTGATTTGCTGAAGAAAGAAAAATTACTAGAATCAACTGTACTTCAAAAAACTGCTTTTGCAAACGAAGTCAATGCGGAAAAACTCAAAGATAAATTCACAAGGAAAGAGAAAGACTACCAAGATCAAATAGAACAACTTAAACAAGACAGAGACAAGAAAGCAGAAGCAGCAAAGAACTTGGCAAGTCAAGTTAAATCTTTGAACCAAGAATTAGTCAAAGCAACAGAAAACAAAGTTCCAATGTGTCCTAAAGCAGAAAAAGATGCAATATCAATGGAACTCAAAGCCAAAGTTGAGGAATTAGCTTTGTCAGAGACAAAACTAAAGAACAAAGACCAAATTATTCAAATGAAAGAGAAAGAAATCGAAGAATTGAACAAAAATATTGAAAAATTGAAAGATCAAATTGAAGAAATTAAATCTAATGATGACCAAATCCAAGAACTGAATGAATCCATATCTAATTTAGCAGCAGACAATAAGTCTAAGGATAATGAAATTGCTTCATTAACAACAACAATTCGCTCAATGAATGAAAAATTGTTGTCAAAAACTAAAGATCTGGAACAAATGAAAAGTGACATGAACAATAAAAATCCAAAGGTTATTCAGTTGGACAATATTAATAAAATAGCCAAGGATTTATTGAATATCATTAATTCTCCCCAATTTGCAAAACAGCAGGCGCTTCAAAGGTTATCAACTTTGCAAGATTCTATTTCAACAATTTTTACAATTTTAGGATTACCAAGCTCAAATATTATGCCACCTGCCAGAGCTTTATCACACCAACAAGGTCCTATATTCTATATTCCTGGTGATAAGTCACTTGAAACTAAAGAAGAAAGGAAGATTGCGGAATTAATCATCAGAGAATTTCCAGAGCTCGGAAAAGAAGTGACAGATTCAGACTCACTTGATAGGCAACTTAGAATGATACACGCTTCTGTAAATAACTTGAAGCTACTACTTGAAGATAGAGAAAGAAGAATTAGAGATATGTCAGCTATTGTGCAATCTCAGCATAATGCTGTCATCCAAATCAGTAAAGATCCCGAGGCAACAAATTTAGTATCTCAATCGATAATGAATTCAAGCGTTGCTAAAGATCTTGATGATTTTTAAGTTTTTAAATAAATGTATTTTATTATTATACTAATCCTTATTAATTTTAACCTTAAGATGATACAATTGAATTTTTCAACATAACAAACATTTTAATTCTACTTTTAACTTAATTAAACACGATTTTGAGATCGAGACCAATAAGATTTCAAAATTTCCTTAATTTCTTAACTATTTTCCATAATTAACTGCAAAATTATGATATATGTCCTATGTACTGCCATAAATACAGAATAACATAGAGACTAAATTTCCGTTTCAAAATAAAATCAAAAATTTGAAAGCTCGAGTATCTGAAAATAGGAATGATTGAGCAAGTTAGGAAAGACGATACTAAATACCATAAAAAAATAATTCCATCAAATCAATTTCAATGGGTTAATTCTGAGAGTAAACCCGCTCTCAATTTTAATAACGTTTGAAAAAATAAACTGTTGTCACTTTTAAAATCAAGTTATTTTGATTATTTTGGCATATTTGACAAGAATTGAACAAGCATCACTTAATGCACAGTAATATTCAAATAGAATACTACTTATATTTGAGAATCCGATACAAAATTAGGTCTGAAATTATCATTTTTAAATCAAAATTTTTAATAAATAGGATCTCATTGCTTTGCATTTTAGATGGTAACATTGTTTAAAATGGAAGTATCAATTGATGAGATAAGAATATTAGAAATTTATATGATTTTCAAAATAATTTTCCGAAATTAACGAATCATAAGACAATAACTTTAAAAATATAACATATATTAGATGATTATTAATATTATCTCATGTTCTCAGGAAAATTTACCTTTTGTGAAGAAGATTATCATAAAAATCAAAAAATTTGTATTATTGCTGTATATAATAATCTCAGTATAAATAATTTCCTACTGAAAATTGAATATCACAAGATTTTTACGGGAGATTTGTATGAAACGTTTGAAAGGGTTGATGACCTAATAAGCACTCAAATTTTGATTGCATTGAATATGATGAATCGATGAATTATATCTCTCTAACATTTGCATATCTCAAATAACTGATGACTACGCAAATATAGAAAGTTATTTGAGAGCTTTCAAATAAAGACCTTGATCGTCATTTCAGATTTTCGAGGTTTTCTTGCAAAATCATAGCCAGAATACAATATAGATACCAATGCGCTGTTTATGGTCAATAAAATTTGATGGCCATGCAACTGATCGATTTTGTATAGATGTAAACATTTTTTGAGAACTCGTTTGTTCATCAAACTGTAGACCCATGTATACTTTTTGTAGTATGTTAATATATTTTGGTTTAAAAACTGATAGCTGCCACGTTCTCAATTTTGAATAGATGAAGATTTTACTGGTGAAAAGCTCCAACATGAACATACATTATGTAACAAATAAAAAGAATGATTATTTAATTGAGACTTTTCAAATTCAAAATGTGACATAAAAAATTCAATAACCTTCTCAAAGTATTTTTCTCCAATGTCATCTCTTAAAAGCGTGCGCGCAAACAGAAAGTTCTCCCAAGAAGAAGATATTAAGCTCAGGTGTGTCGTGTCCAAGCTTGGCACTCACAGCTGGAAATCAGTTGCATCTTTCATGCCTGGTCGAAATGTTCGCCAATGCAGAGAAAGATGGAATAAGTTTCTATCTCCAAGTGTCAACCTTAGTCCATTCACACGCGAAGAGGACGTTAGATTGCTAGGCTTGTATAAAGAACTTGGACCACAATGGGTCAAGATCGGAAAACATCTCGGTAACAGATCGGATATCGCAATTAAAGCTAGATTCATGCTCCTCGAACGTCACAGAAAGAAACGTGAGATGAGCGAGGAATCATCCTCATCCTGTGAAGATAACGTTTCAGAAAGTTCTGTTTCTGAAGCTCCAATTCATAACCATGTTAAACCAAACAGACAAATTAGTGCGGGAATTACATCTAAAGAGTTGAATAACGAAATAGACAGCTTATTCTTCTCTGACTTTACAGATTTCTTTGACTTCAATGAAGTCTTCGGTGTTGAACAATTATAATTTATATTATTATACTAAATACTATCTATCTATCCCTTAAATTAACCAAGTTTTTAATCTCTTTTTCTAGAAATATCTTTAGATCTATGAGAATTTCTTTCGTAGTTATATGTTATGAGTTTCCAATTTATACCAGCCCTTTTGTTATTAAATGAACTTGTAGTATTTGAGCCCATATTGAAAATGCTGTTGAATTTCGGTGAAAAAGTGAGAGAACATTCCGCTTATCTAAGAAAACAACTTTAATTATCAAAAATATAGATATTTGCGGAACTATCCATCTTTTTAATGAGAAGGGAGTGTAGGATAATTTAAGTAAGATTCATTTCAGATTCAGCATTAAGGATGAATTGGTTATCGAATTTGCTTTATGTTTACTTAACTCTAACCGGATTTACATGATTTGGGTTCGATAATATAGTAATATAACTGAAAAATATATGAATCACAATATTTTTAACAAAAGATTTATGCTTATGTACTTGGGGATTGCATACCAGTCATCTCACAAAACGCAACTCCAATATTTTAAAAATGGGAAATATGGAATACGCATTCATATGTAAAAAAATTAGCTAAAATATGATAATATATACAAACAATTTATAGTGAATTAGTAGAGAACTGCCCAAATTAACTTCATGCAGGGTTTGGCTCTTTTCTTTTCCTATTATTCCCTGATGGAACAAAAAGAGTATCAGGCGATTCCGAGGTAAAGAATAGCTCTATATTCTTCAATGATCTTTCGTTAATTTTTTTGCCATTTGATGTCGTTATTGAATCAATACTTTGAAACATTTCTGCTCTATTCCTTGTTGCTGCCGATATTGCATTGGAATACGTAGTATCTATCCCTGGTATTTGAGATAAAACTTCTTTCCATAAATCTCCATAAACTCTAACAGAATAACCTTCTCCTATTATACTATTTTCTACAAGCACGAATCGTAGGGATGATACAATGTCTTCAGGCTTTTTTGGTAATAGGATGATATTAAAATAGGAAGCATATGTCTTTAGATCGATATCATCGTACTTGTCTGTGTGTATTATAGAATTTTCTTCGATGTTAGAAAGAAATTCTTCATCTATTGATGGAGGTTCAAAATAAATCATTGGTTTCATCGCTTTCTTCTGGTAAGTAACTGATATAGTTGTTTCAGGAACGTATTCAGATACATCTAAACCAACAGATCGAATAGTTTTTATTGTATCTTTGATCGCAGTAATAACTTGAATAGGAATACTCGAATGTATGGAAATAATAATTCGTCTGTTATCTAAGACCGATCGGTTTGAAGTCTTTTTCCCTTTGTTTTGATCATTTTGCATGAATAATTATTCTTTTTATTACAAGGGAAGTTCCCTATATATGGTGATAATAATCTTTAATAAAAAGTCAATAAAGAAAAAGTGAAGGTTCCATAGTGTAATGGCTATCACTGGGGACTCTGAATCCCTAAATCCAGGTTCGATTCCTGGTGGAACCAAAATTTTTTCCTTTTTTATAATTTTTTTTTGAAATTTCAAATTTGAGAAAATAATAATCGTCGTGGCTCTTCCTTTTTGGAAAAGTAATGCCTCGCTGCCAACGTTTCCACCTTAAGCGTCTCACAGCTCCACACCACTGGCTTCTCGCTAAGTCCGCTGGTAAGTTCGCTTCCCACCCATCCACAGGTCCACACAAACTCCGTGAATGCCTTCCAATCAACATCTTCCTTCGTGACCGCCTTAAATACGCTCTTACAGCTAAGGAAGCCGTCGCTATCGTTAAGCGCCGCCTCGTCAAGGTCGATGGCAAGGTCCGCACAAACTACCGTTATCCAACAGGTTTGATGGATGTCATCGAGCTCGGCAAGTCCAACGAACTCTTCCGTATCATCTACGACTGCAAGGGCCGTTTCTGCGTCCACCATATCGAGGCTAAGGAAGCTTCCTTCAAGCTTCTCCGCGTCAATCAGTTCAAGATCGGCGCCAAGGGTATCCCACACGTCGTTACACACGATGGCCGTACAATCTCCTATGTCGACCCATCCGTCCGTGTCCATGATGCTCTTAAGTTCAACATCAAGACAGGCGAAGTCGAGTCCGTCATCAAGTTCAAGGTTGGCGATGTTGCCATGGTTACAGCTGGTGGTAACGTCGGCCGTGTCGGAACAATCCAGAAGATCGAGAAGCAGATGGCCTCCTTCGATATCGTTCACCTTAAGGATACATCTGGCGCTGTCTTCGCCACACGTATCATGAACGTTTTCGTCATCGGTGAGAACGAGCACCCACTCATCAGCCTTCCAGCTCGTGAGGGTGTCCGCCCATCCATCCTTGAGGGAATCAACCAGGAGTAAATTAAACTTTATTCGTTATTTTCTAAAATTTTTAAAGTAATTTTTAATTTTGAGAATTTTATTTTTGAATTCTTAAAATACTTAAAAATAGAATGTTCATGATCAGAATTTTGACAGCTTAGGTCCAGTTAAAACCAATATACATTTTAATGAAAGTTATATTTTTCCTAAAAGTAATTTGTTTTCATTGGAGTTGCTTATAAGTGAGCAACAATTTACCTATCATCGAAAAACTCTTCTCCATTAAATACTAAAGATTGAAACTAAATCTTAGTTACTTTAGGATGGTTTCCTCTTTATTTCACGTATTTGGATAATAACTGAGAAGAATTGGTTCTACAGTGTAGAGTCTGTTAATTCATAAAATTATCAACATATATTTAATTTTCATCCACTACATGTAGTATTTCCCAGAATGGTGCAACAATTCTTCTTATTAACTATAGTCTTAATTGAATTACTTCCTAAAAATCTAAATTATAAAAATTCATAATAAATCATATTATCTTTATATAAAATAACAAAACAAACATAAAAAATAAGATTTGTTCATTCTTTTTCAACTCTCGCGCGAATTTCCTCCATTATCATATAAGCAGCTTCAATCATTTGAGGTGATGATGATTCATCTTCGTCAAGATCTGCAATTTCTTGGATATAATTTAATACTTCTTCAGAATTGAGAATTGCATCAAGTAATTCAACATTTTCATCGAAATATTTAATGATTTCAAGAAGTTGAAAAACAATAATTTTATTAATTTTTTGATTTTCAACTTCAAGGAAAGGCAACAAGAATTCTAAATTACCTTGATCAATAATGAAGTTTACCAACATCGGATCATTAGGATCATTTAGCAAACAAAGCAAAATTTTAAGAGATATTGCTCGATTTTTAAAATTCGAGTTTTCGCTGTATTGAATAAGTAAATTTATGTAATCAGCCTCTTTCATATTCTTTCTTAGTAACGGATGCTTTGTTGCATGATAAATAATTTTTAATATTTTATTAATTTGATTGAAATCGTGATCTTCAGTAAGAAATGTACCAAAAACTTGGAGCCAGTCTTCAGGAAATTCTTCTGTTGTGTTCAATGGATCATCTTCCATCAAAAATCGTAAACAAATATATGATCGATCAAAATCAGTTGAAAATTGAGCCAATCTATGGAAAGCTATTCTTACAAACCCATTGTATATAATAGATGTTGATAATTTTGCTTTAGAATTAAGTATATTGTAAATTATTTCGAATGAATTTGAATTCAACATTTCTATTTCAGTTTCTAATGAAATCACAGGAAATTTTAATAAATCTGACCAAAATATTCTGCAAGAATTTATGTTTTCCTCTGGAATTTCTTGAGATGAAAGCGCATTTAAAAAATGTAAAATTTCATTTGTAAATTCGATATGTTCATTAATAAAATCAGCAATTCCCTGTCTATCACCTTGTAAATCGCTATGCATAAGTGTACTTATTACTAAATATAAGTCAGAATCGTAAAATTCATTTGCACAGTCACCAAGAATCACACAATTGGTGAATATTTGAAATATACTAAGTATTGTTTGAATTTCCAGGTCATTTTGTAGCATTTTTAAGAGGTATTTAAGGATGGACGCATTATCTACTTTGTATTTAAGAAATTCAATGGCAGCATCTTCAATTTTAGTACATACACTAACGATGTATATAGATTCTGCAAAGATTTCAGAATTTTCTGGGGTAATTATATTCTGAATTGCAGTATAATACGTTTCTGCATCAAATTCGATAATATCTTCTTCCTCTTCATGTTCTTCTTCTTCGCTGTTTTCTGCTAAATGTCTTTTTTCATTTGTTAAATTTTTATATTCATCCATACAATAGTTAGCACAAAATCTAAATATAAAATTTTAAGAAGAATTAACATTAATTCATATCACTACTTGATAAGACATTTTCGTTTTTTCCCCTATCAAGTAAATTGAAAGAATTTGTAAACCATGCATCCCCTTGAGAACCCGCAAGGAAGATTCAGCCAATAATGCCATTATCATTATAAATTACTACGATGAAGTACTAGATCTATTATTCTCAGAGAAAAATAAGAATCTCATATTTTGTCTAGCTTGCTCTTTCACATAATAATTATGTGGGGGTTAATGCGCATTTTCCAATCAGAAGAAACTATATATATATATAGTAACTACAAAAAAAAGCTATATTAATCGGTCGAACCTAATCTCTATTTTGAGAACTTTTGCCGCGGTTTAGCTGCAAATGGACTTTGCCAAGCTGTTCTATTTTGAGAGCATGTAACCCTGTTAAATATTGGTAGTATTAGAAAACACTAGAATTGAGAAAATAATTTATAGAGTTGTCACACTCAAAAAAAATTAGCCAGTAGTGTTCATTATTTCCTAGAGTTGCCTCACTTTTGAAGATATAAAATGTTTGCCAATTTAATATTATAACGCAGCTAGAAATATTACTGTTTTCACTTAATTCCATATAGAAAAGCATCAGAAAAAATTAATTGATATTCATGGCACCATGTTCAACTAAAAATTTAACAATTTTTGCTGATTTTGCGTTGATTGCAATACTAAGAGGGCGTTCATTAAAGTTAGGATAATTATATAAAACAATAACATAAATGATAAGTAAGATAAGAATGCTATAAAACATTGATTGATATGATAGGACAAAGAATTTCACAAAAGAGTGATAGATATGGAAAGAAAGAGAACTATTTAGAATAATGATAAATATTGAAAGATAGAAAATTACATTTAACAATGATAAATATGAAAAGAAAGAGAATTTCATGCATCAATGATAGATATGGATTGAAATAGAATTTCATTAAACAATGATAAAGATATAAAGAAAGAGAATATCATAAAACAACGAAACATATGGAAAGAAATAGAATTTCATTAAACAATGATAAAGATATAAAGAAAGAGAATATCATAAAACAACAAAATATATGAAAAGAAAGAGAATGTCATAAAACAATGAAAGATAAAAATAGACAAAAAATGTAGTAAAACAATGATAGATATAGAAAGATAAAGAATTTCATAAAACAATGATTAATATGAAAAAAAATAGAATTATATAAAACAATGATAAATATGAAAAGAAAGAAATTTGAATAAAACAAAGATAAACATGGAAAGATAAGGAATTGTTTAAAACAATGAGAAATGTGAAAAGAGACCAAATTTTATAAAATAACGATGAATACTAAAATAAAGATAATAATATAAAACAATGATAAATATGAAAGAAAAAATAATGCGATAAAATAATGCGAAATATGAATATAAAGGTTATGTGATAAAATAATGATAAATATTAAAAGAAAGAGAATAAGTTTCATGTTAACATCAGAACCATGTTCAACTAGGAATTTGACAATATCCGCTGAATTCGCTTTGATTGCTATACTAAGAGGGCATTCATTAATATCATGGTAATTTCATAGAACAATTATAGATATGATGGATAAGATAATAATATCAAGCAATGTAGAATATCAAAATATAAAGAGCATCACAATATAGTGTTAGATGTGGAATGAAAGAAAATTTCATAATGCAACTATAGATATTGAAAGATGGATAATTACATAAAACAATGATAAACATGAAAAGAAAGAAATTTATATAAATCAATGATAAATATGAAAATAAAAGAGAATGTCATAAAACAATAATTTATTGTTTGAGACAATGATAAATATGAAATGAAAAAGAATGACATTAAATGAAAGAAATTTAAATGAAATAATGATAAACATGAAATGAATAAGGATTAATTAAAACAACAATAAACGTAAAATGAAATTGAATTTTATATAACAATGATAAATATGCGAAGAAAAAGAATATGATAAAACAATGATGAGTATGAAAAGAAAGATATTATCATAAAACATTGAAAGATATAAAAAGAAAGAGAGTTTTCTAACAAAATGATAAATATGAAAAGAAAGGAAATAAGTATCATGTTAACATCAGCACCATGATCAACTAGGTATTTGACGATTTCTGTTGAATTCAAGCTGATTGCAATACTAAGAGGGCATTCATTAATATTGTGAAAATGTAGTAAAGTAATGATAAATGTGAAGAGAAATAGAATTATATAAAACAATGCTAGATAAAAAGAAATAAGGAGCGTCACAAAACAATAATAGATATGGAAAGATAAAAAATTTCATAAAACAATGATAAATATGAAAAGAATGAAATTTAAATAAAACAATGATAAATATGAAAAGAATGAAATTTAAATAAAACAATGATAATTATGAAAAGAAAATGACCTATTTAAATCAATGATGAAGGTGAAATGAGAGCAAATTTCATAAAACAACGATGAATATGAAAAGATAGAGTATTCCATAAAACAAAGATGAATATGAAAAGATAGAGTATTCCATAAAACAAAGTTAAATATCAGAAGAAAAAGAATGTCATCAAACAAAGATAAATATGAAAAGAAAGATAGTGTCAAAAAACAATGATAAATTTGAGAAGAAAGATTATATGATTAAATAATGATAAATGTGAAAATAAAGGGAATGCGATTAAACATGGATGAATGTGAAAAGTAAGAGAATTTTATAAAACAATGATAAATATGAAATCAAAGATTATGCGATAAAAATAATGACAAATGATAAAAGATAGAAAATAAGTTTCATGTTAACATCTGCACCATGTTCAATTAAAAATTTGACAATTTCTGTTGAATTCCATTTAATAGCAATACTAAGAGGGCATTCATTAAAATTGAGAGAATTGCATAAAGTAATGATTGATATGAAAAGAAATAGAGTTATATAAAGTTATGTTGTATATGAAAAGAAACATAATTTTATAAACAAATGATGAATATCAAAAGAAATGTAATATCACAAAACAATGATAGATATGAAAGGATAGATTATGTGATAAAATTAGGATGGATATAGAAAGAAATAGAATTGAATAAAACAGTGATAAAAATTAAAAGAAAAAGAGTTTCATAAAACAATGATATAAATGAAAAGATAGAGAGTTTCACAAAAAACTGATAGATATTGAAAGAAAAATAACGCAATAAAATAGTGATAGATATTGAAAGAAATAGAATTGTATAAAACAATGAAATATATGGAAGGAAAGATAATAATATAAAACAATGATAAATGTGAAATGAAAGAGTATTTCAAAAAACAACGCATAATATGAAAAGAAAAAGAATGTAAATTTTATTGACATTTGCACTATGAGAAAGTAAATAAGATGCAACATCATAATTTCCAAAATACATGCTTTCAGCAATTGAATCAAAAGTTTGTCCACAATTTGATTTAAGGTACTCAGCAATTTCATTATTATGATATTCCAAAGCAATATTAATCATCTTATCAAATGATTTACCATCTTCTATCATTTGCATAAAAATGTTTTTATTTCCTCCTTGAACAGCATATTCCTCAGAGTTATTTGTGTAAAGAGCTCCCATATTTTTCAAGTAGTTGAAACATAATTCTGATCCGTATTTAATTGCCCAATCAAGTGGTGTGATTTCATCTATTTTCCGATAAACATTAAATTTTGGGAATTTACTCTTAAGATCATCAACTTTATCGAATGCAATGTAGAATAAAGGAGAATTTGTTGAATATAAATTGTAATTTTCCAATTTGAATCTTTTATTATGTAACATTGCTGCAAGCTTTTCATTTTTAGGTTTTGTGATGCATGAGAATTCGATTAATATGTTTTGATAAAGTTTCGAAAATGATTCAATTTCTTTAGGTCGAACTTTAGAAAATTTGTCAATCAAATAAAGCGCCATTTGGATAGTTATTCTATTGTTTTTAATGAGGTCATTGATTTGCGATGATGATTGAGAAATATTACTTGAATTGACGTCCAATATTATTTTTGCAGCTAGAGTAGGGTATTTGAATACTTCAATTGGCTTAAGGTTGCTATAATCGCATTCATTTTCATTTATTAATTGCTCTGATTTAAACATTGTAAATTTTTATCTGTGGCACTTTTCTGAGGGAGAATTTAAATTGAAAAGTCGTTTTCAGAAAAATACTCTGAGATTCGTAAAGAAGAATTGTAGTAACAAACATTATAGTTTTGAAGTTCCTGAAGCAAGAATATAGCAAACTCCCTCAAGTTATCCATATGAAGATGTTCGCAGAAAGCAAGATAATAAGCTTAGAGAGTTATTTCCATCAATCATTGCGAAATCTTTGAAGATGTGAATGTTGTTGTTTTTGTATTCAAACATTAAATTAATAAATATTACATTTTCCAATTAAATCCATAAAATACTTCTTTCACACGGATATAATTATAAAAGTTATGGTTGTGATTTGGACCGTTCTGAAGAAATTTCTTAAATTTGAATTCATATCATCAATAATATACAATGTTTTACAATATTCTATTAGAGTTCAAGGAAAATGCATCTCATGGATATCAAATTGCTCTATCACACAATCATTTCTCATAATTCTCTAAGAATTCACCCGAAGAAACAAAAATTTTTCAATAAATGTCATACGAAAATGGATCATAAAAAGCACACAATACATTTTTAATAGCAAAACCATTTTTTTGAATCAAAAAGTTTGATGGGAAAAATATAAAGGGGAATTTTTTTCCCCTAAAATATAAGATTTTATTATGCAAGTTGTCAAAAATGATTTTCTCGAAGAACTGGAACTTGCTCCTACTGAAGAGTTGATTCCTACTAATGTAAACACAGATGAAATCCACAATTTGATATCATTAACTTTAGAATCTGCATCAAAAAACGATTTTAATCAATTAGCAACTTCTATTAAAAATCTCCGTATAAAGATAGTTCCAGATTTCAGGATGTACCCTAACATACTAAATAATATTGATAATAGTCAGCTGTTCTCAGTATTTTTAAGTCTATTATCAATTGATGTTCCAACCATAGTTCAAGACTCGTTAAGCCTTCTCACAGCAATTACAAAGAGAAACAAGCAATATTCTCAAATGATTTTTGATGAACAAATGATTCCAATATACATAAAGATTTTGGGATCAGAAAACATAGTTTCTCGCAAATTCGTAATGACGTTCTTGCTAAATAACATGCAAGACCATCAAGAAATTGGTTTAATTTTTATATATTATTTTTTACAGCCAGCAGATATTGTTCAACTTACTCCTTATTATGCTCTCTACATTCTAAAAGAACTGGAATACTTTAAGAACATAGATAATCTTGATTTTACAAATGTAATTTTACGTCTTCAAGATTACATCGAAGCAGGCGATAAAAATGCAATTAGATACTCCATTACCGCTGTTAAGAAAGGTCTTGAGGAAGAAATTGAAGCATTTCGTGATTTTTGCATCCAAAATTGTTGGTGGGAATTAATTTCCACAAAAGCCATTTGTTGTCCAGTTACATCTATTAGAATCATTGGATATGAAACTCTCGGTGTATTATTACCATTCATTCCACTAGAAGTACTCTCAGAAAAGCCATTAATACCTTTAGAATATATTTACAAATGTTTTATTTATACTGATGATTCAACAGGTCCAATGCTTGATTTTATTCATGAATACATTGAAGTTTTTCCTTTCTACGTGCGTGAATTTGTTGAAACGTATGTTTATGAAGAATTGACATGCTTTGATAAACTTGTTTCTTTGATGGCAAATGGAAAGAGAAAATTGTTGGATGGATGCATCAAAGTTTTGGTTGATATCATTATGAAGGCTTCTGGAAATCAACTGAAAAAGATGACGCCGGGATCAACGATTCCAGCAATGCTTGATTGGATAGAAACATCAGATAACAATCAGTTAATTGGTGATATTTTATCTGCTTTGCAAAGATGGATTATGTCGATGAAAAGTTATTGGCCTTTAGACACAATTTTGGATTTCTTCCAATTCCCATTGACAGAAGATATATTTACTGAATTGCTTGAGTCAGATGATGATGTTATATCTGAACTTGCAACAAAGATTCTTGAAGATTTATCTGGAGAATAACTATATTATATTATTTTTTTGTTATTTTATAAATATATAGAAATAAATTGTATACAACATTAAAAATCACAAATATGTTTAAGATTCCAAACAATATAATTATGCATTCTTGAGCCACAGAATCACCAGACAATTCTATCAAGAAGATCAGGTTTACACCCTTATTTATAGGTTTACAACTTGTTGCTTATTTCATTAATTTGTTGATTCTACAAATAAGCAATTTGTTCAATTCCAGAAGCCCTCATATTGATATCAAATTTCTTTGTCATAATTTGTTCTCTATAATGAAACATCTTGGTCGATGCCTATTTAAAGCTTTAAAGTCCATTTTTGCGTATTCAGTATCTTTAATTAAATATAATACAAGAATACATTCATAATTAATTAAATAAATAAATAAAATTCCACAACAGACATAGTCATCGATTAAAAGATGTCGAATTATTAGACAATTCACCATATATCTATAATGTCATTAGCTGAGACATGATCATTGAAAACTATAAAGATCAATGAAAAATATAAAAAATAAACTTTATTAATTAGTTGAGTTAACAATATTTTTGTGGGCAACAGTGAAAGCGTTGGAGATGGTAGTTTTGAGGGCGACATCCTTAATCTTTTTCTCCAAATTTGCTTTCAATGTCTTTGGCAAAACAGCAGCAGCACCAGTTGCTTCTAATAGCTGTGTGAGGTTCTTTTCTCCGATGTTTGCATCCATCATTATGGCGTCAATGTACAATTGCCCATTTTCGTCGTCATTTCTGTCATCAAATGTTGCAGCAATGACAGACAAGGTTGTTCCTTGTTCTCCCATCTTCATGAAGTGCTTGACTAAATCGTTTGAGTCCAGAATATCTAAAGCTCCTAATCCTCGGACTTTTTGAAGTTCCAAAAGTGTCAAGCGATTTTCAATCTTTCTTCTGAGTGGAGCAACGTCTTTTCTTTCTGTTGCAATCACGCAGAGATTGGCAATAGCAAGTAAAGAAGCTGCCTGACTGACAGAGAGCTCGTTCTTGTTCGCTCTGACATATTCATAAAATAAATTCGCGGATTTAACAAAATCGGCGCCGGATTCCTGTATGTAATGGAAGGCCAAGGCGCTTTCATCGAACGATAAGCTTTCCTGGACACTCTTTCTGAAGCCATGGAATTTACCAACTTCGAGAAGATCCGAAACGTATGGTACTTCGCGGTCCGCGTAGTAGGAGATTAAACTCTTTACGCATTTATCGCCATGCTTCTGGTAGCATCTGTCAAATCTGTTGTAATCGCAATCTCTGTGGGACATTTCTGCAATTGCAGTGTAGCATTCTGCCTCTATAGCAATTCTCTCCGCATCAGCGCTTCTTACTTCGAACAACCTCATAATCTGAATTTGAGATGATGGTTGCGTTAAAGCATAGATACGAACTAGGCCGCAGAAAGTGTCGCTCCTGACATCGCAAAACTGTAGGCATGCTATCAAAGCAGCTTCGAAGCTCGCTGTCTCTGCTACGAAATTATGTTTCTGATGAGTCTCGAATCCGGCATGTTCCATAGAATCCATGGATCTCTCGAGGATTCTGAGGAAGGAAGGAGCGAACTTTTGTGGGTTTCCTGCGAAAAAGTTGAATAAAGATGAAATATCTGAAGTTTGTGCAGCAGATCTGATTAAATCTGAGAGTTCTCCGAAATCATCGTTCAATGCTGATTCAAATATGGACATCTTGAAGTGATTCGATGAGAAGAAAGATGTATCAAATTTTCCGAAGTATTGGCCGGCCAATCTATACAATTCTCTGTGTACTGCGAGTCTTTCCTTGATCAGTGTGATGTTTGTTTCGGCAAATTGAGTGTCCAATTCGTTGAAAACTTCAAGAGAAATGTTATGATTACGAAGAACGTTGAAAACGTTTTGTCCGTGTATGAATTGTCTCAAAACAGAACGGAGAAGTTCCAAAAGTGGGATTGAGTTCTCTGGATTTGCAATAAATAATCTGGAAAGTCCTCCTGAGGTCGTAAGGACGCGCAATGTGTCCTGGGAGCCATAAATACCAATAATGAAGTTGTCAAATGTGTCAGAACAACGTAATGAAAGAACAAATTCGGAAAATGAAATCAAATGAGCGGACCAACTTGAGCAAACAATGCAGGCAGTATTAGAAATGGCTGTTATATGAGTTAGGTCGATTGATTCATCAAGTTCTTGTGTAGTTACTTGAGATTCTTCTGAATTTACGTTTAATATACGAATAACTTGGCGTCTGTCATTAGTTAAGTATATGGTATCATCAAACATGGTCGCAGAAACAGGTCTGCCTGATGGAATTGAAATGGTTTTGACTGGTTGATACTCTAAATCAAAAACAGTCAAATAGCCACTCAAAACACCGTATAATTTATCATGGCCGTTGACCAATATGATGCTTTCGTTGATAATGGGGTTTCTGAAGAAGTTTAATCGCTGGTAAAACGGATAATTAATATTTTCGAAAATTCTTTTTTCCGCATCAAAGATTGAGACGGTTCTATTGCTATATATGATTAGTACTTTATTACGATCTAGTGCGCAAAGGCTTGTAACTTGTGTTTCAGCTGGAAATGTAAAAATTTCAGGGTCAAAAACATTTGAAACAAGAACAATTCCAGATTTTTGAGTGTAAGCAACAAGAGAAAGATCAGAATCACAGTCTATTAGAACTGCTTTGTTCCTTTCTACGCATCCAAGTTTGAATCTTGCAGTTTCTCGATCAGTTTCTGAACTCCAGATCATAGTTTCGTTTGGTGTGAAGATTACATATATGTTTGTATTGTCTGAAAGAAGATATGTTAAGCTCCATAAGGAAGGAAGCGGCCTTCTGTAGGCAGAAAGCGGGAGTCGGATATCTTCGTCATAGTTAATTGTATTTATGAGTGAAAAAGCGCTTTTTGCCGCTGTTTTTTCTGATAATAATGTTTCCTGTGAGTATTTTAGCTGAAATAAAGAGATTTCTTCTGTGGAAAGGTCATTTGCAAGAAGGCTGCTATCAAGCAGGTTGTTTTCCCCATTGGAATTCTCACTTTTGTCCTGCATTCGACCTTGTGTCACTTTTTAATGTAAATTTTTTTAATGAATTTTTTTTATAAAAAAAATTATAAAAAAATTTTTTTATTGTTTTTAGAGAGACCACGGACTGTTGTTGTGCCTTATAACAAGTACAGCAAGGTTTTATTTCCATCTATAATAAAAATGGACCGGAATAAAAGGCTCTAAGTCTCTCTAAAAGCAATAAAAAAGCGAAATTTAATTTTTCCTATTTTCACGATTAATTCGGAGCAAATATTTATTCCATCGGCTACCAAGACTAAACACATGCCAGCAATATTCAGCTATTGTAAGACCCATAGAGTCGATTTTTTAAAATTTATCAATTTTTGTAATTAATCAATATAGAAATTACTTTTTGAGCGTACATTTGTGAGAAAGATAGGGCACAGGTGTAGCTTACAAATCATATTATTTGATTTTATCGAGATATAAAGTCGATTTGATTTACCTTGAAAAATTCCAACAAATAACCATATAGAAATACATGTTTTCAGTTACTCAATCAAATTGCTTCAGCTGAAACGCCTCATTCTATTTTTTGCCAATGAAATTATTATGAAATGTTTTTTCCAATTAGATAATATAGATTTGATAACTCAATATCGATTCGATCGAACCTTACAAGTGTTTTACTAAGCAAATGTTCGGCTCTGACGCTTCAAGTGAAATCAGATCCATCTTTGCTTAAAAAATATAAGAAAAAACACTCGTAATTATAGATTTAACCTTTAAATAATTTTTCAAAAAGATACTTTACTGATAAGGATTAGCTTCTCTCTGCATATCGCGACTTTGATCATATTGGATATTATCTAACCAGACCTTGAGTGTTCCCCAATGCATATGGAACCAATACAACAAATTCACCTTCTTCTTTTCAGATTCAGTAATCGGAACGCCTGATTTTTGGGCAACGAGCTGACCTAATTTTCTTAATTCGACGATTTTCATATCTTTGGATACATATGGTTTGAGCTTTTCTTGCATTTGAGCGAGGATTTCTTTGTTGGCAACTTCGTCAACGTATATTCCTGTATCTAATTTATTTACTTTTTTGAGTAATTTTTCTAACTCGGTTGTGATGAGCTTCTGCTTATCTGGGGATTCATATGCCCTCTTCTTGATCTGGTCGAATAAATCATCAAGAGGAAGTGGAAGAAGATTCTCTGGAGGAGCGGTCATTGACCGAACGATACAAATGTTGTCTTTGTAAAGTTTACAAAAAGCGGTTTATTCGTTTAATCGAGTGATTTGCTTTGCATATTTCGTATTAATTACCATAGTTGCTAAAAATCATAGTTTCTCTCAAATATTTTTTCTTCAATTTTGGCGCCAAAATTCAGCACTTTTTGACCTGAATAAAGTTCCGAATTTGCTAGTCATAGCGTTAAATTTAATCGTTACTGACATTGGCATTTGTATAAATTAGAACAAACACATTATGCTATCCATTAAATTTGATTAAAAAGAAGAATTTCTGATGCATCTCAATTTTCTTTCATTATTTCATATTATTTTGCATATATTTTAAATGCATAGCAATTGGATAACTCATTTCTATTATCAAATATTCATAAATCTATACTAACGGCTAATCAATAAAATAAGAATATCGATAAAAGTGGAATTTATTCATCAGGGGAAGATTAAATCGACTAGAAATGTAAATCCGGTATCGTTCAGCGGTTAGGACGTGTGGTTTTCATCCACAAGATCGGGGTTCAACTCCCCGTACCGGAATTTTTTATTATTATTTTTTGATATGGATCCATTTATTTTGAAATCCTTTTCATTTACTAGATAAAACATCAGCAAAAAGATTCACTTGCAAAGAATTAACTCAATTTGTTATGATAACATTTGCATCATCAAAATCAATATGTTCTATTTGAAAGTATGGAATACCAACGAGTATATAATCACTTATATCTGTGGAAATAATGACATTATTAAAATGTGCATTGTGTCTAATTACAGACAATGCCTATAAATTTTAATTCATATATTTCAGGAATTATATTATATTTCTTCCAAAATAACAAAATATATAAGTTATCCTCAAAAAATATATGAATTTATATGATGAATAAAAAAAATCAAACAATAAAGTTATTTTTGAAAGCAATTGAAGCTTAAATCAACAAATACTATCATATTAATGCTCATATTTAAAGCGACGAGCATTTGTACGTTTTGCTCAATTTGCCATTTAGACAACACCTTTTTTGAATTATTTATTATCCTCTCATTTTCCATTATCGCAAGCTTGCATTCTACAGATTAATTTATATTTCGATGTATAAAAAAATTGAGAGTTTTGAAAAAATTTTTACTTATTTTTTATGAAGAAAAGTAAAGCTCATTTTCTTTGGCTCTTATATACACTAAGTGATAAATGCAATGACACAAAGGCAAAAGAACTATGCCAGAATCTAGATGCAATGGATTCTCAAGAATTTTTAGGCTATTTTTCCGATATCAAAACATATATTTTACTAACGAACTATATTTTCGATGTAAATACAGATGCTCCAATCGACATTCTGCATAATCACGGATACTACAGGTATGGCGATGCATCAATATTCGCGAAATCCAATTTTGACGAGATCGCATTTATCAACTTAATTGAATGTTACATGTGGGCAAGCTTAGACAGAAAGATACCGACAAATGTCCTTGTAAAGAAGGTTGGAAGAACCAAAGTTTTTTCACTAAATGATCCAGAAGCAATAATTTGTTCATGGATCAATACATGTTGCAGCACATATACAAAACTTAGACCAGTTACATCTATTTCGCAATATTTCATCGGTTCTAATCAGTTCAGGGCCCTTTTATATTCATATACTCGGGATGAATCATTATTGCAATATTCAGACCCTAAGACAAATGCAGAAATATCTCTTCGTACATGTTCTACATATGGAATTAAGCAAACATTTGAATACGAAAATTATCAGCAATCTCCATTAGTAATCATGTGCTTCTTAGTTGATGCCATTGCCAAACTCGACAGTATAAAGCCATTACCACGCCCAAGAACCATTTCTAGAATGGACATGCAAAGGATCGAAAAAAATATATCAGATACAAAGAAAGAAGTTGAATCCCTTAAAATAAGATGCGGAGTTCTCGCTAATGATGTCAATCTTATCGCTGCAAGATTAGTTAGAATGAAAAGACCTTCAACTTCAATCAGCGCTGTTAAATCAAAGCCACAACTTCCTGTTCAGATGCAATTCCCAGATGGACCAGGACTTCCTCCATTGCATGATCTTCAATCTGATATTCCAGATGACAGACCTAAATCAGCTTTGCATGTCAAATGGGAGATTCCTGTAGAGATGCTTAGTAATAGAGGTGGTGGTAAACTCAAAGATCCACAAAGTTCTCCAGTTGAATCATTGTAATTTTCTCTTTTTGTTTTATTTTTTCATTCTATCTATAAATTGTTATGTTTTCAATGCATATTTTTATTGAAATATTAAGTTTCTAACTATTTTATCTATACCGAGAACGTGAAGATAGTTTAATATTCAAAAAAATACTCTATAGATAGATAAGTGAACGATATTGGCATTCACTGTGATTATGATTCATGTTATAATACCTATGAACTGCAAACGCACAAAAAATAAAAACAAATCAGGAATAATACTTTAATTTTACAAAAGATTTACTTCACTGACACACCACCGAATCATAATACCGAAATAAATAGATATATTCGTTAAAAATTTGTTTATAACATCACATTTACAAAATTATTAAAATAATCAAATAAAGATGATTACAGAAACTAATTTTCATGGAAATATAATCCAAAAACAAGATATTTGTCATATAATTGCGGCAATACTCTGTACAAACATATTTCCTATCGACTATTGGACAACCTAGAAATGTAGATGAATTTTTGGAGAAAGAATCGGAAACATGTACTCTCACATTTGTATTCGATAAAGAATTTTTTTCAAATGTGTTCAATCCGCAATAATATATATCAGCAATTTTCGAATTATTAAAAGCGTCTGTTTCTATAATGCTAACACATGGAGGAAGAATTATTTCCAGTAAATTTGTATAAGAGAAACATAATGCACTAATTTTTGTTGTAAGTGGTGGAAAAATTACTTTAGATAATTTTCTTGATTCATAAAACATCACATAACTAATTGATGTTGCTTTAGCGCAACTCAAATCAACATATTCAAGTTTCGAACAACGCCGAAATATCTGTGGAGAAAAATATTTGACAGGAATTTTCAAAGTGAAATTGACAAAAGATGTGGAAGAGAAACCTCTAGGATTTGAAATTGTGGTTGTGGATGGAAGCAAATCGGTAAAGCAATTGGATGGATACGCATATAAAATTTTGAGATCTTTACTGTAAAGCGCTCTGTTCTTGACAACAAACTCTGGACTTTCAGAATGAAACTCTTCTAAATTTGGAGCACATAAAAAAGCCGCATAGAGAATTTGTTTGCATGATATAGGTATTGTGACATTTCTAATAGCTGCATAGTAGAAACAATTTATGGGAATACTTTCCAAACTATCTGGGAAACGAATTTTTTCAATATAAGACCCAGCAAAATGATTATCTCCCTTAAATTGTTTGATTTTTGTTTGGCTAAAATCAGCAAACTTAAATAAGCATGCATAAAAAGCATATGAGTAGATTTCAATTACATTTTTGGGGCAAATGAATTCAACAATTTTACAATAGTTAAAGGCATAAGAGCCAATATATTGAATAGTATCAGGTAGTTTTATGTAGCTGATGTTACATTTCGAAAATGCGTAATTAGCAATTGATATTACATCTTTTGAATCTACTTGAGGAGGAACTTCAAAAGTTCCTCTTAAATCACCAATACAAGGATCCTTACCGTTTCCAACTTGAATGTAATCTTTTCGATAAACAACATATGTAAATTGTGGACTTTCAGGTTGGCTCATTTATTTGTTGGCATTGTATGATGTTCAATAAGCAAAAATTGCTATATTTGAGAGATATTGTCACTTCATCATGGAAATGACTCCCAGTAGCGGCTGAAAATACAAATTATGTTGCTAACTTTATGATGTATCAGACTCTCTGTTGTAGAACTAATTTTCCTCAGCTGTTATCTATTTCAGCAAAACATAGTAAAATTTTTCCCATAAGGCTCTTTTAAATCATTCTTTATGCAATAAATGTTATTTTACAAGTTCTTCATAAATAGAATCAGCTTCTCATTGAAAAACAAAGCATTACCTTCTGATAAACTGCTTCAAGGAAAACAATTATATTTGGATACATTAACATTATCCATTAATGATTAAAATCTGTGGCATATATCATATGCCGATGTACATCATATTGTAAATCTAAATTCCGAAGTATTATTTTTCTGAGATATCAAATAGAAAAAAAATAATTGATAAAAAAAGTCAGAAATTCAGAATCAAATTCGTTTTATTTATAAAGAGCATACGGAATATAAATATATACTTAGATGATCTTAAGGTAACCCTTGATCTTGCGGACGAGTTCCCAGTCCTCACGAGCGAGCTCATCTCTGAAGTGTTCCTTGAGGAGATCGATGAGTGGTCTTGTCAACTTGGAGACAAAAATGTCCTTTGGATGGAAGTCCTTATCTGCTTCTGGAGACCATGATGCTGGATCTTTGATAAGGATAGCGCATTCCTGGCCGATCTTTGCCTCTTCGATTGGCTGCTGGTTGACCTGGATTGAATCAACTGTACCGATGAATCTTGCATTTTCACCGATTGTGGAGATTGGTGTACCTTTCTTGAGTGTTCCGTCGAGGACCTTGATACCAATGATAATTGGCTTGGATCTGTGAATCAAAGACTTCTCGAGATACTGGAATTCGACTGGCCAAACCATCTGAGCTCTGGCAGCTTCTCTAGCCTTGACCTTGAGGTCTTCGATGTACTTGGCGTACATGTCTGTAAGGTGGTAAATGATTTCAGCGCTGAAAATCTTGATATCGTTTTGTTGAGCGAATGTCTTAGCATCTGCAGAAATTTCGACGTTGAAGCAAAGAACGCAAGCATACTTAGGATTAGCCTGAGCGATGTGTAAGATCTGTTGAATGTCTTTCTTGTAAAGTGGACCAATTCCGACAGCTGCGACGTTGACGTTTTGGCTCTTGAGGTAGGAAAGAAGGGCTTCAAGGGAACCAAGTGTAGATGCTTGGACAAGAAGACCATCTTCGTTCTTGTTGACAGAAGATGTGATAGCAGTGATATCTGCTTCGACACGCTTCTTGAGGATCTCGACATCTTCATCGCTGTGGGCAACGAAAAGTTCGGAACCAGCAATAGCGCTCTGGAGATCTGGTCCTGAGATCTTGCAACCCATAGCAGCGTAGATCTTGTCGTGGTGGAGGTATTCGGAGCGGACACGAAGTTCCTTGAGAGGAGCTGGTGTAAGAAGTGCTCTGATACGACTGACAATCGGACCATTCATACCGGCCAAAACAATAATATCGTTGACGTGAAGGACACCGTTGACAAGGATGACATCGAGTGTTGTACCCATACCCTGTTCGACCTTAACTTCGAGAACTGTGCACTGCAATTCGTTCTTTGATGTAAGGCGATTCTTCATCTGGATGTGGGCACGGAGCTGAAGGATGGCGAGAAGATCTGGGATACCTTCACCTGTAATAGCTGATGTTGGAACGATTGGAACATCTTCAAGTTCGATCTTTGTTGAGATGTTACGGACCCAGTTGTTGAATGGGACACCGTTAAGACCCTGCTGACCAAGCTGGGTGATAACACGTTGCAGACCCTTCTGATACTGGGCCATTGTATGCTGATCCTGAACTTTGACGCCATTAACGAATTCTCTCCAGTCCTTTGACTGCCAGCCTGAGAGACGATCGATCTTGTTAAGAGCGATGATGAATGGAACCTTCTTTGAGACAAGCATCTGAAGGGATTCAAGTGTCTGGTTTTCGACACCGTGCATGATATCAATAACGAGAATAGCGATATCACAAAGTGAGGAACCACGGGAACGAAGGTTTGAGAAGGATTCGTGTCCTGGTGTATCAATGATAAGAAGACCTGGGATATTGTATTCGAGTTTGAATGGACCCTTGAAGAACTGTGTTCTTCTCTTGATTTCGGACTCTGGGAAGTATGTAGCACCGATCTGTTGTGTGATACCACCGGCTTCACCGTCCTGAATGTTTGAGTGACGAATCTTATCTAAAATCTTTGTCTTGCCTGTATCGACGTGTCCCATAATAACACAAATTGGAGAACGCTGGTGTTCTGGAACAGCTTCCATTTCTGTATATTGGATTTTTGACTTTGGTGCTGAAGTTTCCTTTTCTTGCTTAATAGGTTCTGGTTTAACTGGCTCTGGCTTAACAGGTTCTGGCTTCTTTGCTTCCTCTTCTTCGGATTCTGAGGATTCTTGAGCTTGTTCCCAAGCTGCTGGGCCATCTTCCTCCTCCTCTTCGGGCTCTTCCTCTTTAGCATCAGAGCCGCTTTCTTCAAGATCAATATCGTCAATCCACTGTGACATTATCTAAAATTTGTTTTATGACCGCCTTCATTCAATTTTTTTTTCTATGGCTCTTGGAAAATTTTGTCTCTTGTTTGATGTTTTATTGCTTTTTTTATTATGTATTAACTGGCTATGTAATTTTGCTATTTTTACTGATTGGATATTGGATTGATGAAATTAATTTTTTTTCTTCGTTGACGAAAACTGTCCAGTTTTAATGGTCCCTAGTTGATGAAGAATAATGCAGGTACTAATACACATATATGGCACGCCTGAGGACAGATTTCCCATTCCAGATATTGCTTAGATGCTGCGTTAGAATGCAGAATCCCCTTAAGAACAACAATGTAATATCAGATTTCTCAACGTCAGTGTCGAATTCCTTTATTCCATTGGTTAATTTGGATTTGCTCAGTCGAAAATTTTGACTTAAAACTATTGATATGAAATTTGATTCCAATATGTGTATTTTCTATTGAAAATTTATTACAAAATTTTATAAAAATACAAACGTAAATGAATGATATTACGAACCAGCAACTCCAGCTTGCTGAAAAATACATATCCACACTTGCTGACAAAGAAATAATACGTAGATACTATGATGTTAAAAATAAACTACTCTCAGACAGTATAAATACAAATAGATCAATTGAAAACGCTTCAAAGAGCTATTCAAGATCAAAAATAGGAAGAGAAACAGCTATTGATGGTGAATCAGTATCAAGATCAATAAATTCGGATGATCCTAATGAACCAGATTCAATTTGTCTAAAACTTCACGAAGTACAAAAGAAAATTATAACTGGACAACTATTACAAGTATCTACAGATCCACTCGAAGAGCTTGAAACACTAAAAAGAGTTGTTCAAGCTAAAATACAATCTTTATCACTCGTCAGAAATAAAATTAGAGATGAAAATATACGATTAACCAATGACTTCAAGGAACTATCTGCCCAATACAATGCAAAACTATCAGAAGTAAAAGAAAACGGAAATGCGGAATTTCAAAAAATTGTTGATGAAGAAACAGCATTAAATGATAAATATTCTATTGTAGAAAGCGAGTTAGAAGATTTACGAGAAGAATATGATTCATTAAAGGGTGAAAATGAAGAAAAAATCAAAAATCTCACTTCAATATCATTACAAGACTGTCAATCAGATAATCAACTTAAGAAGTTAGCAGAACTTATTCAAACTAAAAGAAGAGAAGTAGAGAGTCTTCAAAAGAACATTGAAAAGATGCAACAAGATATTGAAGATAAATCAAAATCATTGTCGAAGAAGAAATATGGCACAGATGACGAAAAATTACTTGAAGAAGTTGTTCATCTAACAGAACAGATCGATTTGGTTAAGTCTCAAAACGCACAGATCGAACTTAAACTTAAGAAATATCCTATATTAGTTCCCGAAACTACATCTCCTATTGACATTGACGAAGATGAGATGGCTAGACAAATTTTGTTTAATAACGTTAAATAAATTGTTTCTATATGCATTGTTTATTTTCAAATTTAATTCCTTTTTTCCAAATGATTTAATTCAAATTTAATTAGGATCGCATGAAATTTCAAATAACTTACCATTGTACATTAAGCTAAGAGCTATTGGAACTCAAAAGTGGACATAAATAATTTGGATGAGAATTCAAATCTCATTTTTTTCATTGTCTTATTCATTATTTTTCAGTATATTCTTATAAGTTCATTCAGAATATTCGGCATGCTGCACCTTGAAATTCATTGAATTCAATTTTTATTTTTTGAATTTTTGGCGATTGAGTGATTGAATACAATACGATGATGCCAGATGTATCAGATATAATATGCCTTTACTTCTAAAAAGACTTAATAAATGTGATTACAAATTGATTTTACATGAGAAATGAATTTTTTGAGCTCTGATAAAAATTCTTTTCATATATCATAGGATATTAAATAAATAACAATGGGGAGAAGCTTCCTAAACTTTTTAATCCCATAAATATGGTCATTATCTGGAATAAAGAGTTAAGCGTCATATGTCACTTTTTGTACTAAGGAAACATCAACTTTATGCGTTATGACTTTTCGATGAGGAAACAAGTGTTCACGTATTATAAACTTCCTTATTCCAATAAACCGACCCTAAACATAATTAATTCTAAGCATGATAATGGTCTCTTTTCTATGATAACCAAATCAATTTGGTTATCATAGTAAAGCACCAAAAACTGGAATAGGAATCGGCAATATGGAATCATGAAGCAACTCGGATAAAATAAATATGGAACATTCATACATCCATTCCCTATTTTTAACCATATTATATTTTCAAACAAAATTCTCGTACTATTTTCAATAAAATTTGCATAACCTTGTTATTACTCTTAGGCGAAAGATGATTTTAATGTTAATTTTATAGAAGAACTTTTAATGCATAATAAAATAACCATTTCCTATAAATTTAGACTTAAAACGGTGACAATAAACAAGCTTTAGTCTAGAAATTAATTTTCTACTACTATAAATGCATCTTTATCTTTAATTAAAAAAATTTATCAATTTTATTATCCAGATGAAAAAAGAAGTGACATATGATATTTTATCTAATTTAAAATCTTTTATTGATTGTTTTTAAAAACTTTGCATTTTGTATGAGTATTTCATGTTTAAATCAGTATAAATACGCAAAATACTTATGAAATTCCAGCTGTTATTCAGTACTATTCATTTTTCAGCAATCATTAACTGTGGAAGAGTATGGCAAACGTTCGATAATGATCATGTATACTCAGATCATCAAGAATGAATTAAAGTCAATGCAGGGAAATGGATAATCCGATTAAAAACCCCAAAAAGGAAAAAGATATTATATGAACGTCTCACAAATGGTTAGTACTAAGCTCTTTCCTGATGATTGAATATTCTTTCATATTTTTGTATATTGTAAGGGATTTTCTCCCCAAATATATAATACCTTCCTTATAAACGATCTACTTTCTTTGAATACAAGTATAATTTTACATTTTAGGAAAAAAAATTATTTTTTCAAATTTATCTTATAACAATAGAGATTTATATATGTGTGTGTCAATATAGGCTTTAGTGGTATAAAATTGGGTAGATTTTGTTTTATTTTGAGTAAAAAATTCAAAAAATACTACCTCATTTTGCGTGCAAAGGAATAGTCAGAGCTATTTAATAACATTTTACGAATGAACTATGGAATTACTATAACTTTTGAAGAAATTTCAAAGTTAATAGAAGATTGTATTTTAGAAATCAGCTAAAAGAATGATGTGCATGCATCAAGCGTTAAAGTATCCTAATCAGAATATAGTAATATACAATGATTAGCAAAGCAGATTTGAATCGGCAAGAAGAGTTGCTTAAAAATCAGTTGAGTCTTCTCTAGTTTCCACACTGCCTATTCCTGTTTAAGTGCGGTTATTCTTATTCCAGTTTTTGGTGCTTTACTATGATAACCAAATTGATTTGGTTATCATAGAAAAGAGACCATTATCATGCTTAGAATTAATTATGTTTAGGGTCGGTTTATTGGAATAAGGAAGTTTATAATACGTGAACACTTGTTTCCTCATCGAAAAGTCATAACGCATAAAGTTGATGTTTCCTTAGTACAAAAAGTGACATATGACGCTTAACTCTTTATTCCAGATAATGACCATATTTATGGGATTAAAAAGTTTAGGAAGCTTCTCCCCAATATAAAATGTTCTGACAAAATCAATTCAAAAGTGTAAATAAACTGTCAGGAAATTCCATGATATTTTAATAGGCTAAAGTAAATGTTTAGATTTTTGATTTCATAAAAATATAAATATTCTCAAAAGTCAAATTGAAATTTTATTAAAATGTTCTTGTTGTTACTATCATTACGAAGATATAATAATAGTAACATTAGTAGAGAAATCGATACAAAGCTTATTTCAATGTTTCCCGAATGTAATGGACGACTTTTGACAAAAAATTTAGATCAAAACAAAAATCTCGACATTTTCAAAACATTGAGTAATGACGAATATTTATGTGTATATGGATCATTGATTATTGGAGCAAATTCTTCAATATCTGCAAATGTTTTCTATCCAAAACTTGATTCGAGGTTACAAATTTCGATAACTAACAGTACAATCGTTGATCCATTTGTAATAACAAATAAAATAGATACTGAAGACATTTATACTGCTATATATGATATTAATCCTTTATCCAAAGTTTATTGCTCGAATCAACTCCAAAACTGTGAAATTCAGATATCATTCATTCAACAACCATATCATATTTCAACTGAAATAACAAATAATGGAGAAAATATCAAAATTGAAGATGAAAATGTTGTTTATATTTCATCAGATGATAACTTCTCTGTTGATGAAAATGTTTCGTTAGAAATATCTAAAGAAACAATCAAGTATAAAACTTTATCAGTATTCATTACTGGAAATAATAAAAAGATTCTAAAATACGAAAAGAATGATAATATATTTGATATATTCACTTATAATATAATCGATAAAGAAGCAAATCCAAATAGTATTCTTTTCTTCACATCATCAAAAAATATCAACTCAATACTTCCTGCACAAACACCAATTCCAAGTCCAGTTCCTACTCCAATTCAAACACCATTTAATACACCATATCAAACATTATCTCCAACCTTGGACCGTTATGTGAGAGTTAAAACATTTATACATATAGAAGAAGGTATATTAACAGAAACAGAAATTATAATTGGTGTACGACATGCAAAAAGGCTTAACAAAGCAAAGAAATTAGAAAATACAATAGCAACACGAATTGAATATCACAAAACACATCCAATTATTAAAGAAGTAGAACATTTAGATATTTATTATGAAGATTTCGTTTTAATGGGAAATCATCAGGCAAAAAATGATTTAAAAATTCATTCAGAAAAAATAGAAGAACTGAAAGAAACAAAGAATTATTATCCAAATAACACTACAATTGTTCTTAGAACAAACAATGGTGCGAAGAGGCTTGTAGATTTAATTGATGTTTCACATCCAAAGCCTACATCAAAACCAGATGTTGACGCTGGAGTTAAATTCCCATATTTGATAGTATTTTTAAGCGTTTTTGGTGCATTAATTATTGCCTCTACAATAGCTATTGTAATAGTAATCTGTATTAGACGAAATCATAGAGAAAAAACTTCGTCTGATTCAATAACATGCAACACATCAGATGCTTACAATTAATCTCATATTGTTTAAGACACAAGCTCAAATGCATTTCTAAATCTTACTTGAGCATAATAGATGTGGAATATTGTTATCCATCATTGAATTTCATTTGATCAACAATATCTTGTCAAAGAATTGCGAATAATTACCTCTATGAATTGTGTATAATAAAAATATATATATAAGCAATTAAAAATATAGTTAATTTTAAAAATACTTTCAATCAGACAATGTTCTTAAAATACTATTCAAACGAAAAGAAGAGAAGTTGATAGTCTTCAAAAGAACATCGAAAAAATACAACAAGATGCTGAATATTAATCAAAATCATTGCCAAAGAAGAAATATGGCACAGATGAAGAAAAATTACTTTAAGATGTTGTTAATATAGGAGAACTAATATATAACACTGACTTAAACTTAAGAAATATCCTATATTAGTTCCTGAAATTACATCATGAACAAGATGAGCTAGTGAGTCAAACATTTAAAGTTTCTCTCATTCTTTATTCATGGTTATATCAGTAATATTCAATAATCATCATCAGGACATTTTAATTCTGGGCTTGAATTTGTCCAATTCTTTGATCCCCAGTAGATTATATCGGAATGTCAGAAATCAATTGAAAAAGTTTTGATCTGATATTAAAATCTGCATGACCCTTTTCAATAGCATTAATAAGTAAAGTCAAATGAGTCAGATAGCAAGAAGGACAAATTTTCTTCGGTCCTTTTTCTCCTGAAAATTTTGAAAAATTAGGGATTGTTTGGCATCTTCTACATTAGTGTATTAAATTGCGAAGATAATTAGATTTAGAGCTGAAAATTTTTCGAAAAATCGGTAAAAAGGGGGGTTGGCGTCCTAAGGCGTCCTAGTGTAAATTTCTCAAAATTGTGATATTTACATCACATTTTTGAGAGGTTTATGGGCGTCCTAAGGGAAAATTGAATAGCTAGGGCGTCCCGAATTTTCATTCTAAGATTTAAATATATTATATACTTAAGTATAATACAAGGAGAAAGGGACAGACTAGCCCATTGTCACTTTTTAATTTAGCAAATGAACGCTTATGGAGTGGAGTTTTTGGGTAAATCTGATTTGCTTATAAATGAAATAAAATCAAAAGAAACCATATTGGCATTATATTATGCAAAAATAAATGATCTTACTTAGTACTTTTAAAGTTAATTTCAGAAAAAATTTGACACAATGGTATCCGGCACATACAAGTGGTGTACAACCAAAATATAAGTTAGTTTAAACATATATTGCTATATCTCATGATCTTACTTAGTACTTTTAAAGTTAATTTCAGAAAAAAATTTGACACAATGGTATCCGGCACATACAAGTGGTGTACAACCAAAATATAAGTTAGTTTAAACATATATTGCTATATCTCATGATCTTACTTAGTACTTTTAAAGTTAATTTCAGAAAAAATTTGACACAATGGTATCCGGCACATACAAGTGGTGTACAACCAAAATATAAGTTAGTTTAAACATATATTGCTATATCTCATGATCTTACTTAGTACTTTTAAAGTTAATTTCAGAAAAAATTTGACACAATGGTATCCGGCACATACAAGTGGTGTACAACCAAAATATAAGTTAGTTTAAACATATATTGCTATATCTCATGATCTTACTTAGTACTTTTAAAGTTAATTTCAGAAAAAATTTGACACAATGGTATCCGGCACATACAAGTGGTGTACAACCAAATCTTCGACTCGATGAACTTGTCATCGAGTTATATTCCAGTGTTGTTCCTTCATTCCTGATTAAGTTGCAAATTAAAGGTCTGGATTCAGAGAGAAGTGTTAAAGTTATCAAAAAAGTCACAAGAGATTTCGAAGAAATGACACAATTTAAAAAAGTCGAATGCATCAGTATGCTTGAAGCTGTTCAGAAAGGTCTGAAAAATGATACACTTGATCCCAACATTGTTTACTCAACATTAAAAATATTATTGCAAAGAAAACATTTGATTTAATAAACATTTAATTTATTATAATTAATTTTTTATTACAGTATAGTAAAAAATGCTATAAATAAATTATTATATTTTATTAAAATGTGACTTTTAATAGTAAGTGAATAAAATAAATCAGGAATTGGGAAAGAAATAAGGTTAATTAAAAATAATGAAAATTATAAGTTTAAGGTTAATGAAAAAGTGACAATGGGCGAGTTTGTCCCCCACTCATAATACAAGCAATATAAAAATTAAATTTTTATTATGTTAACTTATAAGAAATTTTTTTTGAATTATCGTTGATTTATTGTAATCTTTCCAGGCTATACTTTTGAAATCAACTTTACCTGTCATACGCATTAATGTAGTAGATGTCCAGGTGTAGCTATTATATCCCAGCAACATTGGTATTTTATCATTGTAAGATATCAAAATGAAGCGTTTTTTCAGATATAATTTTTCGTAAATTTTTCAAAAATAAGATGGTAAAAAAGCCTCGACTTGCTCGAAAAATAACAATTTTTTTACTTGTAAAAATAACCCTTTTACAGCATGGGCAGCTATTCAATCACTATTTCTTTTTCTAAAAGTATATTTTTCAAAAAAAATTAAGATCAAATTCGACAATTTCTTGATGAAAGCAAAAATATTACACATACTTCTAGATGCATGGGATAAAATATGCAATTATTCAATCAATTCGCATGATTTGAAAAAAAAATCTAAATTTGATAAAAATGTGGAAATTTTTTATTTTTAACTTGAGATTCGATTTTTTTGATCCAATTTGTGAATTTTTTTTTGATCGGAATTTCAATTAATTTGTTGATCAAAAATGACCTCACAATGTTTGATCATAAGTGAAGTCATCTTCATGGGTATTTAGAAATTCCAAGAGAAATTGCTTATTTCTCGCAGATGTAATATCTGAGAAAATCAAATTTAAATATTCATAGAAACCCAAATCATTCTCCGGTTCGAATAATTCATCTGTTGCTTTTTCTGTTTTTTCTATGAATTTTAATAATTTGATTAATAAATCTTCATCAGGAAGAATTATTGCTGCATTTGTGATAAAATTCCATATTGAGGTAATATGGCAATAATTACATTTATAAAATGTAATTTTACCCAAAATTTTTTGGCAAATTCGCATAATAGCATTAATATTTGAAGCTGAGATTAAACCTGTGATTACTTCTGTAACTTTTGGAAAATCATCGCAATTTAATATCTCTTTATATTGAATTGAGAAATAAAAAAAATCAAATGGATTCATTTCTTCAATTTCAAGGAGATTGTAAAAATTGATAGAAGTGTTATTGCAACAAATTGTATTTGCAGCAAAAAATATCATTTGCTCGATTCCATTTTTGGAATAAATTTGCTGGAACAATGTTAAATTAAAACAGTTGCTTAATTTTTCTTCATCGTTTTCATAAAAAAGTAACAAGTTTGCAACTGAAATTTCAAAATTTTGATAATTGCCAGTTATTTCAGTAAATATATATATTTGCTTTTCTTCATCTAAAAATGGCAAATATTGATTTGCAATATTAACTAAAGTTTGGGATAAATTGTTCCAGTTTGATTTTACAATTTGTGAGCACATTATGTAATATGTAAATTTATCCGCTTTGTAGGAATTTAAAATTGTTTGTTGTTCTGTTTCAGTTAAATTACTGAATTTTTCAAGATTAATATTGTGATAAAAAATAGAATCCTTGAAACATTCTGATATCTTTTCAATGTTTAAAACGGATGCTAAAAAATGTAAAAGAACTTCATCAGTCACTGTGATTTTTTTGAAAAATTTATCCCAATTCAAGCATCCAATTGATCTTTCTGTCATTGTACTTATGCATTGATAAAGTTGATTTAATGAATCCGAAGAATAATCATTATGCTTGACTAGTTGAGTTAGTTGATACAGACTGTCGTCAGCCATTTTAAAAAAATGAATAAAATTGTATAGTAAATTATAGGGTGTCCAAAGGTGTGTTTAGCACAAACCTGAATACTGCGAATAGAAATAAACAAGTTACATATATATAAAGTTTATTTAAATATAATCACCATTGGATTCAATCACGCGTTCGCAGCGATCGATCCAGGCTTGAAAGACACGCTTTAAATCATCATGAGAAAATTGCTCAAATTGCTCTCTTACAAAATTTTCAAGATCATCTGGACTCGCGAATTCGCGTCCTTCAGCTCTCTTTTTTAGCGTGCCGAATAAATAAAAGTCAGAGGGTGCAATATCAGGTGAATAAATTGGGTTTGGAACAACTTTGACATTGTTTTCCAACAAGTAATTCATTACCTTATGACTTTTGTGAACTCTTGAATTATCAAAATGAATTGCAAACTTTTGTTTTTGTTGTTTGGATTTCTCAAACTCATCAGAATTGATAATTTGAGTAAGAACATTGTCAATTAGATACTGAGCATTCATCGTATTAGGTTTTTGAAGAATATCAATTGCGATGATGCCATTCACGCCCCAAAAAACCGACAACATCATCATTGGTGTGTCAATTTTTTCTTCGGGAATGTTTGCGGATTTTCATCCTTCGGGATCCACATGATTTTGGCTTCTGTTGCATATTGAAACCAAGACTCGTCCCCTGTTACTAAAAAGCGAAACTTCTTGGATTGATACGCACCCAATATAGAGAGGAGCTCTTTCGAAGATTGGACTCTAGATTTTTTTTGAACTGAATTAAGGTTGTGCGGAACCCAACGTGTATACGCTAGTTTGTAGTTCAAATAATTGTGCAGATAATAACTGACTGTTGTACGTGGTATCTTTGTCATCTCCTCTATCCTTCTGAGTGATGCTCTTGGGTCTTCATCTAGCGCTTGAAGAATTGCTTTGATTTTTCTTTGATCCGGCGATTTTTTGTCAATTTTTATGATGGGCGCCTTTTTGTTCATGAAGTGATACATCCTAACATGATACGTTACAGTGGAATAGCTAGGAGCATCCATACCGAAGCATTTTACCAATGTCTCGTAGATTTTTTTACAGTCTTTGCATTTTTTTGCAAGAGCGAGGATGTTTTCTTTATGATTCATTAAAAAAATGAAAAAAATCCCGCCAAAATTTCCCGCGAAACCGCCTCTTGTCTCAAAATTCATTTTATATCCCGGCATGGCGCCAAAATACAACATACTCATCATATACATATATTCATATTTTTTATTATATATTTATAATCAGCATATATCTCCTTTAATAGTCTCATATAGAGCGCTGTGCTAAACGCACCTTTGGACACCCTATATATTTGTGAAATTTGTGACGCTACATTCAATCTAAGACCAATATCTCAAAGAATTCCTCATTTAAGTATTACTTTTCATTGTTTTTTAAAAAATATCTTTGCTTATTTGTTCACTTTTTTGACATTTATTATATGCTTTTTATCAAATTTCCGATGATATGAATATATATTCTATATAAGAATGACGCTACATTCAATCTAAGACCAATATCTCAAAGAATTCCTCATTTAAGTATTACTTTTCATTTTTGATTCAATTTTCGAACGGTTTTCGTAAATTTTGCATCATTTCATTTTTTAATGGGAAAATCATCTATATTTAATCAAAAAAGAGCAAACTTTACAAACGAAAATAAAATATTTATCAGGGAACAATCTGATAAATACCAAAAATCAACATCGAGAGATGAAAAAACGAATATAATCAAACAAGTTCTTCAATATTTTAATATTAAATACGCCGAAAATGAATCTAAAGCTGTCAGAAGATATTTTAGTTATATTGCAGTTAAAAATATTCCCGCAGTTACTGGAAAATATCCTGATACAATTGTTCGCAAAGATATGCTTTATTCGCATGATCATACAAATATTATTAATTCAAATAATATTGAACGTTACTACCGTTGCATCGATCATTCTTGTCAAGCACGTTATTTAGTTAAAATTGAGAACAGTTCAGTTTCCGAAGATTTACAAAAGGAACATATACCCGAATGCAGACAATTTAAAAAGTTACAAAATGAAAAAAATGATCTTCATAAATCAATGACTCTGACAGAAATATACAATAAGGCAATGGCAAAATTTTCTGAAGACAACGGCACTTTTCAGCAGATTAAAAAATTTATGACAGAACTTGCTGTTGGTACTGATGAAAACCCATTAATTAAAGATTCATTGGTCAGGGAAGTTTATAATAAGTCCAGAAAATTTTCTGTTGGAGAAAAAATTACAGACGATGAAATTGCTAATTTTTGTTTAATAAATGGCGAGCAGTTTTTCATTGGCCATGATTTTCAAGCAAATTGTGAGACGATGTTTTTTGGTTTTGAGAAGGCAATTCAATTTGCAAAAGAAGCCACAGATTTATTTTGCGATGGAACTTTTAAAATTACACCAAAACATTTTCAAAAAGGACAGATGCTAACAATTATGATTTGTGAACCTTCAACAAATCAATATCTACCACTTTTATTTATATTCATGAAAAACCGCACATTTGAATCTTATAAGAAGGCATTTGAATATATTTTTACTGTCAAGGGTATTCAATTTTCAAAGCTAATTCAAATTCATTGTGATTTTGAAAAGGGAATGATAGAGGCACTTCAACAAATTTTCCCTAAAGTCCGTATAATTGGATGCCTATTTCATTTCAAACAAGCTTTACACAGGAAACTTGTAGCACTTTATACAAAAAATTTCAATACTTTACAAAATTCTTTATTTAAGCTATATTCTATTACTCCATTCATGTCTCATGAAGAATTTGTACTTACAATGCATATAATTAATCAAAATAAAGTTGATTCGATCAAAGATTATATTGATTATTTCAACAAAGTTTGGTTGCCGCACTACAATTTAATATCTCAATATAATAATGCAACTGCAATATTCACTAATGATTGCCTCGAGAGTATGCATTCAGAATTTTCTTCGTTAAAACATCCAAACATTTATGAAGCTATTAAGAAGATATCTCAAATCCAATTAGATAAATATAACGCCATCAAAAATAACCAGAAGATCGAGCGCCATATAAAAACCGTTATCACTGATAGCTACAAAAATTATATTCTTGACTGCTTTCAAAAAGAACTTGAGAAAACAATTTTTTCTATCAAACAATACAACGTAAGTGATCTTTCTTTGGCTCAGAACGAGATTTCTCCATATGGTTCCATAGAATCGAGTTCATTGTTCGAAAATATTCCAGTTCATGATGCAGATATACTCAAATCGATCGATCTAACAGATAAAGATACAATGATCACTAAGTTTATTAATGAAAAAAGAGAAAAAATTATGGCATTATTTAATGAAACATTAAATCATCCAGATTTTAATTCATCCACTCCAATTCAAACTAATTTTGAGCAAGCCGATACAAATCAAGGTTCAGATGCTCCAATTCGCTCCGAAAATTCAAATATTGCAGACTCTACAGATTTAGAACCAGAAAATCAAAACCATCCTTCTACAAATCAAATGTCTAGTAATCTAGAACATAAGCTGGACCTTCTTGATCATATTGAAAAACAATTATCGAAAATGCGCTCGTTATTGGGAATTCTTCCTACTACAAATGCTATTGTTGGGCCGTCAAAACAAGTTTCAGTTAATAGCAAGCAAAATTCTGAAAAAAATAAGAAAAAATCTTCCATAACAACAAAATCAAACAATAAAAAACAAAATTCATCCGACAATCCTCCTAAACGTAAAGCTCCTATTTCGGAAAGGATTCTCAGCGATAATAACTTATATTTTCAAGTTCATCGAAAGAGATCGAAAAGCAAACGTTCCACATCTACAGAGAAAAAGAATTGATATATGAAGTCTAATTCCTTTTATAACTAAAAAAAAAAAAAAAAAAAAAGGTAGTGGGGCCTCCAGGCACTTCGTGCCCTCTAGCCCTGAAGATGTTTAGTATAACTTTGTCCGGACAAGTAAGGGTCTATCGTCGCTACAGGAAAAGTTACAGGCGTTCCAAGGAAGTAAACTTTGAGAAGCCTTTTTCCCCTTATAGAATGAGATAGGACGGTTATTTTACAAAACTGACAACACTTTGACCGAGTAGTTTTTTGTGCTGAACAAAAAGTGTCATATAAACATCTGTCAAAAACCGTTTTTAACTTCACTTAAAATGCCACGTAAGCTACGTAAGAATATACGTAAGAGGAAGAGAGCATTGAAACATCCAATAGTAAAACTGACACCACAACAACAGTTGCAACAACAAATGATGAATGACCCCACTATGTTGCAACAAATGTCAAGCAACCCTATGCTTTTAAACCGAGTTATTGGTGCACAGAGTGGAGGTTTAAGAGCGGCACTTTTAGCGAAAATGGCAGGCTATGGTGGAGCTGCAGACGGAACAGCTTATAACCCTCAAAGTCAAATGAATTTGAGTTCACTCAAAAATCAAATAACAGATGTCAAAAAGTCAAACATAGACATACAGAAACAAATAAGTGAAAACGAAAAGAAACTAGAATATGACAGACACACAAAGAAACTCAATGAGTTAAACGTAGAGAAAAAGAAGAAAGAAGAACAACTGAAAGAACTAAGTACAGAGGAATATGCGAAAAAAGTGTCAGAAAAAGCAGCAGAAGTAGCAAAAATGGAACAAGATGTTATAAATTTGAAAAACCATACTACTCAATATAAAGTACTGAAAGATGAAGAGATAAAACAAAAAGCCATGAAGACATATATGGATAGCGATGAGTATAAAAAAGAAGTTGAAGCAAATGTAAAGGCAGAAAAACTTTTACAGTTGCAAAACCAAACCGTACAGTATGAAAACTTAGCACAAGAAAGTAAAAATAACGACGCAGCCATGCAAAAGGCAATGAAAAGCGCAGAATATATAAAAGCTAACAATGACTGGTTAGATGCCCAAGCCAACGCTAAAGCAGCCCAGCTTATAGGGTCAATAAGGACAAAAATACAAGCGGATGAAGACAGTTCAAATGAAGCTTTAACAAATGCTGACTTTAAGAACGCCTTCGAAGCTCTTCATAGTAAGGTGAAACAAGTGAACGACTTCTCATCTGGAAAGAAACTGAAGTCTGAAGGTTTCGACAAAGAGTTAAAAGAAGTAGCACAAAATATGACGAAAATAACAGATGCAGCAACGAGACAGGCAGTTCAAAGTGCCTATGACGCCGTTAGAGCAACTGTTGTGGAAAGTCAAGAAAAAGAGTTACAACAGACCAAAACAGACCTAGTAAATGCTTTCTTAAGAACGAAAAGTCAGGTAGGACATTATGCTGCAGATGGAACATATGTGCCAGCTGGTGGAACTTATATACCAGCTGGTGGAACTTATATACTAGCTAGTGGAACTTATATACCACCAAACCCTCCAAGAGAAGCACCTGCACCAGGACTACCTAAAACATTTACATCGTCACATGGACACAGACACAGGCATGCACCAAAACCAACACAACAACCAACACAACAACCAACAGTTCAAAACACTGCACCACAACCAACAGTTCAAAACCCTGCACAACAACCACCTCCACAACCAGCACAGCAACCAACAGTTCAAAACCTGCACAACAACAACCACAAACAGAGCAAGGACATAAAAGAAGTAGAGAACAAGGAAACCAAGATTTCTTAAAAATGCTTAAAGAAGACTATGGTTACCCAGATACTCTTGACTTTAGTGACAGATATAAAGAAGCTATTAGAAAGTTCAAGGAAGGAAATACTGACCCGAACCTATTTAGCTTTATGGTTCAGCACCAAATGGGATATAATTTCAAACCTGGAAAATACAAGCTCGCTAAGGGATATGATTTAATAGCATATCATCCAAATGACATGAACGAATTTACTCCGAGATATTTGGTGTCAGAGATAAATGATGATTCAACTATCTTCATGAAACGCGTAAAAAATAGAGACGGAACGAAAGAACAAAGGCTTATGAATGCGGATGACTTAAATAGGGAACTTGTTGAAAACGGTCTCGGAATATATGAAATGCCAGCAGATGAGGTACAAGAAACTCCACAGGAAGAAGTTCAGATACAACCAGACATGGAAGAAATAGTTCAGCAACAACAGCTAGAAGAGCCTGAAGGAAACGAACAAGTCCCTCCTTTGGAAACTAACTTCACAGAACTAGATGAAGATTTGGAACAGCCGAAAAATCTTGACCCTCAACAAGAGTATGAGGTGAATATGGAATCTTTCCAAGAGTCTAAAAAAAATTCGGCTGACATGGTAGAAGAATATCGAAAAATGTTTGCCGACATACAAAAGACTCCAACATCAGATGAAAATATTCAGCATAGAATGGAAGTACTGAAAGAAAATGTACACAAATACAACAATCCTTTTTACTTACGACCATATAACGTTCAATCTTTGGCTGAACTCGGTGAAAATAAAAGGTTAAATTTCAACAAAACATATAGAAATGAAACATTGTTTAAAGTTCATTCAGAACCTAACCAATATGGAAACAAACCTACTTTTGTTTCTGCAGACTATGGAACTACAATGAGATGGGGTCATAAAGCTAACCCGGATAGGTGGTTCATAAACTTACAACCTCAATTCCAAGAAGTTGTAGACGCAATGGAAGTCAATGGTGAACCAGATTTAGCTGGTATTTTCAGCGCGGCTTTAATGCCATTGAAAGATATGAAAGATGCAGATATTTTGAACCAGTATGAAATGAACATGGCTGATGGAAATATAACACCTGACGTTCTAGAACATTTATCTCAAAGAACTACACAGAACCATAAAGATGGTATATTTGGTGAAGAGTTTAGAAAGAAAGTTAGGGAGACAGAAGGAAGAGAACCTATTGTACATGACCTTGCAAACGAAAGTTTACAAAATGTCATAAAAACTTACTTTGCAGACAATGAACCGAGAAGGGATGAATATTTAAGAAAACTCAAATGGACAGTACCAAATGAAATGTTAGTATTGAAAAACATGTTCCTTGACAAAATAAAACCAACTACAGAAATAAATGACGCAAGACTGAAACATTGGGTAAAAGCTTTCCCATTCACAAAAGATATTGTTGGTAACATGGAAAGAAAACCAGAATGGCTACAAAAACATATATTTGGAAACGAGCTTATTCCATATGGACAAGCTCTGTTTGAAGAGCTTGAACCGGAAACTCAGGAAAGAGTCATGCAAACAATACGCGAAGACTCAAATACAAACTATGACAAAATCTTTCTAGGATATAGGTTACCTGAGATGGGCGACCAGAGCCCAAAGGCAAAAAGGACATGGGAAATTTACAACATACTAGGTGAACATGAGGCAAAGATGCAACAACTTGAAGCAGAGGGCAAGTTACCAAAAGCGACACCAAAGAAGAAGAGAAGAGTAGAACAAAGTGAAAGTAGTGAAGATGCAACTAGTGAAAGTAGTGGCAATGAAGGAAAAAGAAGAGTTAAAAACTCAGTCAGGAAGAAAGTAAAGCTTGGTCCGAGTGGGTTCTATTATGACACATAAATCCAACTATTCTATATTTTTACCCATATGAAATGTACGCCGCTCAGAATATAACGCCAACAGTTTTGGATGCCATGAACGGAAATGTTTCCGAATGGTATAACGAATGCGACAATGCCATTAGAAGGTCAGAAATAGTTCCTGGAACTTACGAATATACAACTGCTGTTTCTTATGGAAATGTAGGTGAGTTTGGAGAAGGTTCTTCAACAACAGTAGATATTGCTTGCGACAGGTTTCATATAATTTCTATTGACAACTCATTCTTATACGTGGAACAAGACATTGAAATAAAACCTTCTGCCAAGTTGTCTGACAAGAAAGGTTGCAATGGAATTTTCTATGTCGGATACCAATATGCTCCAGAAGTTTTCATGGGATATAAGATATATTCTAACTCTGACTTAGTTCAAACAGTAACATGGGCAAACTATGAATGGTTCGCTTTGAGAAACTCAGTACAACCACAAGCTAGAGAACAAACAGACCAATATGCAACTATTGAGAAAATAAGAAGACTTGACCCTAACGTTCCAGGAGTTTATGTTAACCTTTCTGGTTCAGATGGAAATGCTGTCACTAAAGTAAAACTGAAACTTAGAGTTCCTTTGTCATCTTTCCTCATCTTCAGGTTTTTAAGATACTTGCCAAACTGGGCAGGAAAAATTTCTATTGAACTTACTCCAAGCAAAAATAACTTAGTCATTGCACCAACGCAAGACCCATTCACTCTTACAGACGTAAAGGGAGCAAATCAAACGTCATTCGCCGAATTTTGCAAAGACAAAGTTGACTTAGACTTTGGTTTCTCAAACCTCAACACTGAAGTAAAGTATTATTTCAATGCTGCTGGAACTGCTTGGGACCCAGTTAGGTTTACATGCGAACAGTTTGAATGCAAGAGAATAGAAAGCAGACTTGCAGTCTATATGTTGGACCCAGATATTTCAAATGCTTTAGCTGCCAAATATATTGCAGTTCCACTTATGTTCCCTATACACCAAATCTGTCAAAGACTTTGCAGGTGAAGTTGGAAACCAAAATCCAGGAACCGCAGGTGCAAGAACAGATATTGCTTTAACAACTGCAATGAAACACGCAGATACTATGTTTGTACTGTTCAGACGAACTATAAATGACTATTCTTGTTTCTACAACCCCGGTATTAAATATCATATAAACATAGATGGCAAATATTATCCAAGAGAAGAATATTCTACAGTTGAGGATATGAGGTCATACAACTTGACATTAGATGCTATGAACTTTAACAACAACTTCACAACAACCATTAACCCTGAAATGCAAAGTTCTATTATGCCATATGTGAAAGTATGGACCCATACAGGAAGTCAAAAAACTCAATATACAAATGGAGACCGTTCAAACTTTTGGCTTGGCATTCCATTTGCTGACTCAGAAGACTTTATGGGTGGTATTTCAACTGTTGGTACTGTACAAATACAATATACTGGTGACAGAGACGGTCCATATGAACTGAGAGCAAAGAAGTTTACAAAACCAATAGCACTTTTCACGGAAGATGCTCTTTTGAAGATTCGTTCGATGAAACCTGCTGGGGCTCCTCAGATTGGCATAACGACAGCTTCCATCGAGCAGATTTTGGCAGCAGGTCAGTAAGTTGTTCTTGAACTGACTTCTCTCCATCGTAAATAGTTATGACACCAGTTTTGACATAAAATTGTATTATAAACTTACCTTTAGAAATATCTGTAAGTTTTGTTGTTATATTTTTGTCTGCTTCAAGAACTTTCACCATTTCAGTTATACCAACTTTCTTTGCTTTATGAAAATATTTTGGTTCAGCAAAGACTGCTATTCTATAACATTTACCATTGTTTGTATAAAGAACTATTCTGTCAATGTATTTGTATTGTTTGTGTGTGTAAACTTTGTTCTGCTTCAATTCGAAGAGATACTCAAATACGTCCATCTTTTTATTCTAAGTAAAATGTCATTTCCGAAAAATAGAAGCGTGAATGTTTCAAAAGGTTTAATGGCGGTGGCAGATGTGAAGTTAAATTCACCAACTCAAACAAACAGTCAAAGTGTTATTGTCAATGTCAAAGAAAGAGATGTTGAAGTGGGGAAACCATACGAGGACGAAGATGGTATAACAATTGTTCCTGTAAAAGAACAACCAACATATCCTGAAGTTAGCAGAGACTTAAGTTCTGTTGCAGATATTCGAAACGACTACCAACAACTTAAAGACAAACTTCAAACTCAGGAGAAGATTTGTCAAGCTTTAGGTATAATGTTAAACTTGGTCGAACACAACCCTGTAAAAGTGAACTCATATGTCATTGCACCTCATGAAGTTTTGAAAGAACTATTGAAACTTTTGACAGAGGCAGACGATATAAACATCAAAGAAATAGAACCCGACGTTAGTTGCTGTGGTGTTTCATATAATGTCATTGACAAGATATACGTTATGAAAGGAGGTGAAACGTTGAACTTAAAATATAGTTTCCCAGACGTTATAAAAATATTTGACGACCACAACATTTCATTAAAATTTATTTGCTAAGTAAATGGCAGAAGACATAGTGGTTTATACTATTACGACTAAAAACCCTGAGTCATATAATTCTATAACAACAAACTTACAAAGTCCTCAAGGACGATATTGTAAACTAACTTTAAACACAATGACGACTAAAGCTTGTTTTGCTCTTTTGACACCAGAAGATTTTATTGTTGTGAATGGTAAAAAATACTCCTTTGAAGATACTTACTCAGATATACCACCAACAGGTTTTGTTGACTTATTTAATACTTTAAGGACGAGTGTAACATGTGCTGCAACTAGAGCAGGTTTCATTATGTTTGGATGTCCGACTGAGTTTACTATAAACAATATGAGCTATAATACAAAACTTATATCTGGTTTTTACTACCAACAGTTTCCTATAACAGGAAAAGGTGTCATACAAGGAATGTCTATTCCATTGACTTTAAGTACACCTATTTTATATATTGTTTCAAACTTAGGTTCAAAGTGTTATTCGAATGTCGACAGAAACTATTATGACCAAAAGATACTTATGCGTATAAACAACACATTCTCTGCTGGTTTGCCTATTGTTCATTCGAATGCAGAGTTTTCAGCTTTAGTAAACTCAAACACTTTAGCAAACATAAACTTAACCTTAGTTGACGCAAACTTTGTTCCTGTAAAACTTTTATGTCCTATGTATTTGTCAATGACGGCAGAAAGTTTCGAATTGGAAGATGCAACTGGTGAAAGTATTGTATTACAAGAACAACTTCAACAACAAATAGCTCAAGAACAACAAATAGCTCAAGAACAACAAATGCAACAAATAGCTCAAGAATAAAAAAAATATTTTTTTTTATTTTTATAAAAATGTACAGAATAGATGTTTCAGATTTTTATGACTTCCAAGCATTCAGAAATATGTGTCCATTTCGAGACTATAACAAAGCAGTCGAGAATTTGAAACGTTTAGTCATTTATGTTGACTCTGCCCCAGAATGTTATGTTATGAAAGAATGGGATGTAGTCTTTAACAAACCTAAAGCGACAATAGTTTCAGAACAAGAATGTAAACAGAAACTTAAGAAAATAAAAGTTGTACAAGTTGGCATGAAGATGTTAGATGCTTGGGATATCTTATTGTCAAAGTTAGAAGATTTTTCAGTTCGAGGTATAAAGTTCTATACACCTTCTCCAAACTTCTATTCTATCTTCACTGGATATAAATACGAACAAGTAGAATGGAAAGAAAATGTTATAGAAGCTTGGTTAGACCATGTCAAAGAAATTATATGCAATGGAAACGAAAGAGTCTATGAGTATATCTTATGTTGGTTTGCAAACATCTTACAACATCCAAGTGCTAAAAATGAAACTGCTCTCATTATAATTGGAAAACAAGGAACAGGTAAGAACACTTTCTTTACAGATATTTTGTGCAAACTGTTAGAAGGTTATTCGAACCCTAATATGACAAACTTAGAAAACATCTGCGGTAAATTTAACTCTTCAATAGAGAATATGAAACTTATAGTTTGCAATGAACTTCAAAGTATAGATACAACAAAAGTTTTAAACTCAGATGCTTTGAAGAGTCTTATAACAGACAAAGTTGGAGTTGTTGAAAGAAAATATAAAGACCAAAGAGTTTGTGAAAATGTTGCAAACTTCGTTATGGTTTCAAACAATGCTGTTCCGATGAAGTTAGAAAGTTCTGACAGAAGATATGTAGTTGTCAGAACGTCAGATTCTCATATGCAAGATACAGAATATTTTGATGACTTAGCAGAAACTTTGACATCTGACTTTTACAACCACTTGTTCTCATATTTTATGACATTAGATATTTCAAAGTTCAATCCAAGACAAATTCCACATACCGAAGAGAGACAAACATTGTTAGAAGCAAACAAGAGTGTATATGAACTGTTCATAGATGAAACTGACTTTGAGTGTTTAGATGAAAGGTCATTGTACGATTCGTATAAACAATATTGTCAAGAGTATGGTTATATGACAGCGTCTAAACGAACATTCTTGGCAAATGTCAAAAGTCTTTTAGACGTACAGAATGGTGTATATACAAAGAAAAATTTTTCTGAGTAAATTTTAAAAAAAAATATTTTTTTATCCGATAGAAAAGATGACAGAAAAATTAACTTTTTACATAGCGCCACACCCTTCTTGCCCACATCTTTTTAAGCCACAATATATAGACATAGAACTAAATAGAGAAAGCGAAATTCTACAAACAGAAGAAAGCGAAATTCCACAAACAGAAGAAACATATAGAGACCTAGATAACGAAAATGGATATGCGCTATTCTGGTTAGATTGTCCTTATGAAATGTATGAAAAAAAGGCTTTATATGAAGAATATAGAAAATATTGTCATGAAAACGATATAAGACCAAGCTCTAGAGAAAAATTCTATGCTGGTATAAAACATCTTTTCGAAGTTCGGAATGGCAAATATAGAAAGAAATAATTTTTCTGAGTAAATTTTAAAAAAAATATTTTTTTTATCCGATAGAAAAGATGGCAAAATTCATCTCAGTAAACAAGTACATGTCAGGACTTAAAGAAGAACTAGACCCATTCACATATTTGAATGTTTACTTCTACCATTTTGAAAAGTCTTCATTCAGCAAAGTTTGGAACATCGAACCAGTTAAGTTTGCTATTGTGACTAAAAATGGTGCGAAATTTGAAGACTTAGACATAGAAGGTTTGTTAGCAGTCAAAGAAAGTTTTGACAGAAGGTTCTCAAAACTCGAAGAAGGCAAAGCATACAAACTTGTTATACCTTATGAACCAAAGAAAGCAGACGACTATGAATATTATGAGTCTAAAGTTGTAGAAGTTCAAGGTAAATTGGGTAAAAAGATTTTAGAGTCTAAGCCAGTGTTTGCTCCTAAAGAGGAAGAGAACATTGACATTGACCCAGAAATGTTCTAAAAATAAAATTTTATTTTTACATGTCAAATTTCTTTTTCTCTGGTTCAGGTTCTTTCTTCTCTTCTTCTACTTTCTTTTCTTTCTTTTCTCTCTTCTTCTTTTCTGGTGGAGTTATGTCAAACTTCTCAGAACCATATTTTTGTAAAAGTTCTTTGTCCTTTAATAGCTCTTCTATTCTGTTTTCTATTTCATCTTCAAGAACAGTGCATGTGTCTTCTTTGCATTCTAAGAAGTTTTGTTGGACTTCATCTCTCCAAGAGGCGTCATCTCTGTCAACAAGTCTGTCATTGACAAATTTTAAGACTTCTCTGCTTAATGTTTTATGGTTCTTGTCATATTCCCAGAAACAGAACTTTAGAACAAATTCACCTTTCTTGTTTACACTATGTAAGATTTTATGGTCGACAGATGTTTGTGCTGTCGAAAAGCTTGTCTCGAATATAGATGGCGAAATCGCTAGACATTTTCTAAAAGATAAAAATTTTAATTTTTCTAAAAATATGTTAGAAAAAAAGTTTGCTGACATTACAAGAAAATTTGAGAATGTTTTAAACAAGAACAAGGTGAAGTTAGAAAATGCTCAGATAAAGCCTATACATGACAAGTTCTTATTTGCTCAGAATGGTATAACAGGTCTAATTGCACCACCTGGGTCGGGTAAGACTTTCACTTATCTAAAATGGCTGCACAACAACAAGAACTAGATGAGAAGAACCCATCTATGAGTTAGTTGTCATTTGTAGTACTTCTGGTCAATTTGACCAAACCGTCAATTCGTTCAAAGATATTATAAAGAAGTCTAAGTTTAGTATGTATAAAGGATACTGAGTTGTTAGATTGGATAAAGAAGTACAAAGAAGAGTTTTGAAGTACAATGCTATAAATGAGTATATAAATTCGAAGTTTAAAGACCCAAATGAGGAAATGCAGAGAATATTAGAGAAGAAACACTTCAGAAACAAACAGAAAGAGATAGAATACATTTCGAAGAAATTGCAATCTTACGATTGGAAGACTTACCCTCATAGATGTCTTCTTATCTTAGATGACTTTGCTTCTCATCCTTTGTTAAAGAATAGAGAACAAGATATGTGTCGAATTCTTAAGAAGCTCAGACACTTTAACATCTCAGTTGTCATTTGTGTACAGACAGCAAAGAGTTTAAGTAAGGATGTAAAGAGAATACTTACTGACATTGTATTTTCCCCGGATTGTCCGAAGACGATTTCATGGAACTTATGAAAGAGTCCATGGCAGGTAAGTTGACAGACATGAACTATGGGAGAAGTACAAAGTCATACAAGACCCTCATACTTCTTTCAGAATTCACATCTACGCAAACAAAGTTCAAATTGTAAAAAGTCAAGCTTGAAAAATATAAGTGTTTAGTCTTAGTAAGATGGTAGCTTCTTAAAGCAAATACCATTGCTGAGTTTTATGTACGTGAAGAGAAGTACAATGAATTCAATTACGAGTACAATTGCAATGACAACTAAGGCAACTATTTTTGTCTTTTGCCAGCAAGGGTACTTCTTCTCTTCCAATGGTTCGGCAGAACTATACTCACTCATGAGAAATGCCAAAACGGTTTAATAGAAAAAGTGAAAGTTATTCTTCATTTTTTTGTATGTAAGATATGATTTTAGGGATTTTTTTGACGAAGTGTCAAGTTCTCTTCGTAAAAAAATAACAGTTATATAATGAAAAAGTGTCATTTTTTCACGATTTCAGGGATTTTTTTGACGAAGTGTCAAAGTTCTCTTCGTAAAAAAATAACAGTTATATAATGAAAAAGTGTCATTTTTTCATGTCCGAAGACTCGAAGGTGCAACACTTCCAAAATACCGACGAACTCAGAAGAGCAGCATGGCAGTATTCTTGACAACTTCTTTGAGTTCTCCAGGTACACCTTGGAAAATGCTGAAGAACTCCGACACAGAGAATTTGGAGAAATTGCACTCCAATACTACCTTGACAAACAAAGGGTAAACAAAGGGTAAAATAAGACTAAAAACTTAACGTTTAAAAAGTGACATTTTTAATGAGCTCCGAGTCACCGAGAAAACTTGGTCAGATGTTAGCAGCTTACTTCCCTGAGGAGGATGGAAGCGTTACATACGTAAGGTTCAAAAACAACGAACCTGGAATTGCGTACCAAATTCGCAATTACATGACCATGGAAGAGTACGAAAGGCTCCTACAAGAGAAACCAGCTCTAAACAACTCAGAAAAGAAAGAATAAAAAGTTTAACTCGTAATTGTTTATTTTTTTACTTGTATGGGCAAGCTGCAAGAATGAAGTCGACTATCTCAGTCTTTGTCTTGACGAGCTGGACGGCTCTTGCAAGTACGTCTGTTTTGCGGTCTCCAGCTGGTGTTTGACCTTCGTAATTGCGCATGTTCTTGAGAGCTCCAACTGTAAATGATTGTAGGATGAAGAGTCTCTCAGACTGCTTGAGGTAGTCTTCACGGTCGCGAACCGAATCTGTGGTACGAGTCGAATCGGTCGATTTGAGGGAAGAGACTGAAAGCCTGTCATCTTCCATTGGAGCTGTAGCATACTCTTTGCGTAAGCGGTTCAGACCTTCTTCGAAGTCTTGGTCTCTCTTCGATTGAGATTGGAATTGGAATTGCTGGGGTGGAGCTTGCTGGGATGGAGCTTGCTGGGGTGGAGCTTGCTGGATGGAGCTTGCTGAGATTGGAATTGCTGGGGTGGAGCTTGCTGGAACATCCAAGGGGGGGAAGTAAGGCATAGGTTGAGGAGGAGGGTAGTTCGGGAAGCCTTGTGGTGGGTAGTAACATTGAGGTGGAAATTGGTAGTAATTTGGTGGAGGTACTTGCTGGAACTGAGGTGCAGGGGCTGGTGCTTTAGGTTCTGTAGCTTTCGGTACTTCTGGCTTTGGAAGGCATTCAGGAAGAGGAACGTCAGTCATCCGTTTGTGTCCTGTCGGAAGGAAAATTTTTTCCTGTCGGATGGAAGGACTCGGAATGCCAGAAGGAAGAACTTTTCCTGTCGGAAGGAAAAATTTTTCCTGTCGGAAGGAAGAACTTTTCCTGAAGTTCGACCAAAAAGTTCTCAATTTTCGAAAATTTGAATGGTTTACGGACGGACAACTGGAAAATTTTTTCCGGACAAAGGGAAAAATTTTTCCTTCCGACAGGAAAAAATTTTCCAGTTGTCCGTCCGTAAACCATTCAAATTTTCGAAAATTGAGAACTTTTTGGTCGAACTTCAGGAAAAGTTCTTCCTTCCGACAGGAAAAATTTTTCCTTCCGACAGGAAAAGTTCTTCCTTCTGGCATTCCGAGTCCTTCCATCCGACAGGAAAAAATTTTCCTTCCGACAGGACACAAACGGATGACTGACGTTCCTCTTCCTGAATGCCTTCCAAAGCCAGAAGTACCGAAAGCTACAGAACCTAAAGCACCAGCCCCTGCACCTCAGTTCCAGCAAGTACCTCCACCAAATTACTACCAATTTCCACCTCAATGTTACTACCCACCACAAGGCTTCCCGAACTACCCTCCTCCTCAACCTATGCCTTACTTCCCCAACCCTTGGATGTTCCAGCAAGCTCCACCCCAGCAATTCCAATCTCAGCAAGCTCCATCCCAGCAAGCTCCACCCCAGCAAGCTCCATCCCAGCAAGCTCCATCCCAGCAAGCTCCACCCCAGCAATTCCAATTCCAATCTCAATCGAAGAGAGACCAAGACTTCGAAGAAGGTCTGAACCGCTTACGCAAAGAGTATGCTACAGCTCCAATGGAAGATGACAGGCTTTCAGTCTCTTCCCTCAAATCGACCGATTCGACTCGTACCACAGATTCGGTTCGCGACCGTGAAGACTACCTCAAGCAGTCTGAGAGACTCTTCATCCTACAATCATTTACAGTTGGAGCTCTCAAGAACATGCGCAATTACGAAGGTCAAACACCAGCTGGAGACCGCAAAACAGACGTACTCGCAAGAGCCGTCCAGCTCGTCAAGACAAAGACTGAGATAGTCGACTTCATTCTTGCAGCTTGCCCATACAAGTAAAAAAATAAACAATTACGAGTTAAACTTTTTATTCTTTCTTTTCTGAGTTGTTTAGAGCTGGTTTCTCTTGTAGGAGCCTTTCGTACTCTTCCATGGTCATGTAATTGCGAATTTGGTACGCAATTCCAGGTTCGTTGTTTTTGAACCTTACGTATGTAACGCTTCCATCCTCCTCAGGGAAGTAAGCTGCTAACATCTGACCAAGTTTTCTCGGTGACTCGGAGCTCATTAAAAATGTCACTTTTTAAACGTTAAGTTTTTAGTCTTATTTTACCCTTTGTTTACCCTTTGTTTGTCAAGGTAGTATTGGAGTGCAATTTCTCCAAATTCTCTGTGTCGGAGTTCTTCAGCATTTTCCAAGGTGTACCTGGAGAACTCAAAGAAGTTGTCAAGAAGATACTGCCATGCTGCTCTTCTGAGTTCGTCGGTATTTTGGAAGTGTTGCACCTTCGAGTCTTCGGACATGAAAAAATGACACTTTTTCATTATATAACTGTTATTTTTTTACGAAGAGAACTTTGACACTTCGTCAAAAAAATCCCTGAAATCGTGAAAAAATGACACTTTTTCATTATATAACTGTTATTTTTTTACGAAGAGAACTTTGACACTTCGTCAAAAAAATCCCTAAAATCATATCTTACATACAAAAAAATGAAGAATAACTTTCACTTTTTCTATTAAACCGTTTTGGCATTTCTCATGAGTGAGTATAGTTCTGCCGAACCATTGGAAGAGAAGAAGTACCCTTGCTGGCAAAAGACAAAAATAGTTGCCTTAGTTGTCATTGCAATTGTACTCGTAATTGAATTCATTGTACTTCTCTTCACGTACATAAAACTCAGCAATGGTATTTGCTTTAAGAAGCTACCATCTTACTAAGACTAAACACTTATATTTTTCAAGCTTGACTTTTTACAATTTGAACTTTGTTTGCGTAGATGTGAATTCTGAAAGAAGTATGAGGGTCTTGTATGACTTTGTACTTCTCCCATAGTTCATGTCTGTCAAACTTACCTGCCATGGACTCTTTCATAAGTTCCATGAAATCGTCTTCGGACAATCCGGGGAAAAGTACAATGTCAGTAAGTATTCTCTTTACATCCTTACTTAAACTCTTTGCTGTCTGTACACAAATGACAACTGAGATGTTAAAGTGTCTGAGCTTCTTAAGAATTCGACACATATCTTGTTCTCTATTCTTTAACAAAGGATGAGAAGCAAAGTCATCTAAGATAAAAGACATCTATGAGGGTAAGTCTTCCAATCGTAAGATTGCAATTTCTTCGAAATGTATTCTATCTCTTTCTGTTTGTTTCTGAAGTGTTTCTTCTCTAATATTCTCTGCATTTCCTCATTTGGGTCTTTAAACTTCGAATTTATATACTCATTTATAGCATTGTACTTCAAAACTCTTCTTTGGTACTTCTTTATCCAATCTAACAACTCAGTATCCTTATACATACTAACTTAGACTTCTTTATAATATCTTTGAACGAATTGACGGTTTGGTCAAATTGACCAGAAGTACTACAAATGACAACTAACTCATAGAATGGGTTCTTCTCATCTAGTTCTTGTTGTTGTGCAGCCATTTTAAGATAAGTGAAAGTCTTACCCGACCCAGGTGGTGCAATTAGACCTGTTATACCATTCTGAGCAAATAAGAACTTGTCATGTATAGGCTTTATCTGAGCATTTTCTAACTTCACCTTGTTCTTGTTTAAAACATTCTCAAATTTCTTGTCAATGTCAGCAAACTTTTTTTCTAACATATTTTTAGAAAAATTAAAATTTTTATCTTTTAGAAAATGTCTAGCGATTTCGCCATCTATATTCGAGACAAGCTTTTCGACAGCAAAACATCTGTCGACCATAAAATCTTACATAGTGTAAACAAGAAAGGTGAATTTGTTCTAAAGTTCTGTTTCTGGGAATATGACAAGAACCATAAAACATTAAGCAGAGAAGTCTTAAAATTTGTCAATGACAGACTTGTTGACAGAGATGACGCCTCTTGGAGAGATGAAGTCCAACAAAACTTCTTAGAATGCAAAGAAGACACATGCACTGTTCTTGAAGATGAAATAGAAAACAGAATAGAAGAGCTATTAAAGGACAAAGAACTTTTACAAAAATATGGTTCTGAGAAGTTTGACATAACTCCACCAGAAAAGAAGAAGAGAGAAAAGAAAGAAAAGAAAGTAGAAGAAGAGAAGAAAGAACCTGAACCAGAGAAAAAGAAATTTGACATGTAAAAATAAAATTTTATTTTTAGAACATTTCTGGGTCAATGTCAATGTTCTCTTCCTCTTTAGGAGCAAACACTGGCTTAGACTCTAAAATCTTTTTACCCAATTTACCTTGAACTTCTACAACTTTAGACTCATAATATTCATAGTCGTCTGCTTTCTTTGGTTCATAAGGTATAACAAGTTTGTATGCTTTGCCTTCTTCGAGTTTTGAGAACCTTCTGTCAAAACTTTCTTTGACTGCTAACAAACCTTCTATGTCTAAGTCTTCAAATTTCGCACCATTTTTAGTCACAATAGCAAACTTAACTGGTTCGATGTTCCAAACTTTGCTGAATGAAGACTTTTCAAAATGGTAGAAGTAAACATTCAAATATGTGAATGGGTCTAGTTCTTCTTTAAGTCCTGACATGTACTTGTTTACTGAGATGAATTTTGCCATCTTTTCTATCGGATAAAAAAAATATTTTTTTTAAAATTTACTCAGAAAAATTATTTCTTTCTATATTTGCCATTCCGAACTTCGAAAAGATGTTTTATACCAGCATAGAATTTTTCTCTAGAGCTTGGTCTTATATCGTTTTCATGACAATATTTTCTATATTCTTCATATAAAGCCTTTTTTTCATACATTTCATAAGGACAATCTAACCAGAATAGCGCATATCCATTTTCGTTATCTAGGTCTCTATATGTTTCTTCTGTTTGTGGAATTTCGCTTTCTTCTGTTTGTAGAATTTCGCTTTCTCTATTTAGTTCTATGTCTATATATTGTGGCTTAAAAAGATGTGGGCAAGAAGGGTGTGGCGCTATGTAAAAAGTTAATTTTTCTGTCATCTTTTCTATCGGATAAAAAAATATTTTTTTTTAAAATTTACTCAGAAAAATTTTTCTTTGTATATACACCATTCTGTACGTCTAAAAGACTTTTGACATTTGCCAAGAATGTTCGTTTAGACGCTGTCATATAACCATACTCTTGACAATATTGTTTATACGAATCGTACAATGACCTTTCATCTAAACACTCAAAGTCAGTTTCATCTATGAACAGTTCATATACACTCTTGTTTGCTTCTAACAATGTTTGTCTCTCTTCGGTATGTGGAATTTGTCTTGGATTGAACTTTGAAATATCTAATGTCATAAAATATGAGAACAAGTGGTTGTAAAAGTCAGATGTCAAAGTTTCTGCTAAGTCATCAAAATATTCTGTATCTTGCATATGAGAATCTGACGTTCTGACAACTACATATCTTCTGTCAGAACTTTCTAACTTCATCGGAACAGCATTGTTTGAAACCATAACGAAGTTTGCAACATTTTCACAAACTCTTTGGTCTTTATATTTTCTTTCAACAACTCCAACTTTGTCTGTTATAAGACTCTTCAAAGCATCTGAGTTTAAAACTTTTGTTGTATCTATACTTTGAAGTTCATTGCAAACTATAAGTTTCATATTCTCTATTGAAGAGTTAAATTTACCGCAGATGTTTTCTAAGTTTGTCATATTAGGGTTCGAATAACCTTCTAACAGTTTGCACAAAATATCTGTAAAGAAAGTGTTCTTACCTGTTCCTTGTTTTCCAATTATAATGAGAGCAGTTTCATTTTTAGCACTTGGATGTTGTAAGATGTTTGCAAACCAACATAAGATATACTCATAGACTCTTTCGTTTCCATTGCATATAATTTCTTTGACATGGTCTAACCAAGCTTCTATAACATTTTCTTTCCATTCTACTTGTTCGTATTTATATCCAGTGAAGATAGAATAGAAGTTTGGAGAAGGTGTATAGAACTTTATACCTCGAACTGAAAAATCTTCTAACTTTGACAATAAGATATCCCAAGCATCTAACATCTTCATGCCAACTTGTACAACTTTTATTTTCTTAAGTTTCTGTTTACATTCTTGTTCTGAAACTATTGTCGCTTTAGGTTTGTTAAAGACTACATCCCATTCTTTCATAACATAACATTCTGGGGCAGAGTCAACATAAATGACTAAACGTTTCAAATTCTCGACTGCTTTGTTATAGTCTCGAAATGGACACATATTTCTGAATGCTTGGAAGTCATAAAAATCTGAAACATCTATTCTGTACATTTTTATAAAAATAAAAAAAAATATTTTTTTTATTCTTGAGCTATTTGTTGCATTTGTTGTTCTTGAGCTATTTGTTGTTCTTGAGCTATTTGTTGTTGAAGTTGTTCTTGTAATACAATACTTTCACCAGTTGCATCTTCCAATTCGAAACTTTCTGCCGTCATTGACAAATACATAGGACATAAAAGTTTTACAGGAACAAAGTTTGCGTCAACTAAGGTTAAGTTTATGTTTGCTAAAGTGTTTGAGTTTACTAAAGCTGAAAACTCTGCATTCGAATGAACAATAGGCAAACCAGCAGAGAATGTGTTGTTTATACGCATAAGTATCTTTTGGTCATAATAGTTTCTGTCGACATTCGAATAACACTTTGAACCTAAGTTTGAAACAATATATAAAATAGGTGTACTTAAAGTCAATGGAATAGACATTCCTTGTATGACACCTTTTCCTGTTATAGGAAACTGTTGGTAGTAAAAACCAGATATAAGTTTTGTATTATAGCTCATATTGTTTATAGTAAACTCAGTCGGACATCCAAACATAATGAAACCTGCTCTAGTTGCAGCACATGTTACACTCGTCCTTAAAGTATTAAATAAGTCAACAAAACCTGTTGGTGGTATATCTGAGTAAGTATCTTCAAAGGAGTATTTTTTACCATTCACAACAATAAAATCTTCTGGTGTCAAAAGAGCAAAACAAGCTTTAGTCGTCATTGTGTTTAAAGTTAGTTTACAATATCGTCCTTGAGGACTTTGTAAGTTTGTTGTTATAGAATTATATGACTCAGGGTTTTTAGTCGTAATAGTATAAACCACTATGTCTTCTGCCATTTACTTAGCAAATAAATTTTAATGAAATGTTGTGGTCGTCAAATATTTTTATAACGTCTGGGAAACTATATTTTAAGTTCAACGTTTCACCTCCTTTCATAACGTATATCTTGTCAATGACATTATATGAAACACCACAGCAACTAACGTCGGGTTCTATTTCTTTGATGTTTATATCGTCTGCCTCTGTCAAAAGTTTCAATAGTTCTTTCAAAACTTCATGAGGTGCAATGACATATGAGTTCACTTTTACAGGGTTGTGTTCGACCAAGTTTAACATTATACCTAAAGCTTGACAAATCTTCTCCTGAGTTTGAAGTTTGTCTTTAAGTTGTTGGTAGTCGTTTCGAATATCTGCAACAGAACTTAAGTCTCTGCTAACTTCAGGATATGTTGGTTGTTCTTTTACAGGAACAATTGTTATACCATCTTCGTCCTCGTATGGTTTCCCCACTTCAACATCTCTTTCTTTGACATTGACAATAACACTTTGACTGTTTGTTTGAGTTGGTGAATTTAACTTCACATCTGCCACCGCCATTAAACCTTTTGAAACATTCACGCTTCTATTTTTCGGAAATGACATTTTACTTAGAATAAAAAGATGGACGTATTTGAGTATCTCTTCGAATTGAAGCAGAACAAAGTTTACACACACAAACAATACAAATACATTGACAGAATAGTTCTTTATACAAACAATGGTAAATGTTATAGAATAGCAGTCTTTGCTGAACCAAAATATTTTCATAAAGCAAAGAAAGTTGGTATAACTGAAATGGTGAAAGTTCTTGAAGCAGACAAAAATATAACAACAAAACTTACAGATATTTCTAAAGGTAAGTTTATAATACAATTTTATGTCAAAACTGGTGTCATAACTATTTACGATGGAGAGAAGTCAGTTCAAGAACAACTTACTGACCTGCTGCCAAAATCTGCTCGATGGAAGCTGTCGTTATGCCAATCTGAGGAGCCCCAGCAGGTTTCATCGAACGAATCTTCAAAAGAGCATCTTCCGTGAAAAGTGCTATTGGTTTTGTAAACTTCTTTGCTCTCAGTTCATATGGACCGTCTCTGTCACCAGTATATTGTATTTGTACAGTACCAACAGTTGAAATACCACCCATAAAGTCTTCTGAGTCAGCAAATGGAATGCCAAGCCAAAAGTTTGAACGGTCTCCATTTGTATATTGAGTTTTTTGACTTCCTGTATGGGTCCATACTTTCACATATGGCATAATAGAACTTTGCATTTCAGGGTTAATGGTTGTTGTGAAGTTGTTGTTAAAGTTCATAGCATCTAATGTCAAGTTGTATGACCTCATATCCTCAACTGTAGAATATTCTTCTCTTGGATAATATTTGCCATCTATGTTTATATGATATTTAATACCGGGGTTGTAGAAACAAGAATAGTCATTTATAGTTCGTCTGAACAGTACAAACATAGTATCTGCGTGTTTCATTGCAGTTGTTAAAGCAATATCTGTTCTTGCACCTGCGGTTCCTGGATTTTGGTTTCCAACTTCACCTGCAAAGTCTTTGACAGATATTTGGTGTATAGGGAACATAAGTGGAACTGCAATATATTTGGCAGCTAAAGCATTTGAAATATCTGGGTCCAACATATAGACTGCAAGTCTGCTTTCTATTCTCTTGCATTCAAACTGTTCGCATGTAAACCTAACTGGGTCCCAAGCAGTTCCAGCAGCATTGAAATAATACTTTACTTCAGTGTTGAGGTTTGAGAAACCAAAGTCTAAGTCAACTTTGTCTTTGCAAAATTCGGCGAATGACGTTTGATTTGCTCCCTTTACGTCTGTAAGAGTGAATGGGTCTTGCGTTGGTGCAATGACTAAGTTATTTTTGCTTGGAGTAAGTTCAATAGAAATTTTTCCTGCCCAGTTTGGCAAGTATCTTAAAAACCTGAAGATGAGGAAAGATGACAAAGGAACTCTAAGTTTCAGTTTTACTTTAGTGACAGCATTTCCATCTGAACCAGAAAGGTTAACATAAACTCCTGGAACGTTAGGGTCAAGTCTTCTTATTTTCTCAATAGTTGCATATTGGTCTGTTTGTTCTCTAGCTTGTGGTTGTACTGAGTTTCTCAAAGCGAACCATTCATAGTTTGCCCATGTTACTGTTTGAACTAAGTCAGAGTTAGAATATATCTTATATCCCATGAAAACTTCTGGAGCATATTGGTATCCGACATAGAAAATTCCATTGCAACCTTTCTTGTCAGACAACTTGGCAGAAGGTTTTATTTCAATGTCTTGTTCCACGTATAAGAATGAGTTGTCAATAGAAATTATATGAAACCTGTCGCAAGCAATATCTACTGTTGTTGAAGAACCTTCTCCAAACTCACCTACATTTCCATAAGAAACAGCAGTTGTATATTCGTAAGTTCCAGGAACTATTTCTGACCTTCTAATGGCATTGTCGCATTCGTTATACCATTCGGAAACATTTCCGTTCATGGCATCCAAAACTGTTGGCGTTATATTCTGAGCGGCGTACATTTCATATGGGTAAAAATATAGAATAGTTGGATTTATGTGTCATAATAGAACCCACTCGGACCAAGCTTTACTTTCTTCCTGACTGAGTTTTTAACTCTTCTTTTTCCTTCATTGCCACTACTTTCACTAGTTGCATCTTCACTACTTTCACTTTGTTCTACTCTTCTCTTCTTCTTTGGTGTCGCTTTTGGTAACTTGCCCTCTGCTTCAAGTTGTTGCATCTTTGCCTCATGTTCACCTAGTATGTTGTAAATTTCCCATGTCCTTTTTGCCTTTGGGCTCTGGTCGCCCATCTCAGGTAACCTATATCCTAGAAAGATTTTGTCATAGTTTGTATTTGAGTCTTCGCGTATTGTTTGCATGACTCTTTCCTGAGTTTCCGGTTCAAGCTCTTCAAACAGAGCTTGTCCATATGGAATAAGCTCGTTTCCAAATATATGTTTTTGTAGCCATTCTGGTTTTCTTTCCATGTTACCAACAATATCTTTTGTGAATGGGAAAGCTTTTACCCAATGTTTCAGTCTTGCGTCATTTATTTCTGTAGTTGGTTTTATTTTGTCAAGGAACATGTTTTTCAATACTAACATTTCATTTGTACTGTCCATTTGAGTTTTCTTAAATATTCATCCCTTCTCGGTTCATTGTCTGCAAAGTAAGTTTTTATGACATTTTGTAAACTTTCGTTTGCAAGGTCATGTACAATAGGTTTCTCCTTCTGTCTCCCTAAACTTTCTTTCTAAACTCTTCACCAAATATACCATCTTTATGGTTCTGTGTAGTTCTTTGAGATAAATGTTCTAGAACGTCAGGTGTTATATTTCCATCAGCCATGTTCATTTCATACTGGTTCAAAATATCTGCATCTTTCAATATCTTTCAATGGCATTAAAGCCGCGCTGAAAATACCAGCTAAATCTGGTTCACCATTGACTTCCATTGCGTCTACAACTTCTTGGAATTGAGGTTGTAAGTTTATGAACCACCTATCCGGGTTAGCTTTATGACCCCATCTCATTGTAGTTCCATAGTCTGCAGAAACAAAAGTAGGTTTGTTTCCATATTGGTTAGGTTCTGAATGAACTTTAAACATGTTTCATTTCTATATGTTTTGTTGAAATTTAACCTTTTATTTTCACCGAGTTCAGCCAAAGATTGAACGTTATATGGTCGTAAGTAAAAAAGATTGTTGTATTTGTGTACATTTTCTTTCAGTACTTCCATTCTATGCTGAATATTTTCATCTGATGTTGGAGTCTTTTTATGTCGGCAAACATTTTTCGATATTCTTCTACCATGTCAGCCGAATTTTTTTTTAGACTCTTGGAAAGATTCCATATTCACCTCATACTCTTGTTGAGGGTCAAGATTTTTCGGCTGTTCCAAATCTTCATCTAGTTCTGTGAAGTTAGTTTCCAAAGGAGGGACTTGTTCGTTTCCTTCAGGCTCTTCTAGCTGTTGTTGCTGAACTATTTCTTCCATGTCTGGTTGTATCTGAACTTCTTCCTGTGGAGTTTCTTGTACCTCATCTGCTGGCATTTCATATATTCCGAGACCGTTTTCAACAAGTTCCCTATTTAAGTCATCCGCATTCATAAGCCTTTGTTCTTTCGTTCCGTCTCTATTTTTTACGCGTTTCATGAAGATAGTGAATCATCATTTATCTCTGACACCAAATATCTCGGAGTAAATTCGTTCATGTCATTTGGATGATTGCTATTAAATCATATCCCTTAGCGAGCTTGTATTTTCCAGGTTTGAATTATATCCCATTTGGTGCTGAACCATAAAGCTAAATAGGTTCGGGTCAGTATTTCCTTCCTTGAACTTTCTAATAGCTTCTTTATATCTGTCACTAAAGTCAAGAGTATCTGGGTAACCATAGTCTTCTTTAAGCATTTTAAGAAATCTTGGTTTCCTTGTTCTCTACTTCTTTTATGTCCTTGCTCTGTTTGTGGTTGTTGTTGTGCAGGGTTTTGAACTGTTGGTTGCTGTGCTGGTTTGTGAGGTGGTTGTTGTGCAGGGTTTTGAACTGTTGGTTGTGGTGCAGTGTTTGAACTGTTGGTTGTTGTGTTGGTTGTTGTGTTGGTTTTGGTGCATGCCTGTGTCTGTGTCCATGTGACGATGTAAATGTTTTAGGTAGTCCTGGTGCAGGTGCTTCTCTTGGAGGGTTTGGTGGTATATAAGTTCCACTAGCTAGTATATAAGTTCCACCAGCTGTATATAAGTTCCACCAGCTGGCACATATGTTCCATCTGCAGCATAATGTCCTACCTGACTTTTCTCGTTCTTAAAGAAAGCATTTACTAGGTCTGTTTTGGTCTGTTGTAACTCTTTTTCTTGACTTTCCACAACAGTTGCTCTAACGGGTCATAGGCACTTTGAACTGCCTGTCTCGTTGCTGCATCTGTTATTTTCGTCATATTTTGTGCTACTTCTTTTAACTCTTTTGTCGAAACCTTCAGACTTCAGTTTCTTTCCAGATGAGAAGTCGTTCACTTGTTTCACCTTACTATGAAGAGCTTCGAAGGCGTTCTTAAAGTCAGCATTTGTTAAAGCTTCATTTGAACTGTCTTCATCCGCTTGTATTTTTGTCCTTATTGACCCTATAAGCTGGGCTGCTTTAGCGTTGGCTTGGGCATCTAACCAGTCATTGTTAGCTTTTATATATTCTGCGCTTTTCATTGCCTTTTGCATGGCTGCGTCGTTATTTTTACTTTCTTGTGCTAAGTTTTCATACTGTACGGTTTGGTTTTGCAACTGTAAAAGTTTTTCTGCCTTTACATTTGCTTCAACTTCTTTTTTATACTCATCGCTATCCATATATGTCTTCATGGCTTTTTGTTTTATCTCTTCATCTTTCAGTACTTATATTGAGTAGTATGGTTTTCAAATTTATAACATCTTGTTCCATTTTTTGCTACTTCTGCTGCTTTTTCTGACACTTTTTCGCATATTCCTCTGTACTTAGTTCTTTCAGTTGTTCTTTCTTTCTTCTTTTTCTCTACGTTTAACTCATTTAGTTTCTTTGTGTGTCTGTCATATTCTAGTTCTTTTCGTTTTCACTTATTTGTTTCTGTATGTCTATGTTTGACTTTTTGACATCTGTTATTTGATTTTTGAGTGAACTCAAATTCATTTGACTTTGAGGGTTATAAGCTGTTCCGTCTGCAGCTCCACCATAGCCTGCCATTTTCGCTAAAAGTGCCGCTCTTAAACCTCCACTCTGTGCACCAATAACTCGGTTTAAAAGCATAGGGTTGCTTGACATTTGTTGCAACATAGTGGGGTCATTCATCATTTGTTGTTGCAACTGTTGTTGTGGTGTCAGTTTTACTATTGGATGTTTCAATGCTCTCTTCCTCTTACGTATATTCTTACGTAGCTTACGTGGCATTTTAAGTGAAGTTAAAAACGGTTTTTGACAGATGTTTATATGACACTTTTTGTTCAGCACAAAAAACTACTCGGTCAAAGTGTTGTCAGTTTTGTAAAATAACCGTCCTATCTCATTCTATAAGGGGAAAAAGGCTTCTCAAAGTTTACTTCCTTGGAACGCCTGTAACTTTTCCTGTAGCGACGATAGACCCTTACTTGTCCGGACAAAGTTATACTAAACATCTTCAGGGCTAGAGGGCACGAAGTGCCTGGAGGCCCCACTACCTTTTTTTTTTTTTTTTTTTTTTTTTAACTACTATATTTTTATTCTTATGACTAAAAAATAATATATTATTTAAGGGTGCACCCGTATGTACGTTTATTTGAGAGGAGGAGGATTACCCTCTCAATTTTGAGGGATTCGTTAGTTTATTTTCTCGATGAATATGCAATAAAATTGATTTTTACCTAGGGCTGTACAAGATTTAAAAAAACATTGCCGGGTTACCGTAGAGGCCTAAAAAAATCGCGCCTCGGCGGCAAGCCGCCTCGGCATTAAGAATGCGCATCTAAATTTTTATATGTCCTTCTTTCTTTTATTTTCCCCCTTTCTTTTCTTTTTCTTTTTTTCCCCTCCTCTTGCTCTCATTACCTTTTTTTCCTTTTCTCATCATTTTTCAAAATTTTAAATTTTTATCAAAAATCTTGCCTATAAAAGCAGACTATGGAACCTTTTAATGCCTCTTAATCAATATTATACAGCATAAAGCATATTAAATGAAAGTAATTACGTATAAATTATTTATTATCTTATTTATTAATTCTTTAGCATGTATTGTTTAATATTAACTTTTCTGTACATTAAATATGATATCTCCAAAGTATGAATGCCTTGTAACGAAACGAAAACTTAATTTTATGTTGAATATTTGTCACAAACATTAGATTATTAAAATATATGTTGGATATCCCTTAGTATGAGACTTCATGACTCTTGTAGTCTAACGTGAGCTTTGGATTGCAAGCTCTGTGGTTAACGAACATAAATTAATTGTTAAAGTTTTCAAAATTTTTCATCGTTTCTATCAGCATCTATTTTTCCTTTAAAATAATATATTTGTATGAATACAATATTTAGTAATTTTTTATTTCCCATAATTTCATTCAAAATTTCAGAAAAAATTAATTTCTATTCAATATTATTTCAGCTTCAAAACACTTCATTCTTATAGATGTTGATTCACTAAAGTGTGATACTCAATGTCTTATTTCAATGAAAATTGTTCTGCAAATTTATTTCACTTTTGACCTCACTTTTTCCGTAATTCAATTTTTTACTTTTAATATTTTAGATCTTCATAATATCATTTGAAAATTAACCATATAAAAAAATCAAGTTAACAATTCACTTTTTCCGTAATTCAAAAATCAAAAATATAAATAATATATCTTTTTATCAAATATTATTATTATATTCTATGAAAATGAGGTCCGGAAATTTTGCGGATTCCCGTAACTCAATTTTACGGAAAAAGTGCAGTAAACTATTCAAATACGGAAAAATTGGTGTAAACTAATGATTTTACGGTAAAATCACGGAAAAGTCCCGGAAAGAATATATGTGCCTATATGAAATTATACAAAAATGAATCAAACGCATTTTAAAAGATTGTTCTTGTATTATAAATGCTATTCGCAGATTTATTAGTTGAAGAAAATTACCAAATTTTTGCCGATTTACAAAAAATGATTTACAAAGCATATTTTTATAAGGCTTTAAAAATCTTTAAAATGTGACCGGTGACGAAATCCATGGTAACCAACCGCGGTTCCCGTTTGGAATGCCATATTTTTACCTTATCAATATACTTCATATAATATACACATGTTCATGTAAAAACTTTTTCCAAAATCCTCAGGAATTAAGGGATTTTTGAATTTTAAGAATTTTTTTTGAATTTTTTTCGAAAAAAAAATATTTTCAGAACAGCCTTAACGGCTAAGATTTAGGAACAATGTTAAGTATCAAAAAGAAAGGAGGTCTGATATAGACAACATATATCGTTGAAGGTTGAAAAAATCTCTAATATTTGAGCCCAAAATTTCAAATTTTAATTTTTTGAAAAAAGAGGCCACCCGTATGTACGTTTATTTGAGAGGAGGAGGATATATTTTGAAAGGGTGAAACATTATGAATATGTTAATTATATAATAATATGTATTATTATAAAAAAGAAAAATAAAGCACGTTAAATTTTTTCTTTCTTGATTTTTTACAAAATCTACTTAGAATTATGCAAAATATGAATAAATAATTATAATTTCAAGTTAAATTTTAATTTTGATAAATAATTTAAATTTCAAAATATCAAGTTCAGTTCGACTATGTATGTAGTAATTCCTCAATAAAGTGCCAAAACCCTATTAAAATATATGAACATTTTCAACATTTTAATGTTTTTATTTAAAAATTTGATGGAATATGAGCTTCAAACAATTATTATGTAAATAAAAATAATTAAATATATGTATTTATTCGTATTACAACCGTAGTAAGTCGATTCTTCCTTTCTTCTACTGAGTTTTGAATTTGATTTCGAATTGTAAAGAGATTCAAAGGGAAAATACTAGCGGAGAAAAACTACCTCCATGAAAGGGTCATAATGGAGTCAAGTTGTATTTTTTGATATTTTTTGCTTTTCGAGCCTAAATAGGTAGCCAAGATAATGCCTAAAAATAAGGTTCTAAATTCTGAAGTTTACATGATCCTCTCGTGTGCAAACTTAACAATATAAAATAAAAAAAGTATTTCTTTTAGAACCTTTATATTTTGAAATCGGTTTAGTTCAGAGGCAACATTCGATATGAAAGTTTCCTCTGTCGAGAAACTTCCTCACACCTCAAGAGATGCGAAGAACTTTTGACAGGCAAAGTGCAATATTGATAGGTGATTGCACTTTGCCTGTCACATACATCTCGACAGAGGCAACATTCGATATGAAAGTTTCCTCTGTCGAGAAACTTCCTCACACCTCAAGAGATGCGAAGAACTTTTGACAGGCAAAGTGCAATATTGATAGGTGATTGCACTTTGCCTGTCACATACATCTCGACAGAGGCAACATTCGATATGAAAGTTTCCTCTGTCGAGAAACTTCCTCACACCTCAAGAGATGCGAAGAACTTTTGACAGGCAAAGTGCAATATTGATAGGTGATTGCACTTTGCCTGTCACATACATCTCGACAGAGGCAACATTCGATATGAAAGTTTCCTCTGTCGAGAAACTTCCTCACACCTCAAGAGATGCGAAGAACTTTTGACAGGCAAAGTGCAATATTGATAGGTGATTGCACTTTGCCTGTCACATACATCTCGACAGAGGCAACATTCGATATGAAAGTTTCCTCTGTCGAGAAACTTCCTCACACCTCAAGAGATGCGAAGAACTTTTGACAGGCAAAGTGCAATATTGATAGGTGATTGCACTTTGCCTGTCACATACATCTCGACAGAGGCAACATTCGATATGAAAGTTTCCTCTGTCGAGAAACTTCCTCACACCTCAAGAGATGCGAAGAACTTTTGACAGGCAAAGTGCAATATTGATAGGTGATTGCACTTTGCCTGTCACATACATCTCGACAGAGGCAACATTCGATATGAAAGTTTCCTCTGTCGAGAAACTTCCTCACACCTCAAGAGATGCGAAGAACTTTTGACAGGCAAAGTGCAATATTGATAGGTGATTGCACTTTGCCTGTCACATACATCTCGACAGAGGCAACATTCGATATGAAAGTTTCCTCTGTCGAGAAACTTCCTCACACCTCAAGAGATGCGAAGAACTTTTGACAGGCAAAGTGCAATATTGATAGGTGATTGCACTTTGCCTGTCACATACATCTCGACAGAGGCAACATTCGATATGAAAGTTTCCTCTGTCGAGAAACTTCCTCACACCTCAAGAGATGCGAAGAACTTTTGACAGGCAAAGTGCAATATTGATAGGTGATTGCACTTTGCCTGTCACATACATCTCGACAGAGGCAACATTCGATATGAAAGTTTCCTCTGTCGAGAAACTTCCTCACACCTCAAGAGATGCGAAGAACTTTTGACAGGCAAAGTGCAATATTGATAGGTGATTGCACTTTGCCTGTCACATACATCTCGACAGAGGCAACATTCGATATGAAAGTTTCCTCTGTCGAGAAACTTCCTCACACCTCAAGAGATGCGAAGAACTTTTGACAGGCAAAGTGCAATATTGATAGGTGATTGCACTTTGCCTGTCACATACATCTCGACAGAGGCAACATTCGATATGAAAGTTTCCTCTGTCGAGAAACTTCCTCACACCTCAAGAGATGCGAAGAACTTTTGACAGGCAAAGTGCAATATTGATAGGTGATTGCACTTTGCCTGTCACATACATCTCGACAGAGGCAACATTCGATATGAAAGTTTCCTCTGTCGAGAAACTTCCTCACACCTCAAGAGATGCGAAGAACTTTTGACAGGCAAAGTGCAATATTGATAGGTGATTGCACTTTGCCTGTCACATACATCTCGACAGAGGCAACATTCGATATGAAAGTTTCCTCTGTCGAGAAACTTCCTCACACCTCAAGAGATGCGAAGAACTTTTGACAGGCAAAGTGCAATATTGATAGGTGATTGCACTTTGCCTGTCACATACATCTCGACAGAGGCAACATTCGATATGAAAGTTTCCTCTGTCGAGAAACTTCCTCACACCTCAAGAGATGCGAAGAACTTTTGACAGGCAAAGTGCAATATTGATAGGTGATTGCACTTTGCCTGTCACATACATCTCGACAGAGGCAACATTCGATATGAAAGTTTCCTCTGTCGAGAAACTTCCTCACACCTCAAGAGATGCGAAGAACTTTTGACAGGCAAAGTGCAATATTGATAGGTGATTGCACTTTGCCTGTCACATACATCTCGACAGAGGCAACATTCGATATGAAAGTTTCCTCTGTCGAGAAACTTCCTCACACCTCAAGAGATGCGAAGAACTTTTGACAGGCAAAGTGCAATATTGATAGGTGATTGCACTTTGCCTGTCACATACATCTCGACAGAGGCAACATTCGATATGAAAGTTTCCTCTGTCGAGAAACTTCCTCACACCTCAAGAGATGCGAAGAACTTTTGACAGGCAAAGTGCAATATTGATAGGTGATTGCACTTTGCCTGTCACATACATCTCGACAGAGGCAACATTCGATATGAAAGTTTCCTCTGTCGAGAAACTTCCTCACACCTCAAGAGATGCGAAGAACTTTTGACAGGCAAAGTGCAATATTGATAGGTGATTGCACTTTGCCTGTCACATACATCTCGACAGAGGCAACATTCGATATGAAAGTTTCCTCTGTCGAGAAACTTCCTCACACCTCAAGAGATGCGAAGAACTTTTGACAGGCAAAGTGCAATATTGATAGGTGATTGCACTTTGCCTGTCACATACATCTCGACAGAGGCAACATTCGATATGAAAGTTTCCTCTGTCGAGAAACTTCCTCACACCTCAAGAGATGCGAAGAACTTTTGACAGGCAAAGTGCAATATTGATAGGTGATTGCACTTTGCCTGTCACATACATCTCGACAGAGGCAACATTCGATATGAAAGTTTCCTCTGTCGAGAAACTTCCTCACACCTCAAGAGATGCGAAGAACTTTTGACAGGCAAAGTGCAATATTGATAGGTGATTGCACTTTGCCTGTCACATACATCTCGACAGAGGCAACATTCGATATGAAAGTTTCCTCTGTCGAGAAACTTCCTCGAAACTCAAATTTTTCTTTAGAACTACAATATCTTAACAATTAGCTCATCAAAACATAACCTATAAACTTTAATTTTTACTTTTGTTTTTTTCAATATATGAACTAAATTTTTTTTTTCAAATTACTCCCACACGGGGAAAACTATTTTAACTCAGATGTTGCCACCCTCTTCATCATTGCATTAACAAGTGCTTTGACTTAGAGGTTGCCAGCCTCTTCATCATTGCATTAACAAGTGCTTTGACTTAGAGGTTGCCAGCCTCTTCATCATTGCATTAACAGGTGCTTTGACTTAGAGGTTGCCAGCCTCTTCATCATTGTAAAAATGTATTACCGCTTTTTTTTTAATTCAATCGTAACATCTCAATTATCCCGCCAAAAATTATTGGGTCTAAATTGGTTTTTATTATTATTATTTTCAGAAACAAACTAACTTGTTTTTTAGGAATTTATCATTCATAAAGTCTTTATGATATATTTTCAACTTATAATGAATATGAAATTATAATTGTTATTTTGAAAAAAAAATATTCATGATCAATTCATGATTTAACCAGTTCCTTCAAATTAGGAGAGCATATTCAAATATAATCGCTCATTAAAATCAATTTTTATGTTTTTTTTAAATCGAAATTATCTCATCATAAACCATGCAAACTGACTATTTGTTCTTATCACCATGTTACCAATATCAGAATTGTCTTTACAGCCAAAATTTCGCTCGATAAAAGTCCATCCAATAGTGAGATAATTGAGCAACGAACATTTTTCCATATCACAAAAACCTCCGCCCAAATGATTCAATCAATTTCATATAAAATAGCTTTAACAAATTGAGAACCGCTGATTTGTAAACCACACAAATTTTAGATAAATGATAAATAAATCTTCACAGCCCAAATTCCGATATTACCATGTAATGATGATTATTAATATATTAGCAAAAATTAATATTAACGTAAACGAAACTCTCTGAAAATTTGAGAAAATATATGGCCATGGTTTTTCTGTTGATTTTAAAAGTCTTTTTCAAGGCTTAAGGGCGACGTATTCTGGAATGGATGTCGGACATCTTGCTAATACTGGAGTCAATTTAACAGGTTATGCTGATCAAATCAACATAGAAAGAAAGAAATTCACTATCAACTACCGTAAAGAGAAATTTTTCCAAAATGTCATACATATGAAACGCAATCTTGCTGAATTGAAACCGAAAGTATTAACCAATGATTCGAATCTTGAAGCATTAAAGCCTGAATCATTGTCAGATGCCTTCCAAGCCCAAACAGAAGAAGCGATTCATCAGTTTTTATCAATATTCTTAAACGTTGCACAGTCAAGTTTGAATGATGTCAAAAGAGTAGTATGTACAGATCAATTTATTGATGGCTTATCTTCTTTATACAATCTCACTTTTTCAGATTCAACAATGTTTGAGATATACGAAGTTACATCCATCACTTTCAACAACTGCAGGAACATGCAGAAGCTCGTAGACTCTGATATAATTGGAACTTTGACTGGTCAATTATACGAACAAAATCCGAACTTGATATACAAGCAGATAGAACTTATTAGCTCCATTGCCATGTCCAGCGACTATGCACGCGATGCTTTACTATGTTTTGGAGTCCATAATATCATGGTCGACATTTTTAACTCTTCAGAAGAATCAGATTTGAAGACACTTAGCTGCAAATGTATCTACGCACTGTTCCAGGCCAACGGCAAAGTAGATACTTGCATTATCCAAGAATTTATTCCTTCTATCGTAGAAATGTTCTCAACAGCTGAAAATCCTCAGCTCGAAGCACTTTTTGGCACATTGATAGAGATGACAAACCAAGATCCTGAAGCCGTTTTTACCATCTACAATTTAAACGCATTTCCAGCCATTGTTCAAGCAATTTCTAGTCCAGATCTTACCAATGTCGCTCTCAGCCTCTGCGGCAATTTAACAGTCAGCCAACCTGTGCAAATTCTTAACCTTATTGAACTTGGCCTGAAGGAGCAATTATTTGCACAGTTAGATGGCGAATATGCTCCATTATCACTTTGGGTCCTCTCCAACATGATCGAATGTTGTCCAAATGAAATTTTGTCAACATTTACACCCGAAATGATTCTTAGTATCATAAAGAACGCAAATGAAGGATCATCAGAGTTCAAACAAGAGGCAACATTCCTTGTTAGCTCACTTGTTCTCTTCTCCACCCTCGATATGAGATTCTATTGCCAACAAGACGTAATTGACCTCTTAACTGAAATGCTCGGATGCGGCATCTACTACGTAACAATCAGATGCATCGACGCTCTTATAAAGATCATTGATTTCTGTAACAAAGAAGGAACAACAGACGAAATCGAGTGCATGCTCAAATCATGCGACTTCTGCGACAGAATTGACGATCTAACTGACTGCCAGAATGATGAGATTCAAAAGAGACTCGCAATCCTTCAGAAAACTGCTGATTTTTGTTAATATTATTTTTTTTTATATTATTATCATAATAAACCATGTTAATTACTTTTCATTGTTTGAAAGCAATTAGTCTATATTATTTATTATATCATCTTTTGTGATCCTCAGTTTCTAATTTCAATGAATTGCTGTATCCACACTGCTAAGTTGTAAGTTCTGGAGGCATAATAGAGAAATTAATTTTCTGAATTTGAATGCATGCCATTATTGAATATACGTAACATATATGATTATCAATTAAATATATTAAAAGTATGGATTGAGTTAGATTGACTCTGTTTAAATAAAAGGTTCTATGATCAGTAATGCTATGTTTCTGGCTTTAATGAAAATGGCACCCTGATTTTGGGCATGCATAACGACAAAAAATATTTATAAAATAATTATAATTCAAAAGCCATGATAGAGATAGTTATATATATCGAACCATTAATATCCCTTGCATGTCACTTTTTAGATGATGGAAAAAATAATTAAATGCTGGAAAAATTTCATTTTACTTGATGAGCCAATTTGATCCAATCGACTATTTTGAATTGGTTGAGACATGTAATGGATATATTGACTCAATGAGAGCATTGTACCAGCTTAAAACTGTAAAGGAAGAAGAAATAAATTCTATTTACGAACTTATTAAAGTTAATTTGCTCGAAACAAAGTTGTCACAGCAAATTGTATTCTTGAAACTATTTGGAAAATAAGCATGTATAATAACCGCTTTTTGAATTCATATTGGATATTATTCAAAAAGATATTTGAAGAATATCGACAAGAAATTAGCAAAATACCAGGATTTTATGTCTATTTCATTTACAAAGAGTATAGGATTATTATAGATGAATCAGATAAAAAGGAACTCAAAAAATATAAATATGAAAATATTTCCTTAGAAGTTTTTGAAAAAAAAAACATTTTGCAGGGCAATAATGGACAATGATATAAAATCATTGACAGTATTAACTATCACTGGCGATTTTGATCAAAAAGAGCAACCAAAAATATGTCGTGATCTTTTTATAGATCCTCCTCGTTCATATCTTGAATTATGCTGCTATTATGGTTCAGTTGATTGTTTTAAGTTTTTAAGATCTGAATACAACTCAGAAATATCAAAAATGTGCTTGGTATATTCATTTTACAGTGGAAATCCTGATATTATAAATGAATGCTTAAAAGAATGCACTCCTACAAATAATTGTATGAGGTATGCAATTATATCACATAACATCGATTTTATTACTTTTTTGATGAATGAATTCCAATTAAGAATTGATATTGATGCCTGTAAATCATTTCAAAATCTTCCAGCAAAGTTCATTTATTTCATTAAAAATAATAATATTAACAAATTTTTTAAATCATTTATTAAATCATTTGATATTCAAATCCCTGAACTCTATGAATATCTCATTACGCATGGTGCAGATGTCAATGCAGAAGATTCTTATGGAAATCCAGCCCTCATCATTGCAATTAAATCTGGTAATGCTGATATCGTAAAAGTCCTTCTTTCGCATGGTGCAGATGTCAATTCAAAAGATTATCATTGGGATTCAGCTCTCATCATTGCAATCAAATCTGGTAATGCTGATATCGTAAAAGTCCTTCTTTCGCATGGTGCAGATGTCAATTCAAAAGATTATCATTGGGATTCAGCTCTCATCATTGCAATCAAATCTGGTAATGCTGATATCGTAAAAGTCCTTCTTTCGCATGGTGCAGATGTCAATTCAAAAGATTGTCATTGGGATTCAGCTCTCATCATTGCAATCAAATCTAGTAATGCTGATATCGTAAAAGTCCTTCTTTCGCATGGTGCAGATATTAATGCAAGACATCATAGTGGACTTCCTGCTCTTGAGTTTGCCAAACAAAATCATCAATTTGAAATCGAAAATCATTTACTATCATTTGGGGCAAAAATCAAAAAATGATATCTCTATAATCTATTTTATATTTCAATAATCACGGTCTATTTAAATAGAATATTGAATTTCAACAAAGTTGATACTATTAAGACGTAATAATTAAGTCTATAAAAATCACATTTATTTACCTTTTGAAACTCAGAAGTGTAATACTTATAGATAAAATAAATAAAAAGTTAACAAACAAATAAAGTTTAATATATAATATCTATAACAAACAAACAAAAATAAAATATCATAATAAAATGTTATTAATCAAATGAATTAGATTTCGTATTTAGTGCATATTTCATTGTGTTGAATATAGTGAAGGATGAATCGTTTGAATCATATGCATAAATAGCTTGTTTCGAACTGTCCATAACTAAATGAACAATTGTATAAAGTGGAAAGCGAGAGAAGTTGTATAAAACTTTTGAAATAATTGATAAATTGAAAAGAACTAAATAACGAAGCGTAGACATATTGATGTCATATTTATGGATATGAGTCATAATATATGAAACAATGTCAATAGTGAGCGAATACATTTTATACTCCGAATCAACAATAAGACAATCAATGATTTCCTTGAATTTATCTGGTTGGTTTTGGAATATTAGGATGTAACTACCAATAAATTCGGAGATATTAATATAATTAGTGTTAAAATGGTAACTTGGTAAGAAACCTTTGTTGTCATATGAAAAATTTTCAAATAAAATGCTCCCAACATTAGCATACATAGACATGAGTGGAGCAACACTAGATTGGTAGAATGTGTTCTCGTTTGAAACAATGAGTGAGTCCATATAATGTTCTGAGATATCCCAGATGCGTGATAATGTCTTGTAATACTTATTTTGGAATAATGGTAATGATTCAATCTCATAAGGTTCTGCCATTGAAAAGAAATTTGCAATTTCTGGGGAAAAACAATTTTATAATCAAAAATAAAAGGTCATTGTACGCATTATATGTGTTTAACAGATAATATTGTGCCTAAAAATGATGATATAGAGATCTGTTCGAAGTAAGTTGTGTTTGAAAACAAAGAACTACGATTTTAGGAGACATTTTATCAGTAAAATATATATTATAGCATAAGATTACTATAAATATTAATGCGTCTATGGGGTAGAGACAGTACTGATTGATAGAACTCTTGAGAGAAAAAAAAGTAAAATCAATTTCTGGATGTTTAATATGGAAATAAAGATGGATTTCGTAGAAAATCATCAATATTCTTTAGTCACTAATATATCATTGTTTCAGACTAATAACATGGAAAAATTCTGTTTCGATGATAAGATAAAACAGAAACAATATACTAAGCTGCCACTTTTTAGGTATAAAAATGAGTTCCATCTTTGATGGAAATATGCTTACGATATAAACGGTCATACAGGGTGTTGAATAGAATCTTTGTTGCACAAATTATTTGAGAAGCAAACATTTAAGTAATACTCTACATCGAATGGTATTTCTGATTTAATTCTTTTTTTATTTTCCCCTAAAAATCGTTAGTTTGTTCTCTAAGTGAATTTAACCATTTCGATATTATTTAAATTGAGAAACTATGATAAAGCTCAAACCTCTATATATTCATTTTGTTAAATTGAAAGAATTCAATTTTCAGATATAAGTTATCGAACATGAAATTAATTATGTATTTATCTAATCAATTTTGCTATTTTGATAAATATTTATATTTCAAATCACTTTAAAAATTGTGAGCAAAACTTCTTTTCATTAATCGATTATAGTTCCATTATTAATAATTATTACAAATAGGACATATATTTCGATTTTTAAATTTAAATCATTTAATTTTGCAAATTACCTCAGACTTTTCAGAGGATTGAGTGGCAACTCAATCCTCTGAAATAGTCTGTGGTAATTTTTAGTCTCTACACTATTTCAATATAAGCTCCATTTTTAAACAGTTTTTAAAAATCGAGCATTGAAGAGTGTGATGAGACTTAAAAATCATAGCAATTTGAACGAAGATTGCATAAAGCCAAATTTAAGAGATTTTCCTTGATCGTTTGCACGTTAAATTTTCTGAAAATTCGAATGTTTGAAATTTTTTTGAAGTTTATTAAGAATGGTTGTTGAATAAGACATATTTTATGCAGATATATTCATAGCTAATTTACATACTCCCATTGAACGAATCACACTCTATCCACCATCATCCCATCTGACTTAAAACATACATTCCTTTTAATCGTCACTTCTCAGCTCCTATACACCATCGAATAAATTTAAATGACAAAATCACTCATTTGACTTAGTTAAATCTTCTTCATCATTCCTTCTTGTTTCACTTTTTGCGTATTCCAATTTCCAACTTCAAAAAATAACATCTTTACAAATTAAGATTTTCGTTTTCCATTTCTTTTTAATTTTTATAAGACAATTCTCCATTATGAATAATCTACCTCTGAAAAATTTTCACTTTGAAAATTAAAATCAAGTATTTAAATTGATATTTTTGAATTATATATAAATAATACATAAATAATATATTTTATATTGTTTTGTTTTCTACTTTCAGAAAGTTCTAGTTCTCAAAATTTTTATTATCGAGACGATAAAGAGGAAGTTCTTATTGCATGTGATTATAGATCAAGTGGTGATATTGTAATCCCTAAGACTGTCAAAGAAATATCTGATGAAGAAATACCACTTCCATTCGCTAATTGTCAAAATGACATCACATCAATTAGTTTCGAAGAAGAGAGTGAACTTATCAGTATATGTAATAACAGCTTTTATCAAACAGCTATTAAATTTGCAAATCTCAGTCATTGTAATAAACTTCAATTTCTCAATGGATCAATATTTGAACAATGTCGTAACTTGGAAACAGTTTTTCTTCCTCAAAATATATTAAGTATCGGAATTAATTGCTTTTATGTTACGGCTCTCCAATCAATCAATTTCCCAGAAAAATTAACATATATCGAAGACTATGCATTTAGTAGTTGTAAGATAAAAAACATCAATTTCCCAGAAAAATTAACATACATTGGAGATGGTGCTTTTTCTAATAGTGGACTTACAAATATTATCATTCCAAAAAATGTAACATACTTAGGAAATTATTCATTTGTAGGATATCCAATAACAAATTTCCAAATCTTAAGTAACATTACATATATTGGAGATGGTATGTTTTCTGGTGGTTCATTCATAAACTTCACAATTCCAGATAAAATCACATATATTGGCAATAATGCATTTGCACGGTGTAGATCATTAACAAACTTCATATTTCCAGATAAAATCACATATATCAGAAATAATACATTTGAACAATGCACATCATTAACAAACATCATTATTCTCGGTAAATCTGTTTCAATCGGATATCGAGCATTTTATTCATGCACAAGTTTAACAAATTTTACCACCTTAGGAAGCATATCATATCTTGGGAGAGAATCATTTTCATTTTGTGGACTCACAAATTTCACAATATTAGTGAATGCATTAATTATAGAAATGGATGCATTTTCGGATTTGCCAAACTTAACAAGTATTACATTTATAGGGAGCATAAATTCTATTAATAATTATGCATTTCATCATTGTACATCACTAACAAATGTTACAATCATAGGAAGTGTTACTTCTATTGGAAAAGAAGCATTTTCTTGGTTTACATCTTTAACAAATATTGCAATCACAGGAAATGTAAATTCTATTGGAGATCGTGCATTTTATAATTCTACAGAACTAACAAATGTTACAATCACAGGAAGTATAACATCTATTGGAAAAGAAGCATTTAGCCTATGCATTTCATTAAAAGAAATCGCAATCAAAGGTAATTCACTAACTATCGGCGATAATGGGTTTTATTTATGCATTAACTTAACAAGTATCACATTTTCTGGTAGTTTAAGATATATTGGATGGAATGAATTTGGTGATTGTCCATTTTTAACAAATATTACATTTCCAAGCAGCACCAATTCATTTTCATATGGTTATGAATTATTTATAAAAGATGCTACTCTGGATGAATATCCAATAAGTTTTTTTTTACCTGGATCCAATATTTAACATTTTCATTCCAGGAAAATTTTTTGTTGACACAGATCATGAATTTGAGGTTACTCGCACAAGTCATTTGTATGTTACTCGTAGAACAGTTTTATCAAATTCAACTAAAATATTTTTTTGGACCGAAAAGAGTTTATGTTCACTATGATAATAAAACAGGAATTTATGATCAAACAACGATTGATGTTCTTCAATACATCTCTATTGAAAACATCAATATTCCTCTGTTGATGCCAGAAACAGCAAATTTCTATCTCTTTTATAAATTTAAATACATCCAACTCTCATTTGTTACTATTTGTCTTAACACACGTCCAGTTTCTTGAATAAAATTTTAATTTCTATTTCTATACAATAATAAGATATGAATATTTTCAAACAATAACAGTAAAAAAGGTTAACAAACAAATAAAGTTTAATATATAATATATATAACAAACAAACAAAAATAAAAAAATTATAATAAAATATCATAATAAAATGTTATTAATCAAATGAATTAGATTTCGTATTTAGTGCATATTTCATAGTATTGTATATAGTGAATGATAAATCGTTTGAATCATATACATAAATAGCTTGTTTCGAACTGTCCATAACTAAATGAACAATTGGAAAATGTGAGATAGATTTTTCATAAATAACTTCAATTTTGTTAAATTCGGCATTCAAATTGAAGACACAAATTGAACCATCTGAATAACCAACAACAACTGGACGAACTTGGTCGCATCGATCAAAATCTAAAACAAGGAGACTACATGAGCGTTTCGTTAATTCAATTTCGGAAAGAAACAGACAATTAACGGTGTAAACATAAAGTCGTGAAATAGACAAAACATATAATAACCCGTTATATTCATCAAAGCCGCAATCAATCAATTGTTCTTCGAAACTGATTTTATTTTGGATTGTTGATCTCAAAATATCCCATGTCAATATGTGTCTGTCAAACATGGAAGCAGCAACAAAATCATTACCATTAACAGAAGTAGAGATAGGAGGAATGTCGTTTGAGAAACTAGAAATGCATCGGATTTCGGATAATTGACTACCTTTGAAGTACAATCTGAAGCAAATGGAAACTGAAACACTGAGATCAACAACAATGAAGCAGTTGTTTGATGATTTGCTGACTTTCTCTGAAAAAACAATGGATGAATCTTTGAAAAATGTTTTCTTAGAATTGCTCTTGTAAATAATGTTGAGTTGTGATGGATTGATCTCTAAACTATGAATACCATCACTGAGATGAAAATCAACTTTCAATGGATTGTACTTAAAATGTGTTTCTGCAATTTGGATGTTATCAAGATCACTGAAGAGAGTTGTCGTAGTTTGGATGACACAATTATCTCGAGAAGGATGTGGTTTCTTGAACAAAACAATTGGACATTGACCCCAGTTCTGTAATTGAAGTGTAAGTGTATCAAAGTTTTCGTCAGGTGATGGAGCAACTTGGTATGAGATTGGCAAGAAAACATTTTTGCTTTGAATAGCCGATTGACCCATTTGTGATGAACCAAAGATAAGATCAATCCATTTGTTAATGTCATGTGATTGCTCCAAAAAGAATCTATGTGCATGAACAAAATGTGCGGCGGACTTAGCCCAAGCAGGAAGGTCGACTTTGAATTCGTTACCGTTTTCACTGTTGAAATGATTAGGATTCAAAAATGATTCCGGAATGTCGAAAAACTCGGGAATAAGTTCTTTAACATCTGCGTTGTTAGTACGTGAACATGATTGCCATGTACCATTGATGTCTTGGAATGTACGGTGTTCGTGGTCCCATCCACCGTGTAAATCCCATTCACAAAGTGAATATGGTGGAAGACGAGCAAGATAAAAGTGGATAGAAGCAGACATAGAATAATGTTGACCGTAGAAATACTGACCGTTTGAGTCTTTGTAGATACTCTCGAAGTACTGTGCACGATCAAGAGTTTGCATGCCCATAGGTTTAGTTAAATCGCGGAATTCACGTGGTGACTTATCATTCAAACAATCCGAAATAATCCACGGAAAAACTGGATATTGAGCTAAGTCGGAAAATGACCGACCACCATGTGAATTCAAAAATAATAAGTAGTCATGTGATGTAAGGTGACCATTAGACCATAGGTTAGTAGCGTTGTCTAATGTCTGGTTGAAGAATGTCAGTGGTTTGTCTGGCAAGCTCTGTGAGAATGTACTAGATCGTGATTGTAATTCTTTAGTAAAGAATGCTGGAAATGTGTCATCGTCATTAGAAATCAAAATGAATTCTGTGCACTTGAAAATGGTGATAACTAATGCTTTGGGAAGATGGTTCCACATGTGAATGAATGAGCCCATGACGTTCTCAAATTCAATATCAAGAACAAAATGACCGCAGAAAAGAGATGACTTACCGAACATACCGATGTTGATTGGATCACTAATAGTTCTAAACAAGATTGGACTTTGGATATCATTGATTAATTCAAGTTGGTTGTTATTAACTTTGGAGTTAATGATGACAAAGAACTTATCTTTAGTGCAGAAAACTGAACATGGAAGGATTTGGTTGAATCGCATGAAACGACTACAAAAAACACAAACAAATTCGTCACGTTCACCAAAAACAGTTTCAAAGGTGTCAAAAAGAGAATGACCTGATGTAGAAATAACTTCGGAGAATGATGTAGGTGTGATGATATCTTTGATGCTGCAATCGAAGTTAATTTTGTTAAAAGGAATCAAATATGTGTATTTCAAACTATCGAAGTGAAAACAAAATGTAGGATTTCGAATTTCGAAGTCAAAGTCTTTTTCGGTGATAGGAACGCCGAATTTAACATCTGGAAGTGTACATGGACATGGTGTAATGACACGAGGTGTGGACATAGGCCATGTGAGACTAGAAATAATAAATGATTTGTGCGTATGATAAAATGGTGAAGAAAGACAGCCAACTTGGAAATTGAGCCATGATGAATAGAAATCACGCTCAAGAAATCGCATGTTGTTTTGGATAGGTGTGTTCGATAAATGTTGATAAGTAATAAAAAGTGGAGGAAAATGTGATTCGGATTTCTGAAAGTTTTTCGGTCAAAATATTTGTAAAATTGGAAATGTTTGAGTATGATTTATCAAGTGGAATGAAATCAATATCTGAGTATGGAATAGATAAGTATTCGTTGCATGCTTCAACCATGATTTTCTTAGAGTTATTAAATACTTCGCTGTTATCAACACACCAACGGTTGAATGAACCTGTGCCGCCTGTCGTTAAAAGTTTGATACCGACCATGAACTTCTGGATGGTCAATGCATCGATCAAATTACTGCTGTTTTGGTTGTTGGACATGGATTGAGGAATTGCAATGATTTTGAAGAAATCAGTAATGAATTTGTCAGAATCACAACTCTTGTCCTGTAAGGCAGAGATGAATTTAAGTGTTGTGAAAAGAACTAAGTTAAGATCTGATAAAAATGGTTCGACCTTGGAAAAGAAGTTTGGAATCTGATTGATTTCTTTAGATAGTTCGGAAAGTTCTGATGAAGTAATGAAGTTCAAAATAATAGCAAAACAAAATCGAATATCGGAATAAATTCGTGGATCACTGATTGTGAGGCCTGAAATGTTATAAATAAGATGCATGAATCCGATATAAAGTGGAAAGCGAGAGAAGTTGTATAAAACTTTTGAAATAATTGATAAATTGAAAAGAACTAAATAACGAAGCGTAGACATATTGATGTCATATTTATGGATATGAGTCATAATATATGAAACAATGTCAATAGTGAGCGAATACATTTTATACTCCGAATCAACAATAAGACAATCAATGATTTCCTTGAATTTATCTGGTTGATTTTGGAATATTAGGATGTAACTACCAATAAATTCGGAGATATTAATATAATTAGTGTTAAAACGGTAACTTGGTAAGAAACCTTTGTTGTCATATGAAAAATTTTCAAATAAAATGCTCCCAACATTAGCATACATAGACATGAGTGGAGCAACACTAGATTGGTAGAATGTGTTCTCGTTGAAAACAATGAGTGAGTCCATATAATTTCTGAGATATCCCAGATGCGTGATAATGTCTTGTAATACTTATTTTGGAATAATGGTAATGATTCAATCTCATAAGGTTCTGCCATTGAAAAGAAATTTGCAATTTCTGGGGAAAAACAATTTTATAATCAAAAATAAAAGGTCATTGTACGCATTATATGTGTTTAACAGATAATATGTGCCTAAAAATGATGATATAGAGATCTGTTCGAAGTAAGTTGTGTTTGAAAACAAAGAACTACGATTTTAGGAGACATTTTATCAGTAAAAATATATATTATAGCATAAGATTACTATAAATATTAATGCGTCTATGGGGTAGAGACAGTACTGATTGATAGAACTCTTGAGAGAAAAAAAAGTAAAATCAATTTCTGGATGTTTAATATGGAAATAAAGATGGATTCGTAGAAAAATCATCAATATTCTTTAGTCACTAAATATATCATTGTTTCAGACTAATAACATGGAAAAATTCTGTTTCGATGATAAGATAAAACAGAAACAATATACTAAGCTGCCACTTTTTAGGTATAAAAATGAGTTCCATCTTTGATGGAAATATGCTTACGATATAAACGGTCATACAGGGTGTTGAATAGAATCTTTGTTGCACAAAATTATTTGAGAAGCAAACATTAAGTACTCTAATCGAATGGTATTTCTGATTTAATTTCTTTTTTTATTTTCCCCTAAAAATCGTTAGTTTGTTCTCTAAGTGAATTTAACCATTTCGATATTATTTAAATTGAGAAACTATGATAAAGCTCAAACCTCTATATATTCATTTTGTTAAATTGAAAGAATTCAATTTTCAGATATAAGTTATCGAACATGAAATTAATTATGTATTTATCTAATCAATTTTGCTATTTTGATAAATATTTATATTTCAAATCACTTTAAAAATTGTGAGCAAAACTTCTTTTCATTAATCGATTATAGTTCATTATTAATAATTATTACAAATAGGACATATATTTCGATTTTTAAATTTAAATCAATTTAATTTTGCAAATTACCTCAGACTTTTCAGAGGATTGAGTGGCAACTCAATCCTCTGAAATAGTCTGTGGTAATTTTTTAGTCTCTACACTATTTCAATATAAGCTCCATTTTTAAACAGCAGTTTTTAAAAATCGAGCATTGAAGAGTGTGATGAGACTTAAAAATCATAGCAATTTGAACGAAGATTGCATAAAGCCAAATTTAAGAGATTTTCCTTGATCGTTTGCACGTTAAATTTTCTGAAAATTCGAATGTTTTGAAATTTTTTTGAAGTTTATTAAGAATGGTTGTTGAATAAGACATATTTTATGCAGATATATTCATAGCTAATTTACATACTCCCATTGAACGAATCACACTCTATCCACCATCATCCCATCTGACTTAAAACATACATTCCTTTTAATCGTCACTTCTCAGCTCCTATACACACCATCGAATAAATTTAAATGACAAAATCACTCATTTGACTTAGTTAAATCTTCTTCATCATTCCTTCTTGTTTCACTTTTTGCGTATTCCAATTTCCAACTTCAAAAAATAACATCTTTACAAATTAAGATTTTCGTTTTCCATTTCTTTTTAATTTTTATAAGACAATTCTCCATTATGAATAATCTACCTCTGAAAAATTTTCACTTTGAAAATTAAAATCAAGTATTTAAATTGATATTTTTGAATTATATATAAATAATACATAAATAATATATTTTATATTGTTTTGTTTTCTACTTTCAGAAAGTTCTAGTTCTCAAAATTTTTATTATCGAGACGATAAAGAGGAAGTTCTTATTGCATGTGAATAGATCAAGTGTGATATTGTAATCCCTAAGACTGTCAAAGAAATATCTGATGAAGAAATACCACTTCCATTCGCTAATTTAAAATGACATCACAAATTACCATCGACTTTAACATAATTAGTTTCAAGAAAGAGAGATGAACTTATCAGTAATATGTATAACAGCTTTTATCAAACAGCTATTAAATTTGCAAATCTCAGTCATTGTAATAAACTTCAATTTCTCAATGGAATCAATATTTGAACAATGTCGTAACTTGGAAACAGTTTTTCTTCCTCAAAATATATTAAGTATCGGAATTAATTGCTTTTATGTTACGGCTCTCCAATCAATCAATTTCCCAGAAAAATTAACATATATCGAAGACTATTGCATTTAGTAGTTGTAAGATAAAAAACATCAATTTTCCCAGAAAAATTAACATACATTTGGAGATGGTGCTTTTTCTAATAGTGGACTTACAAATATTATCATTCCAAAAAATGTAACATACTTAGAAATTATTCATTTGTAGGATATCCAATAACAAATTTCCAAATCTTAAGTAACATTACATATATTGGAGATGGTATGTTTTCTGGTGGTTTCATTCATAAACTTCACAATCCAGATAAAATCACATATATTGGCAAATAGCATTTGCCACGGTGTAGATCATTAAACAACTTCATATTTCCAGATAAAATCACATATAATCAGAAAATAATACATTTGAACAATGCACATCATAATAAACACATCATATATTCTCGGTAAATCTGTTTCAATCGGATATCGAGCATTTTATTCATGCAGACAAGTTTAACAAATTTTACCACCTTAGGAAGCAATACATATTCTTGGGAGAGAATCATTTTCATTTTGTGGACTCACAAATTTCACAATATTAGTGAATGCATTAATTATAGAAATGGATGCATTTTCGGATTTGCCAAACTTAACAAGTATTACATTTATAGGGAGCATAAATTCTATTAATAATTATGCATTTCATCATTGTACATCACTAACAAATGTTACAATCATAGGAAGTGTTACTTCTATTGGAAAAGAAGCATTTTCTTGGTTTACATCTTTAACAAATATTGCAATCACAGGAAATGTAAATTCTATTGGAGATCGTGCATTTTATAATTCTACAGAACTAACAAATGTTACAATCACAGGAAGTATAACATCTATTGGAAAAGAAGCATTTAGCCTATGCATTTCATTAAAAGAAATCGCAATCAAAGGTAATTCACTAACTATCGGCGATAATGGGTTTTTTTATGCATTAACTTAACAAGTATCACATTTTCTGGTAGTTTAAGATATATTGGATGGAATGAATTTGGTGATTGTCCATTTTTAACAAATATTACATTTCCAAGCAGCACCAATTCATTTTCATATGGTTATGAATTATTTATAAAAGATGCTACTCTGGATGAATATCCAATAAGTTTTTTTTTACCTGGATCCAATATTTAACATTTTCATTCCAGGAAAATTTTTTGTTGACACAGATCATGAATTTGAGGTTACTCGCACAAGTCATTTGTATGTTACTCGTAGAACAGTTTTATCAAATTCAACTAAAATATTTTTTGGACCGAAAAGAGTTTATGTTCACTATGATAATAAAACAGGAATTTATGATCAAACAACGATTGATGTTCTTCAATACATCTCTATTGAAAACATCAATATTCCTCTGTTGATGCCAGAAACAGCAAATTTCTATCTCTTTTATAAATTTAAATACATCCAACTCTCATTTGTTACTATTTGTCTTAACACACGTCCAGTTTCTTGAATAAAATTTTAATTTCTATTTCTATACAATAATAAGATATGAATATTTTCAAACAATAACAGTAAAAAAGGTTAACAAACAAATAAAGTTTAATATATAATATATATAACAAACAAACAAAAAAAAAAATTATAATAAAATATCATAATAAAATATCATAATAAAATGTTATTAATCAAATGAATTAGATTTCGTATTTAGTGCATATTTCATAGTATTGTATATAGTGAATGATAAATCGTTTGAATCATATACATAAATAGCTTGTTTCGAACTGTCCATAACTAAATGAACAATTGGAAAATGTGAGATAGATTTTTCATAAATAACTTCAATTTTGTTAAATTCGGCATTCAAATTGAAGACACAAATTGAACCATCTGAATAACCAACAACAACTGGACGAACTTGGTCGCATCGATCAAAATCTAAAACAAGGAGACTACATGAGCGTTTCGTTAATTCAATTTCGGAAAGAAACAGACAATTAACGGTGTAAACATAAAGTCGTGAAATAGACAAAACATATAATAACCCGTTATATTCATCAAAGCCGCAATCAATCAATTGTTCTTCGAAACTGATTTTATTTTGGATTGTTGATCTCAAAATATCCCATGTCAATATGTGTCTGTCAAACATGGAAGCAGCAACAAAATCATTACCATTAACAGAAGTAGAGATAGGAGGAATGTCGTTTGAGAAACTAGAAATGCATCGGATTTCGGATAATTGACTACCTTTGAAGTACAATCTGAAGCAAATGGAAACTGAAACACTGAGATCAACAACAATGAAGCAGTTGTTTGATGATTTGCTGACTTTCTCTGAAAAAACAATGGATGAATCTTTGAAAAATGTTTTCTTAGAATTGCTCTTGTAAATAATGTTGAGTTGTGATGGATTGATCTCTAAACTATGAATACCATCACTGAGATGAAAATCAACTTTCAATGGATTGTACTTAAAATGTGTTTCTGCAATTTGGATGTTATCAAGATCACTGAAGAGAGTTGTCGTAGTTTGGATGACACAATTATCTCGAGAAGGATGTGGTTTCTTGAACAAAACAATTGGACATTGACCCCAGTTCTGTAATTGAAGTGTAAGTGTATCAAAGTTTTCGTCAGGTGATGGAGCAACTTGGTATGAGATTGGCAAGAAAACATTTTTGCTTTGAATAGCCGATTGACCCATTTGTGATGAACCAAAGATAAGATCAATCCATTTGTTAATGTCATGTGATTGCTCCAAAAAGAATCTATGTGCATGAACAAAATGTGCGGCGGACTTAGCCCAAGCAGGAAGGTCGACTTTGAATTCGTTACCGTTTTCACTGTTGAAATGATTAGGATTCAAAAATGATTCCGGAATGTCGAAAAACTCGGGAATAAGTTCTTTAACATCTGCGTTGTTAGTACGTGAACATGATTGCCATGTACCATTGATGTCTTGGAATGTACGGTGTTCGTGGTCCCATCCACCGTGTAAATCCCATTCACAAAGTGAATATGGTGGAAGACGAGCAAGATAAAAGTGGATAGAAGCAGACATAGAATAATGTTGACCGTAGAAATACTGACCGTTTGAGTCTTTGTAGATACTCTCGAAGTACTGTGCACGATCAAGAGTTTGCATGCCCATAGGTTTAGTTAAATCGCGGAATTCACGTGGTGACTTATCATTCAAACAATCCGAAATAATCCACGGAAAAACTGGATATTGAGCTAAGTCGGAAAATGACCGACCACCATGTGAATTCAAAAATAATAAGTAGTCATGTGATGTAAGGTGACCATTAGACCATAGGTTAGTAGCGTTGTCTAATGTCTGGTTGAAGAATGTCAGTGGTTTGTCTGGCAAGCTCTGTGAGAATGTACTAGATCGTGATTGTAATTCTTTAGTAAAGAATGCTGGAAATGTGTCATCGTCATTAGAAATCAAAATGAATTCTGTGCACTTGAAAATGGTGATAACTAATGCTTTGGGAAGATGGTTCCACATGTGAATGAATGAGCCCATGACGTTCTCAAATTCAATATCAAGAACAAAATGACCGCAGAAAAGAGATGACTTACCGAACATACCGATGTTGATTGGATCACTAATAGTTCTAAACAAGATTGGACTTTGGATATCATTGATTAATTCAAGTTGGTTGTTATTAACTTTGGAGTTAATGATGACAAAGAACTTATCTTTAGTGCAGAAAACTGAACATGGAAGGATTTGGTTGAATCGCATGAAACGACTACAAAAAACACAAACAAATTCGTCACGTTCACCAAAAACAGTTTCAAAGGTGTCAAAAAGAGAATGACCTGATGTAGAAATAACTTCGGAGAATGATGTAGGTGTGATGATATCTTTGATGCTGCAATCGAAGTTAATTTTGTTAAAAGGAATCAAATATGTGTATTTCAAACTATCGAAGTGAAAACAAAATGTAGGATTTCGAATTTCGAAGTCAAAGTCTTTTTCGGTGATAGGAACGCCGAATTTAACATCTGGAAGTGTACATGGACATGGTGTAATGACACGAGGTGTGGACATAGGCCATGTGAGACTAGAAATAATAAATGATTTGTGCGTATGATAAAATGGTGAAGAAAGACAGCCAACTTGGAAATTGAGCCATGATGAATAGAAATCACGCTCAAGAAATCGCATGTTGTTTTGGATAGTGTGTTCGATAAATGTTGATAAGTAATAAAAAGTGGAGGAAAATGTGATTCGGATTTCTGAAAGTTTTTCGGTCAAAATATTTGTAAAATTGGAAATGTTTGAGTATGATTTATCAAGTGGAATGAAATCAATATCTGAGTATGGAATAGATAAGTATTCGTTGCATGCTTCAACCATGATTTTCTTAGAGTTATTAAATACTTCGCTGTTATCAACACACCAACGGTTGAATGAACCTGTGCCGCCTGTCGTTAAAAGTTTGATACCGACCATGAACTTCTGGATGGTCAATGCATCGATCAAATTACTGCTGTTTTGGTTGTTGGACATGGATTGAGGAATTGCAATGATTTTGAAGAAATCAGTAATGAATTTGTCAGAATCACAACTCTTGTCCTGTAAGGCAGAGATGAATTTAAGTGTTGTGAAAAGAACTAAGTTAAGATCTGATAAAAATGGTTCGACCTTGGAAAAGAAGTTTGGAATCTGATTGATTTCTTTAGATAGTTCGGAAAGTTCTGATGAAGTAATGAAGTTCAAAATAATAGCAAAACAAAATCGAATATCGGAATAAATTCGTGGATCACTGATTGTGAGGCCTGAAATGTTATAAATAAGATGCATGAATCCGATATAAAGTGGAAAGCGAGAGAAGTTGTATAAAACTTTTGAAATAATTGATAAATTGAAAAGAACTAAATACGAAGGTAGACTATTGATGTCATATTTATGGATATGAGTCATAATATATGAAACAATGTCAATAGTGAGCGAATACATTTTATACTCCGAATCAACATAAGACAATCAATGATTTCCTTGAATTTATCTGGTTGATTTTGGAATATTAGGATGTAACTATAAATTCGGAGATATTAATATAATTAGTGTTAAAATGGTAACTTGGTAAGAAATTTGTTGTCATATGAAAAATTTTCAAATAAAATGCTCCAACATTAGCATACATAGACATGAGTGGAGCAACACCTAGATTGGTAGAATGTGTTCTCGTTTGAAACAATGAGTGAGTCCATATAATGTTCTGAGATATCCAGATGCGTGATAATGTCTTGTAATACTTATTTTGGAATAATGGTAATGATTCAATCTCATAAGGTTCTGCCATTGAAAAGAAATTTGCAATTTCTGGGGAAAAACAATTTTATAATCAAAAATAAAAGGTCATTGTACGCATTATATGTGTTTAACAGATAATATTGTGCCTAAAAATGATGATATAGAGATCTGTTCGAAGTAAGTTGTGTTTGAAAACAAAGAACTACGATTTTAGGAGACATTTTATCAGTAAAATATATTTATAGCATAAGATTACTATAAATATTAATGCGTCTATGGGGTAGAGACAGTACTGATTGATAGAACTCTTGAGAGAAAAAAAAGTAAAATCAATTTCTGGATGTTTAATATGGAAATAAAGATGGATTTCGTAGAAAATCATCAATATTCTTTAGTCACTAATATATCATTGTTTCAGACTAATAACATGGAAAAATTCTGTTTCGATGATAAGATAAAACAGAAACAATATACTAAGCTGCCACTTTTTAGGTATAAAAATGAGTTCCATCTTTGATGGAAATATGCTTACGATATAAACGGTCATACAGGGTGTTGAATAGAATCTTTGTTGCACAAATTATTTGAGAAGCAAACATTTAAGTAATACTCTACATCGAATGGTATTTCTGATTTAATTCTTTTTTTATTTTCCCCTAAAAATCGTTAGTTTGTTCTCTAAGTGAATTTAACCATTTCGATATTATTTAAATTGAGAAACTATGATAAAGCTCAAACCTCTATATATTCATTTTGTTAAATTGAAAGAATTCAATTTTCAGATATAAGTTATCGAACATGAAATTAATTATGTATTTATCTAATCAATTTTGCTATTTTGATAAATATTTATATTTCAAATCACTTTAAAAATTGTGAGCAAAACTTCTTTTCATTAATCGATTATAGTTCCATTATTAATAATTATTACAAATAGGACATATATTTCGATTTTTAAATTTAAATCAATTTAATTTTGCAAATTACCTCAGACTTTTCAGAGGATTGAGTGGCAACTCAATCCTCTGAAATAGTCTGTGGTAATTTTTAGTCTCTACACTATTTCAATATAAGCTCCATTTTTAAACAGTTTTTAAAAATCGAGCATTGAAGAGTGTGATGAGACTTAAAAATCATAGCAATTTGAACGAAGATTGCATAAAGCCAAATTTAAGAGATTTTCCTTGATCGTTTGCACGTTAAATTTTCTGAAAATTCGAATGTTTGAAATTTTTTTGAAGTTTATTAAGAATGGTTGTTGAATAAGACATATTTTATGCAGATATATTCATAGCTAATTTACATACTCCCATTGAACGAATCACACTCTATCCACCATCATCCCATCTGACTTAAAACATACATTCCTTTTAATCGTCACTTCTCAGCTCCTATACACCATCGAATAAATTTAAATGACAAAATCACTCATTTGACTTAGTTAAATCTTCTTCATCATTCCTTCTTGTTTCACTTTTTGCGTATTCCAATTTCCAACTTCAAAAAATAACATCTTTACAAATTAAGATTTTCGTTTTCCATTTCTTTTTAATTTTTATAAGACAATTCTCCATTATGAATAATCTACCTCTGAAAAATTTTCACTTTGAAAATTAAAATCAAGTATTTAAATTGATATTTTTGAATTATATATAAATAATACATAAATAATATATTTTATATTGTTTTGTTTTCTACTTTCAGAAAGTTCTAGTTCTCAAAATTTTTATTATCGAGACGATAAAGAGGAAGTTCTTATTGCATGTGATTATAGATCAAGTGGTGATATTGTAATCCCTAAGACTGTCAAAGAAATATCTGATGAAGAAATACCACTTCCATTCGCTAATTGTCAAAATGACATCACATCAATTAGTTTCGAAGAAGAGAGTGAACTTATCAGTATATGTAATAACAGCTTTTATCAAACAGCTATTAAATTTGCAAATCTCAGTCATTGTAATAAACTTCAATTTCTCAATGGATCAATATTTGAACAATGTCGTAACTTGGAAACAGTTTTTTTCCTCAAAATATATTAAGTATCGGAATTAATTGCTTTTATGTTACGGCTCTCCAATCAATCAATTTCCAGAAAAATTAACATATATCGAAGACTATGCATTTAGTAGTTGTAAGATAAAAAACATCAATTTCCCAGAAAAATTAACATACATTGGAGATGGTGCTTTTTCTAATAGTGGACTTACAAATATTATCATTCCAAAAAATGTAACATACTTAGGAAATTATTCATTTGTAGGATATCCAATAACAAATTTCCAAATCTTAAGTAACATTACATATATTGGAGATGGTATGTTTTCTGGTGGTTCATTCATAAACTTCACAATTCCAGATAAAATCACATATATTGGCAATAATGCATTTGCACGGTGTAGATCATTAACAAACTTCATATTTCCAGATAAAATCACATATATCAGAAATAATACATTTGAACAATGCACATCATTAACAAACATCATTATTCTCGGTAAATCTGTTTCAATCGGATATCGAGCATTTTATTCATGCACAAGTTTAACAAATTTTACCACCTTAGGAAGCATATCATATCTTGGGAGAGAATCATTTTCATTTTGTGGACTCACAAATTTCACAATATTAGTGAATGCATTAATTATAGAAATGGATGCATTTTCGGATTTGCCAAACTTAACAAGTATTACATTTATAGGGAGCATAAATTCTATTAATAATTATGCATTTCATCATTGTACATCACTAACAAATGTTACAATCATAGGAAGTGTTACTTCTATTGGAAAAGAAGCATTTTCTTGGTTTACATCTTTAACAAATATTGCAATCACAGGAAATGTAAATTCTATTGGAGATCGTGCATTTTATAATTCTACAGAACTAACAAATGTTACAATCACAGGAAGTATAACATCTATTGGAAAAGAAGCATTTAGCCTATGCATTTCATTAAAAGAAATCGCAATCAAAGGTAATTCACTAACTATCGGCGATAATGGGTTTTATTTATGCATTAACTTAACAAGTATCACATTTTCTGGTAGTTTAAGATATATTGGATGGAATGAATTTGGTGATTGTCCATTTTTAACAAATATTACATTTCCAAGCAGCACCAATTCATTTTCATATGGTTATGAATTATTTATAAAAGATGCTACTCTGGATGAATATCCAATAAGTTTTTTTTTACCTGGATCCAATATTTAACATTTTCATTCCAGGAAAATTTTTTGTTGACACAGATCATGAATTTGAGGTTACTCGCACAAGTCATTTGTATGTTACTCGTAGAACAGTTTTATCAAATTCAACTAAAATATTTTTTTGGACCGAAAAGAGTTTATGTTCACTATGATAATAAAACAGGAATTTATGATCAAACAACGATTGATGTTCTTCAATACATCTCTATTGAAAACATCAATATTCCTCTGTTGATGCCAGAAACAGCAAATTTCTATCTCTTTTATAAATTTAAATACATCCAACTCTCATTTGTTACTATTTGTCTTAACACACGTCCAGTTTCTTGAATAAAATTTTAATTTCTATTTCTATACAATAATAAGATATGAATATTTTCAAACAATAACAGTAAAAAAGGTTAACAAACAAATAAAGTTTAATATATAATATATATAACAAACAAACAAAAATAAAAAAATTATAATAAAATATCATAATAAAATATCATAATAAAATGTTATTAATCAAATGAATTAGATTTCGTATTTAGTGCATATTTCATAGTATTGTATATAGTGAATGATGAATCGTTTGAATCATATACATAAATAGCTTGTTTCGAACTGTCCATAACTAAATGAACAATTGGAAAATGTGAGATAGATTTTTCATAAATAACTTCAATTTTGTTAAATTCGGCATTCAAATTGAAGACACAAATTGAACCATCTGAATAACCAACAACAACTGGACGAACTTGGTCGCATCGATCAAAATCTAAAACAAGGAGACTACATGAGCGTTTCGTTAATTCAATTTCGGAAAGAAACAGACAATTAACGGTGTAAACATAAAGTCGTGAAATAGACAAAACATATAATAACCCGTTATATTCATCAAAGCCGCAATCAATCAATTGTTCTTCGAAACTGATTTTATTTTGGATTGTTGATCTCAAAATATCCCATGTCAATATGTGTCTGTCAAACATGGAAGCAGCAACAAAATCATTACCATTAACAGAAGTAGAGATAGGAGGAATGTCGTTTGAGAAACTAGAAATGCATCGGATTTCGGATAATTGACTACCTTTGAAGTACAATCTGAAGCAAATGGAAACTGAAACACTGAGATCAACAACAATGAAGCAGTTGTTTGATGATTTGCTGACTTTCTCTGAAAAAAAATGGATGAATCTTTGAAAAATGTTTTCTTAGAATTGCTCTTGTAAATAATGTTGAGTTGTGATGGATTGATCTCTAAACTATGAATACCATCACTGAGATGAAAATCAACTTTCAATGGATTGTACTTAAAATGTGTTTCTGCAATTTGGATGTTATCAAGATCACTGAAGAGAGTTGTCGTAGTTTGGATGACACAATTATCTCGAGAAGGATGTGGTTTCTTGAACAAAACAATTGGACATTGACCCCAGTTCTGTAATTGAAGTGTAAGTGTATCAAAGTTTTCGTCGGTGATGGAGCAACTTGGTATGAGATTGGCAAGAAAACATTTTTGCTTTGAATAGCCGATTGACCCATTTGTGATGAACCAAAGATAAGATCAATCCATTTGTTAATGTCATGTGATTGCTCCAAAAAGAATCTATGTGCATGAACAAAATGTGCGGCGGACTTAGCCCAAGCAGGAAGGTCGACTTTGAATTCGTTACCGTTTTCACTGTTGAAATGATTAGGATTCAAAAATGATTCCGGAATGTCGAAAAACTCGGGAATAAGTTCTTTAACATCTGCGTTGTTAGTACGTGAACATGATTGCCATGTACCATTGATGTCTTGGAATGTACGGTGTTCGTGGTCCCATCCACCGTGTAAATCCCATTCACAAAGTGAATATGGTGGAAGACGAGCAAGATAAAAGTGGATAGAAGCAGACATAGAATAATGTTGACCGTAGAAATACTGACCGTTTGAGTCTTTGTAGATACTCTCGAAGTACTGTGCACGATCAAGAGTTTGCATGCCCATAGGTTTAGTTAAATCGCGGAATTCACGTGGTGACTTATCATTCAAACAATCCGAAATATCCACGGAAAAACTGGATATTGAGCTAAGTCGGAAAATGACCGACCACCATGTGAATTCAAAAATAATAAGTAGTCATGTGATGTAAGGTGACCATTAGACCATAGGTTAGTAGCGTTGTCTAATGTCTGGTTGAAGAATGTCAGTGGTTTGTCTGGCAAGCTCTGTGAGAATGTACTAGATCGTGATTGTAATTCTTTAGTAAAGAATGCTGGAAATGTGTCATCGTCATTAGAAATCAAAATGAATTCTGTGCACTTGAAAATGGTGATAACTAATGCTTTGGGAAGATGGTTCCACATGTGAATGAATGAGCCCATGACGTTCTCAAATTCAATATCAAGAACAAAATGACCGCAGAAAAGAGATGACTTACCGAACATACCGATGTTGATTGGATCACTAATAGTTCTAAACAAGATTGGACTTTGGATATCATTGATTAATTCAAGTTGGTTGTTATTAACTTTGGAGTTAATGATGACAAAGAACTTATCTTTAGTGCAGAAAACTGAACATGGAAGGATTTGGTTGAATCGCATGAAACGACTACAAAAAACACAAACAAATTCGTCACGTTCACCAAAAACAGTTTCAAAGGTGTCAAAAGAGAATGACCTGATGTAGAAATAACTTCGGAGAATGATGTAGGTGTGATGATATCTTTGATGCTGCAATCGAAGTTAATTTTGTTAAAAGGAATCAAATATGTGTATTTCAAACTATCGAAGTGAAAACAAAATGTAGGATTTCGAATTTCGAAGTCAAAGTCTTTTTCGGTGATAGGAACGCCGAATTTAACATCTGGAAGTGTACATGGACATGGTGTAATGACACGAGGTGTGGACATAGGCCATGTGAGACTAGAAATAATAAATGATTTGTGCGTATGATAAAATGGTGAAGAAAGACAGCCAACTTGGAAATTGAGCCATGCTGAATAGAAATCACGCTCAAGAAATCGCATGTTGTTTTGGATAGTGTGTTCGATAAATGTTGATAAGTAATAAAAAGTGGAGGAAAATGTGATTCGGATTTCTGAAAGTTTTTCGGTCAAAATATTTGTAAAATTGGAAATGTTTGAGTATGATTTATCAAGTGGAATGAAATCAATATCTGAGTATGGAATAGATAAGTATTTCGTTCATGCTTCAACCATGATTTTCTTAGAGTTATTAAAATACTTCGCTGTTATCAACACACCAACGGTTGAATGAACCTGTGCCGCCTGTCGTTAAAAGTTTGATACCGACCATGAACTTCTGGATGGTCAATGCATCGATCAAATTACTGCTGTTTTGGTTGTTGGACATGGATTGAGGAATTGCAATGATTTTGAAGAAATCAGTAATGAATTTGTCAGAATCACAACTCTTGTCCTGTAAGGCAGAGATGAATTTAAGTGTTGTGAAAAGAACTAAGTTAAGATCTGATAAAAATGGTTCGACCTTGGAAAAGAAGTTTGGAATTTGATTGATTTCTTTAGATAGTTCGGAAAGTTCTGATGAAGTAATGAAGTTCAAAATAATAGCAAAACAAAATCGAATATCGGAATAAATTCGTGGATCACTGATTGTGAGGCCTGAAATGTTATAAATAAGATGCATGAATCCGATATAAAGTGGAAAGCGAGAGAAGTTGTATAAAACTTTTGAAATAATTGATAAATTGAAAAGAACTAAATAACGGAGCGTAGACATATTGATGTCATATTTATGGATATGAGTCATAATATATGAAACAATGTCAATAGTGAGCGAATACATTTTATACTCCGAATCAACAATAAGACAATCAATGATTTCCTTGAATTTATCTGGTTGGTTTTGGAATATTAGGATGTAACTACCAATAAATTCGGAGATATTAATATAATTAGTGTTAAAATGGTAACTTGGTAAGAAACCTTTGTTGTCATATGAAAAATTTTCAAATAAAATGCTCCCAACATTAGCATACATAGACATGAGTGGAGCAACACTAGATTGGTAGAATGTGTTCTCGTTTGAAACAATGAGTGAGTCCATATAATGTTCTGAGATATCCCAGATGCGTGATAATGTCTTGTAATGCTTATTTTGGAATAATGGTAATGATTCAATCTCATAAGGTTCTGCCATTGAAAAGAAATTTGCAATTTCTGGGGAAAATAATGTAGGAATAAAGAACAAAAGAGTCTGGTATAAATCATCTGTCTTAAATAAATCAGGCTGTCTCTCCAAAAGCTTTATCAGGAACTTTTCGACTTCTGTCGTGATTTCATTCAGAGATTTAAACTCCGGTTTGATGGATTCCGGTGGGAAACATGGAGATAATTGATGGAAGAATATGGACATCAATGTTAAGGAAACAATTAACTTAATTGCTTCTGGATATTTCACATTTTTGGAGGTAAAGTTCGAAACGGTCAAATTCTCTTGGTATTTCTCTCCATATATTAAGCACAATGCTGTTATCCATGTAAACCTCTGACTTGACAAAGATAAAATATAATATAAAAATACATCATTGTTTTGGTAATAATTTGGACTTGAGGATGCCAGATATGTCATTATCTCCATTATTTCGATTTGCATCGATGAATCTAGCACTGCCAACAAAGATGAGCAAGAATCGAAATTAAATACCTCTGAAACTAAATCGCAGTTGATTTTCTTCATCATATTCTTGAAGTGAGAGATAATTGAGATGACAAGAGGATTACTGTTATAAGAAACGATCAAATAATATAAATGATTAAATAAATCAAGGGAAGGTTCGAGTTCTAACCTTGCAAAGAAGATATCTAAGTAATGCTCTTGCTTCTCTTCATTTTTCTCAAGAGAAAAAAGGGAAATTATCGTTTTGACAAAATTTGACTGGAAAATTTTTGACGAAACATTGCTTTTGTTCATTTTCTGCATTATCTGGTTGTAGAGTTCGTCGTGGTATAATGTCCACATGTTGATATCATAGATAAGAGGCTGAACATTGGATTCTATCATTCCTTGAGTTGCATATTGGATAAATATGGAAATTGTTGAAGAAATATTCTCAATAGAAATGAATTCATGCCTTTCTTTGATGACTCTGACAATGTGGATCCAAAAATCCATTACTTTTCCTTGGAATATTTCGAAACAATTTAATAATGTTTCGTAAATATCGTTAATACGATCTTTGTCTTTTGATACCAATATTTCTGCAATCATCTCTATGAAATGGCGTTTCCTCTTGATGAAAGAAGGAAAACCATTGTAAGGGACGAGAACTGCGCCTTTTCCAATCTGTTTGATCTTGGAAAACGGCGTGATTACTAATGACTCTGATGGTATTTTAGAGATTCTCATTAGACTTGGCCCGTTATGCTTCAATGAAAGAATTGAAGGGTGAAATGCAGAGAAAAGTCTAATGGAAGAGCCCAAATACCATATTGTTGATAAGCTCTGTTTTGATCCCATAACGATTTCGGATATTTGATCGATATTTTGGGAGTATTTGATATCATAAGTTTTAGAACCACATGTAAGATACATGACCTTCCTATTATTAACGACCGTAATTGCTATAACAATAAAAGTCCACTCGTTCTCGCTAAAAGGCACTGAATAGTCCTGACCAAGAAAATTAAATGTCGCCTCATTGGAATTAACGGAAAGAGATAGAGCAGAACATGACATGATCTTTATGCTCTTTTCATTTATGTGCTCCGTTTTTATCCAGAAGCTTATCGCTTTGCAATTTTCTGGAATGACAAAATAAGGATCAGCAGTATTCTTGTTTAACTGGAACATGCTGAAGTGGTCGTAGGATTTATCGGCGAATTCAACAAGTTTCTTTGAGTTTTTCAGAAGAAAACAGAATTGATAAGGAATAATGTAACGATTGGCTAAATCTTTGATGATGTGGTTACCATCTATAGGACTCTTATGGCGGATGAACTCCGAAAACCCGTATTTCGAGGATATATACTGAGAATACGGATTTAATTCCAAATTGTTAACATTTAATAAAGGAAGGAGGCTTGGAATCTGTATATATAATTGGTAGATAACATTTGGACCATAAACCAAGTGAAAAACCATCTCTTCCGAGAGAGAAAATATCATACTGTCCAAAGGTTGAGAATTTATCCATAAACTTATCTCAGGAACGAATGACATGTGTAACATTGATGATATAAAGATAGTAAGTGATGAAGGATTGAAGAATTTCTTCTCCATTAGCTGAGATATCCATTCCATGCCATTTTCTTTGACAAAAATAGAAACAGAGTCCTCATTTTGCATGAATGATGACATTAATATGGAAATAAGAGCATCAGAAGGGTTCTGTCCGATGTATTTCAACAAAGGATTCATTAAAACTTTTACGTCTTCGCCTTGGAACAGTTTCAAGCAGATATCTGTGAAATCGTACTGAGGAAAGTCATGTTCCTTCGATAAAACGATTTTGAAGATCTTCCAATGTATTCCAAAATCGTATAATCGAATTATTGAACTCAAAATTGAGAGAAAAGTAGGTTTCATGAGGAGCTCCGTGAACTGCTTAGTGTTACTAATGAAGAAACAATAGTCTATGAAGCCTGTGTTGCCTACATCTTCTAATCTGAGTAATTTATTTTCAATTAAGTGCTGAACGTGTTTGAAAAAGTCCGTCAGAGTACCCATATCGATTGTATAGGCTGTGATACCTGAGAATATGAAGGTAATGGCTCGTCCCATGCCTGGATAATTTCGAGATGCTAATGCATTGAAATAATTGATTCCAATCAGGATCCCACTGATATTATTAGTCAGATATGGTTGGAATAACTCTAAAAATGTGAAATTTTTCTCAAGATCTTTTGGAGATCCTTGATAACTTTCCAAAAGGTTTGAAAAGACGCCAAGAAGCATCGTTCCTGCTAAAAAGTTGTCTGGCTTGTTTTTAATCTCGTTTAACATGAAATCGTATACATTCTGATTAAATTGTGGAAAATTAGTTGTAGAAAGTTTAGTAAAGCACCAAGTAATTGCCACAGGTCTTCTTTTAAGTAAGTAATTTATGATTTTTGATAATCCATCTAGTTCCAAAAACAAATTTAACGTAGAAGGATCGAAATTAGAGCCCAAACGCAATAAAAAGCAAAAATATGATGTAAATGAACTTATTTGAGCCTCAGTAATCTTGTCATCTGACATTGCTGCAAAAAATTCTAGTAAAAATGATTGTTTATCGAAATAAATTAATTTGAGATTGTTTGAGTACTTATGTAAGCATTTTGTGAACCATAGTGTATTGTATGTGGTCTCATCGGATGTCAGTAGTTCATCGATAAAGAATTTCGCAAATGATGTTGAGCAAAATTGTTGAATAATTGATTGATTTGTTAGGAAAAGGCGTATGGTATGCTCGAAATTTAAAGATTCTTGTACAAAAATTGGATATAATTTGCATAATTTCGTTATATATTTTGGAATTAAATTTTCTGAAGGGAATGTATCAGATATAATATAAAGTATTATTAAGCATTTCATGATTATTATCTGAGTTTCTGGTATTTCTTGATCAATAAGAAAATAAGCAGTCAATTTCGGAACAACATCAATAAAAGGTTGAATTTGCCTAGTATCATCAATTTTATTATGAATTTTGATGTTTTTGAGAATGCCTGTGATTTCCTGGCATATTGAGAGTGCGATGAATTGGAGTTCTTTATTATCTTCGAAATTTTCAGTTGATTTGTTAAGAATTTCAACTTTATCTAATAGCTCTTGATCTTTAGTAAGTGCTTGAACAATAGGATCAACTTTGTCGCCAAAAACTTTCGAAATCCAATTAAACATCAATAAAAAATTTAAAGGAGGCTTCCGACCAGAAAGCCTTCTCAATTTTTTGTGATGTTTACACCAAAAATGAGATTCGTTAAGCGTTTTTCTCGTTGAATATTGAGTTTCCCGGATTTTAAGTTATTCATAAAGCTTCTCTATATTATACTCTATCTACTGATATGATTATTTTTGAAAAATCTCTTAAATCGACCTGCACTGAATTTTTTAGGGAAAATTCGAAATTTTATAAGCGTTTTCTGTAACGTTTTTTTACGGAATAAAATCCGAAAAATAATTTTTTGAAGAATCATTTGGGTAGAATACTTATCGAAAATTATATTTATTATAATTTTGGTCGATAAAAATAAGCGGATTCAAAACTGGCAAAAACCCTTTCGGCAATTTGTGGACGATTCCGAACCCCCTCATTTTTGAAATTTAATAAGAAAAAATAGAATCTTTATTAAATATAGATTTTAAAAAACTTGGTTATAAATTACGAAATTTTTAAGTTTTGACAATGAAAATAAGCTCTGTGACCATGTAAATATATCTATGCAAAACGAGAGGTTATGCCATAATTTTTTTTAGTTATCAAATTTTCCTTTTTTTGAGAGAAGTCTCTCAATAATTTGAGAAGAATCTTTGATATAAAGAGATACACATTTGTAGAACGAAGTAAGTGTTTTCCAAACATTTTATATGTTCATCCTGTATAACAATATAAAGCTGCATAGTGCCATCTTGTGCGTTTGCTATTTTATGCATTTTTCATTGAGATAATCCCTCTTCTCGGATGATTTTAACAGTCAACTCAATTTTAAAATGAAGATTTCATCAAAATGATTTCGAAATTCGGATATTGATTATATAAATAGCACTGTTAACATATTTTGGATGAGTAAAAAATACCTTGTTTTGTATGCATTTAGTACACCTTTATTTTTGATTAAAACTATAAAATTTTTATTCCTTATATAATAAATAGTATATGTTACATAAACATGAAATTCAATAGCATTCAATTTTGGATTTTTTAGATTTGGTAAATTTACCAATCAGCAAACAAAATAAAGAAACTTTTTTTGTATCTTCTATGATTAACTTTTGGTACTAAATTTTGCATTAATAAGTAAATTATCTGTATTATTCTGTGAGCACAAGCCCTCAGTTATGCTGGTAGTGAATGATGAATCGTCATTTTGCGAAGAGAACGCGATTATTAAGGTAATTTTGAGAATTGTCTTGAATTATTTAAAATTAAAGTTAATTGAATAGGTAGGATAACTAGCCTTTGCTAAATTTGTATAATTTGACCTTATTCTAGTTGGATCTGAGAATATTTTGCTGAAATAATAAATTATATCGCCGATTTATGAAAATTTCTCTGATGGGACCGACTCGCTGAAACGTATTAGTGTTAATGGTAACTTGTCTGAAATTTCAAATTTTTTTCGAAATCCAAAAAATCACAAACAAAAGCATCAAAATTAGATTTGCATTTAAGGTTTTCATTTTTTTTTGGAAAATAAAAATATTTTTTTCCCCAATAAAGTTTATTTTTACTTTTGAGAGGAATAGAAACGTTATTTTGGAATTTTGAAACGACAGAAATGTTCCATTTTTAATATAGATTCTAAAATGGGGTCAAATTTTTGATTGAACCGTTATCCATTGAAAAACCTCGATTTTAAAATGTTATTCCAAAATATTCATCTAATGATATAGTATATATTTATTAATTATTACTTTTTATTCAATTTTCACTTTTGGCGGGATTTCATTTTTTTTTGTTGTATGGGCCATATTGTTCACCCAAAACGGAAAACAAAGGCAATGCATAACATTTTACTCCACGAACGTCGTCGACTCTCAGCGCGACAGATGCTTGGTGCTTGCATAATGACCGGAATGCCATATACAAAAGGTGCTCGCTTTCTTTCTCTTTGTGGAACTAAGCCCCCTGTGAAGAGTGGTGTCATGAGACAACAGAGATTTTGTGACGATAAGATTAGAAGACTTAAAAGTATTTCCCTAATGCTGTCGAGAAAGTCCTTCAGTGGTTACTTATCCATTGATGCAAGATGGACGCACAGGCGAAACTCGCCAAGTTGTACAGTAACTGCGCTCGATGCTGTCACAAAAAGAGTTCTTGCATGCGTGAACATCAACCATATTGGTGGAAACAGACAGCATGCTCAGTATTCCGGAGCTTCCAACAATATGGAAAGTGCTGGAACTCGAATCATCTTGAAGCAATTAAAGAAATACAATATCTTGAAAGATGTTAAAGAGATTATTAAAGACCGAGATAACAAAAGTGTCTCTGTCTTTAAAGAATTTGGCGTCTCTCATCTTGAAAGATTCGATCCAGGTCATGTATCAAAAAATATCTCAAAAGATTTTACAAAGTTCTCAGCTTCTCATAAGACAGTTGAAGTTTTCAACGACAAGACTCAGAAGATTGAAAAAATAGAGAGACCTTTCTGGGGTCTGAATGCAAGCCTAAGTATGTGGCTTTGGTCATGTTTTGCCGAAGAAAATATTGACAAACGTACGAAAATGTGGGAGAATTGTGTCTACCATTACGTAGGCAATCATTCTTTTTGCGAACCGCACAATTACAAATGCTTTGAATGGCAAAAAGGTGTCAATTCGATCCAACTTCAATTCATGCTCTATGACTGGGTTCACAAATGGACACCCATAGTTTCCAAAGTTTCTTCCATTGGATCTACCTGCATGAATGAAGCGTTTAACTCCAAAATTGCATGCTATTTGGACAAATCAAGAGCCTGGAAGAACATTAACATTAGAGTTAACGTTGCAATCTTAGAATGGAATGATCCAGAGCATTTTCTCGGAGATATACAAAAAGCATTACATCTTTCCCCACTTCCAGAAGATTGTGTCAAATCATTTGAAGAGAATTGTTACTCCAAAATGATATTGAAACAAAAAACTGTTACAAAAGGTTCTAAAAAACAGAACAAATACAAAAAATTCATTCAGAGTGTACCAGGAGGAGATTATCAAGTTTTCAAGTCCGAATGGGAATCAGAAGACGAAGACATTGATGACTTTGATTAACGAAAATTACATTTTATTTATTGTTTTTGTTTTTAATTAAATTATTATTATGCTCATTTTCTTATTTTGATTTTTTCTCATTATGAAATAAATAATTTATTAATGCATTTATCCAATAATTATGCTATGATATTTTTATGCCTTATTTCATTTCTCTTATATTTGATAATCTGGTAAAATATAGTTCAGACTATAATCATTTTAGATTATTGATATATTTATATAGGTTAGAATAAAATTAGTTTCATTTTCTACTTTTATTTTAAATTAATAATTTATAATATCAAATATTATGGCGTAACCTCTCCTTTAAAATATAGATATATATAGGCCTATAGAGTTTATTGGCACTCTCAAAACTCTAGAATTTTGAGTTTACTATAACCTTAATCAGATCAAATTTTGATTTATGATTTTTAATTTATATTTTATTTAAATTACTAATATCATAAACTAATTACACGATTGATCATAAAATAAAATTGGAAATAAAATTTGTTTCTATTTGGCCGACACAAGTATGTAAGCATACTCATTGCTGAACATAAGATATAAATTGCAATTGAATTTTAATTTTCATTTTGGCTTCTGATGATCAGAAGATCAGCAAAGTCTTTCTTCGCTTGAGGAATTCAATAGCTCCCAATCTTACGAAAGGGAGCTATAGAACTCCTTAAATCCTCTCATCATTTTGAGTTAAATTTTCAAATTTCTCCATTTTATGTGATTTTTTTCCATTAACGAAGCATCTTGCATCTTGTGCAATCCAATGTTTGTCACCAAGGAACTGCGCACCTTCTGTGGGTTGAAAATCAGCCTGTCAATTTTTGATAAATTTATTAACCATTCGATTTATCTATAACAATATAAGATTTTGAGGTCTTGTTGACAAAGTTTTTTCACCAGGTGATATCAAATGAAGCTTTAATTCGTTTGTCACTCGCGAAAAATCAAGAGAATCTGTATAAGTGCAGTTTTTTCTGAAGTAACAAATACAATAATTAAATTTAATTGTATATATGCGATCAGAAATAAAATAACTTATGAAGGCATTGAGAAAAAAAATCATGTCCATTTTTACAAACATTATTTAATTCAGAAACGACCCAAAACGGATTGAAGTATAGAAAGCTTATTATTAAAGCTATAATTATTATCACAATAACGAAATAAGGAATGAATGAATTTGCTTGACCGTATAATTTAGTTCTTCCGCCATATGATCTTAAGAGATTCTGAATTTTGTTCGCCTTTTGTGAAATATCAAGAGGATCAATAGCCTCTTTCTCACGATGAATTGCGACATCAAGAGGTGTCATTCCAAATCCATTTAAATCATTTATATTGGCACCATGAGAAATTAACATTTCCGCGATTTCGCTATTCAACTCAAATGATGCGACATGTAGAGGTGAATCCAATCGGTGATTTTTGGCATTGATATCTGCACCAATCGACAGAAGAAGTTCAATCAAATCATTGACTTTTCTTCCCTTATCAAAAGAATTAATATAATCTTCACTTAATTTTACAAAATACGTATGATTATTAACTATTTCCCTTAATCCTTTATTATAATGGGTTATGGCATGATGAATAACATTATTCCCACGCGTATCTTGTATATTGATGTTTGCACCACGTGATATCAGAAGTTCAACAATTTCCTTATAATTCATTTCTGATGCAATCATAAGAGGGGTTAAGTGCACAAAGTTCATTTGATCATTTATATTTAAACCGTGTGATATTAGCATATCAACCACTTTAATATTATTATTCAAGCATGCAATATGAAGCATTGTAAGTTGTAGTCCAGAATCTCTGATATTGATGTTGGCCCAGTTTGAAATAAGTAACTCCACAATAGCTGTTTTGTTTTCAAATATAAAAATATTTGTGAATCGAGTTTGATTTCTATTAGGATTGTATTTATTTCATTTTATGATTTAGAAGATCCTTAGAAATGTTGTGTGAGAAGTTATTACCGCTGGTTACTTTGTAAATCATTGACATTTGAATCAATTAAAATTTTAATTTTCAAGAATCCATCAAAAATGTCAAGTAATTTACATATGATTAATAAATGATGCGTGATCGAGAAATGTTTAACAGTTTATTTAATTAAACAATATTAAAAAAAATACATAAAAGATCATAATCTTGAAGATGAAACAAAACTAATCATCTTACATCCAAATCCAGCGACATTGAGGGGGATGAGATAAGTGAATAGTGCAATATTTCCACTACAATCGTAACAAAATTGAATTCTTTGAAATTCTTAAGATTGATATGATTGGATGATGTTAAAAAATATTTATATGCTTTTTGATTGGCAATTTTATGAATACAAATATAAAAAACGATGTTCATATAAGATCATTTTTCAGAGTTGACTCACCTTCTAGTGTGAGTTCATCTGGTGTTTCGTCTTTTGCAAGTAAAACTAATATAAATCCAAGGGAGTAATATTGGAAGAATGAAGAAATAATATGAATTCCCTCAATAATATAATAATACTCCGTATTATTAAATTGAAATAATCTAAAGTATAGAGATTTCTCATATACAGATGAAATTAAATAGATGCTGTGTCCTAGACAGCTCATAAAAATTAGGAATTTGAGCTTCTTTCTTTTTGATTTTGCTATGTATTCAATAATTTCTGGAAATAATAAATAAAAATAAACAAGATAAATTCCTAATGCAGTTATTAAGTTTGAGGTTCTATTAAGGATGGGAAGGATGGGCACTCATAGGCTCCTGACAGCATAAAAATGTTATTATCTCACAATATAAAAGGAATCATAGGAATCTACAACTATATCTATATTGTTGGAAGACTTCTTAATGTATCATCCATATAAGTTATATCAATAACTCCATTATGTTATATGATTGTAATCATATTTTCGTTTCATGTTCAAAAACATTAAAATCATACTAACTATATGAGTATTATATTTAGGAAGCTGATATATAGATATGATAAAATGCTAGGTTTTGTGTTTAAGAATATATACTTATCTTTTAGAAAATAATACTTTTATAAAAAATTATATCTTATATAATCTAAAAATTTTGGACAATTAAAAAACATTAATTAAAAATAGAAGGTGAAAGTGTTTATTCAAAGAAGGTGCAAGATTATGATGTTTTGAGGGTGAAATAAATTTAATAATTATTTATGTGATTTAAGAGTAATACGAGCATCGGTAGCTTGAAGACCTCTCTTTATAGCTCTTAATGCCGCAAACTTTTTTTGAACTTGCTTTGAATTTTTGAATGCTTTGATTAAATCTTTTGTTGTATCATACATTCTGAAATATCTGTTCATCATTTCTGGCATTGTTAGTAAATTTAACCTGTATCTTATTGCTACAATCGTTTCAAACATACTTTCATTGAAATGCAATATTGTGACTGCCATCCTAATTGGCCAAGAAGCATGCCAATTAATATTTTTATTAGCAAGCATTGCTTTGATATGGTTTATCGATTCAACTACTTGAGTTGAATGAATCTTTTTTACCATATCAAAGATTTTTACGGTATCTTCGAGGAATTTTTTAAGTGTTTTTATAGCAGTTTTATTTTTTGCATATTTCCATGGTTTAATCATCTTGCATTTTTCAGGATCTGGACAAAATTTATGATTTCCGGCATAATGTTTAGCGGAATTCAACCATAAAAACTTCTTTGTTTTAATTGACATATGTGTGTCATTGAGAAGTTGCCTAAGCCAACGCAATAAATTCTTTGAAATGCTAGATAAGATTCTGAATTCTGGCAGTTTGAGCTTTTTCTGTATATTGTTAAGAAAATGTCCAGGATCTCTGTATTCTCTGATACCTTTGAACGTATTTTTGATTGTAGAAACAATTTTGACATCGCCATCATGCACAAAAAAATTTACACGTTTTTCATTATTCCAACGCTTCAGCATTCTTTTTAAGCCTTCAAATTCCATTTCATTTGATTTTCCGTTGAAATTACCTTTGAAATTTTTAAAAGATTTAGATATCACTTCCCAATCTACAATTTTTTTGAGTTTCTCTTCTACAAATTGTACATAGCAAAACATTGCATTTCTTCTCTGACTCCAAGAACCGTCAAACAAAAGTCCCGAACATTTTCTCATTCGAGATTTCCAATAATTAACAGATTCTCTGGCAACTTCTATGATAACACGACCAACCTTTTCTTGGACTCGATGAAATGTAGCTTCTGACGGAACTTTGATGTTATTCAGCATGAATTGAAATTCTGATTGGCAAAATGTAGCGCCGCTCAATAATACAGATAGCACAAATTCAACAGTGTTGACGACATATGGCTCTACCCTATTTTTCGCGCTTTGAACTAAGTTCTTTATACGCTTTGCAACTGCTTTTGTTCGCCGCGGCATGAAAAATGAAGAATAACTTGACGGTTTCTTGAACAAATGGTCGCACATTCAAATATTGTGATGTACGATCAGGATAAAAGAATGTTGTTGCCGTGAATTTAGAAAATAGCAAAATTTCAATTTACGCAATCGAGATATAACTTGATCGTTTGAGCGATAACCATGGCACCCATAGTATTAATGAAAGTACTCATACTTACAATTATTTTCTCCCATAGGAATATTGTTCAATATACTTCACCTATAGAGGAAATCTCGAAATAAAATCGAATTTTTTCAAAAATTACAAAAATCAATTTTTTACAAAGATGTTCGAAAAATAACATTATATACGCATCAAATCAAAGCATTATATGGAGCATTATAATTCTATATATGATTGTCCATCTTGCTGTTGTGCTATTTTTTTTAAACAATAATTTCATTGTTGAAATTAAATTTGCAATTTCAGTAAAAATTGCGACCCATCATTTTGAATATAATTGAATTAATACATTTATTGTAAGAATATTATATACCAAATATTAGACTTCCACATGAATCCTGGTATGATATTATAAGTATTGCAAAATTAGAAAAAAATATGCTCATGATATACTAAAATTCATGTTTCAAGGTTAACTTATAAATAAAATAAGTTCGAGAAATGCATCACTAAATATTTGAGCTTGTGCACTATAATGCTATATAATAGTCTTCACTGTTTTTAAAATATTGACTTTGCTAGACTTGATTTTTTTCATCACCCTAATGAGTGCCCATCCTTAACAAATTTAATAGAGTTTTCATCAAGAAACATTAGACATGTAGCTAAAGCAGAAAGACATAGATATATAATTTTTAATGTCGTGTAAAAATAGCAGAGAAATCTTGAAAATTTTAAGCTTTGTGTAATAGCATATGTGGAGAATGTTTGAAAAGATGAGGATATAACATTAATTGTCTTGAAAAGAAGGATAAAATAATCGAAATAATTCAAATGTTGAATGATTAAAATTAGATAATAGAATCTGAATATAATATAGGGTGTCCAAAGGTGTGTTTAGCACAAACCTGAATACTGCGAATAGAAATAAACAAGTTACATATATATAAAGTTTATTTAAATATAATCACCATTGGATTCAATCACGCGTTCGCAGCGATCGATCCGGGCTTCAAAGACACGCTTTAAATCATCATGAGAAAATTGCTCAAATTGCTCTCTTACAAAATTTTCAAGATCATCTGGACTCGCGAATTCGCGTCCTTCAGCTCTCTTTTTTAGCGTGCCGAATAAATAAAAGTCAGAGGGTGCAATATCAGGTGAATAAATTGGGTTTGGAACAACTTTGACATTGTTTTCCACCAAGTAATTCATTACCTTATGACTTTTGTGAACTCTTGAATTATCAAAATGAATTGCAAACTTTTGTTTTTGTTGTTTGGATTTCTCAAACTCATCAGAATTGATAATTTGAGTAAGAACATTGTCAATTAGATACTGAGCATTCATCGTATTAGGTTTTTGAAGAATATCAATTGCGATGATGCCATTCACGCCCCAAAAAACCGACAACATCATCATTGGTGTGTCAATTTTTTTCTTCGGGAATGTTTGCGGATTTTCATCCTTCGGGATCCACATGATTTTGGCTTCTGTTGCATATTGAAACCAAGACTCGTCCCCTGTTACTAAAAAGCGAAATTTCTTGGATTGATACGCACCCAATATAGAGAGGAGCTCTTTCGAAGATTGGACTCTAGATTTTTTTTGAACTGAATTAAGGTTGTGCGGAACCCAACGTGTATACGCTAGTTTGTAGTTCAAATAATTGTGCAGATAATAACTGACTGTTGTACGTGGTATCTTTGTCATCTCTCTATCCTTCTGAGTGATGCTCTTGGGTCTTCATCTAGCGCTTGAAGAATTGCTTTGATTTTTCTTTGATCCGGCGATTTTTTGTCAATTTTTATGATGGGCGCCTTTTTGTTCATGAAGTGATACATCCTAACATGATACGTTACAGTGGAATAGCTAGGAGCATCCATACCGAAGCATTTTACCAATGTCTCGTAGATTTTTTTACAGTCTTTGCATTTTTTTGCAAGAGCGAGGATGTTTTCTTTATGATTCATTAAAAAAATGAAAAAAATCCCGCCAAAATTTCCCGCGAAACCGCCTCTTGTCTCAAAATTCATTTTATATCCCGGCATGGCGCCAAAATACAACATACTCATCATATACATATATTCATATTTTTTATTATATATTTATAATCAGCATATATCTCCTTTAATAGTCTCATATAGAGCGCTGTGCTAAACGCACCCTTGGACACCCTATATTATTCTCTTCTAGATATTTATATTTAAAAATAAACTGAGTGAAACAATAAGTGAGTTTTACGACTATAATTGAAATTAAGATTCCTGCACCTAACAAATTTTGACGCTTTATAGTTAAGATTTGTACACGAAACAGGTAAAATATAAAGAACATGAATGGAATACATAAAATAAAATAAAAAATTGTCACAACATAAAGCATTGACATGTCGCAAAGGTTATTTCGAACAAAATGGCAGTGATTGATCTTTGAAATGTAACTGTTGTATTTGTAAATATTGTTTATGAAGTGAGAGCTCAATGTTTCTGAAAGTATTGAAAAGTGATCAGATTTACGATAAAAGATTCAACACACCTGTAATTGTTTAATTTTTAGAAGAGAGAGTGTTTCATAATTGTTATGTAATTTCATTGTTATATTAGATTGTTCCACATTTCATGTAAGATTTAATTGGTTTCTGAAATTTCTGAAATTTGTTCATTCAGAAATGGTAAATGATGACAAACTAAAGTTTCCTTAAGGCTGTAGTACCATCACGTTTTTTCATGTATCGCTATTAAACTTGGAGTAAATATCAACGAAATAGATGTAAAAAGAAAAACACCTCTTCATTATACGGCTCCTTTTGTCAAAAAGATACAATCAAATTTTTTGACAAATGAAAAGGAATTATTGGAGAATCGGCACTTCATTTTGCAAGGAGTCATAATAGTAAAGAACTAATTGAGCTTTATCTTTCACATGATTCTTTCCAGAGTGAACGTGTATATCTTCATAAGGCAACATATTTCGATAGCATTACATAAAAAAATTGAGCAGTTTGGTCGACCATTTTCGGGATTGTTACCCCTGTATACATGTGTATATGGGGCTTCTAATCCTGAGACAAACGGAACTCTTTAACCAAAACCTTATGGTGAGTAGTTAAATTGTTCCTACAATTCTTAATTTCAGAGTTTTTTTTTATTTCTATTTAATTTAACAGTTAAATTATCATTTCAAATGGTTTTCATAAGTTATTTGTTATGAAGAATACTAAAAGCAAGTATCATTTGAATTTAAAAAAGTTAAAAACAAAAATTTTATTCTAACAAAACTTTAAACATATTTCTCGACTTGATGCCTTGGTCAACAAGTGGTACATTACGAAGAAGTTCGTTGTTAATACCAAAAATGATCTTATAAGGAATAAGCGAATCATCTTTTTCATACATATTTTCTTGTCCTTCTACAATAGTATAAATAGCGTTTGCGTCTTCATTGAGATTGCACTTACGCATAACTTTTTTGTTATTTGGTAATAAGATTGCCATTTGTACGCCATCAGCTGGTTCTGGTGGTAACAACTGCAACTTCTCCATATTTTCGCGCTTTGTTTGAATTGAGTTCGACTGATTTACGTTGTCGTTGTAATTTTGTTTGAGTTCTTCTAATCTTTGTTTATCTTCCTGTTCTTGCTTGAGTAACTGCTCAGCTTCGAGCTTTTCGAACTTAGACTCTAATGAATCCTTAATAACCTTGTCTGTAGCATGCTCATCGTCGCCATCCCATACGTATGTCTTTGGAAAATCGTTATTCTTTTTAACTTCTTTCTCCTTCTTCTCTTCTTCCTCTTCTAAGGTAGTATTAACATTATATTTCTGATCACAGAAACAAGCAGGGTTATATACGTAATCTGTGTTTCCTTTCTCGCGTTTTGCTTTGATTCTTTTTGATTCTTCAATAATTCTGTCTAATTCTTCCTGCTCTGGATCCTTCACTTCCTCTTTCTTTTCTGCATCTTTAAGGTAACTCAATGGAGCAAGACCGGCATCAATTAAAAATAAACGTGTTTTCTTAAAATCTTCTTCTGGCATATTCATCATAACTGCTGTTGGAATATTAGCATCTCTAAATGCATCTACCCATTGCCAACGATCCGACATTATATCTTTTTTGTATAATGATTGTCAACCGTAAAATCTCAAATTGAGTGTATAAGTGTCCGGGCACTTTGCACTTTACAAAAAATTTTGAATACTTAAATAGTCATCTAAATTTTTCGATATTTTAAGATTAACTTTATGGTTATTAATCCGAATTCATCAAAATTTTGTCGGCTATCTTATCAATAATTCGAGAATTTAATCCGAAATCATATAATTCGTAGATATCTGATGTGTAAATGATATGTTGAGATCAATTCATAAAAATTATAAAAAATAGAGAAAATATTGAAAATAATATTTTTATTTGATGCGAATTATTTCATTAAATGCTAATGTATGGCTAGTATGTAACTATTTATGTGGATATCGTTTTATGATTTTTGTATTACATGGTTATATAAACAATATCATACATAAAGTATATAAATCTGCATGAATTTCAGTGGATAAAGTCATTTGACAGCATTCTTACGATCTACTTGTATCAGTCATTTATTAAGCACACCTTAATATCTGCTTCTATTTGAAATTCAGATTTAATGTTTTGAATATTTTCAATTGTTTAGCTGACAATTTCAATATCGCATCATCAAACATGATATAAATCAAATTATGCACTTCTTTATTAAGGTTGATGAGGTTCCAAAATTTCAATCTGTTCGGAAAGATATTTCTCAAGAATTTCATCTTTCTTATGTCGAGAGATGGTTGATAACTATTTTGCATTCAAATCCGAAAATTTCAATTCTTTTTGGGGATGTTTGATCCCTGGTGCACTGCTGAGGAAACTAAACCTGAGAATCGGTTGAAAAGAGAATTAAAGGATTCAAAAGAGCTCAGGGGTGTTACACAAGCACTCAGAGAGTTCCAGAGAGCATCAAATCAGTCAGATAAAATCCGATTATACCTAAATTTCTTATCTTTGTTCGAAAATTTCCTAGTAGGTGGACAAAATGAAAGTATATTAGCTCATGTGATACCGAATACCTTCCCGAAAATTGTTGATTATGGAGATATGGCATCTCAATCCATACCTACATTAGTCCAAACCCTTAGATTATTAACGACTTCATTCAAAATCACAATTTTTACACCACGCGCATCTAAAATGATAAAATTAATAAACGCAACATGTAAATACTCGATGCAACAACCAAAGATCATGCAAATAGGCAAAGAATTATTCTCTCGATTATTTTCTATACCTGAGTTTGTTATTGATTACGGAAATAGCGATGGATATGTCTCTTATTTACAGACAATATTGTGTTCTCAAATCAATACTCAGATTATTGAATCATCGATGGAATTTTTGATAGATACACCTCCTCAGACCGTTTTCGGAAAAATTGATCCAACAAATTTATTTACAGCTTTCTTTTCTTGCGCTACATCAGATTTGATACCGAAAGCAAACATGATTTACTGTGTGCAGCTTATTTACAAAGTAATATTATACGGATCGCAGTCAAATCAAGAAATAATTACAAAAACTTTTGATTCAAACGTACTTTTAGCCTACGACAAGATAATTGATGAAATAAACAGTCTCAAAAATAGTAGCTACTCCTCCCTTAATATTAGACTACAACTTCTTGAAATTGCTTTCAAATTATATCCATCTATCCTTGTAGAGCTTTTTGGAGCCATTTTCAAGTATATTTCGCTATATCCTGCTGAATCCGTTGAAACTTATGAATCAATTTTCTCTAAAATTGTTCCATTGATAAATTCAAATTCGATATCTTATCAAGACTTGCTTGAAACGAGTTTTTTAAACGCGTTCGCTAAGTATATACCTACACAGATACTTGCATCCATACTAACTTCAAACCAATCCTTTTCTGTAGTACTGATATCAGTTTTTTCACTTCCGAAAGCATGCAGACATCATTCAGAAGTATTCAAATGCATTCTAAAGACTGCGAAATACGTTAATTTTACAGAAATTCTTTTTCCTTTGAGCAGTGCTCTATTGAATGCGGCACATTGCTCCAAAACCATTACAGAACTACTTAACGAAGCTTATGATACAAAGAACGTTTCATTGTTCTCCATTTTACAGTCCGCTTTCGTTAAAATTCCAAATATTGCAACGAATTTTATCAAAGCTGATGGTTTGAACTGGTTAGAGAAGTCATTTAAGGCTGGTTTAATTACAATAGATTTATATGCGGCAACTCTAGGCAATTTGGTCATTTTTCGGAGATATGATGAGATCGATGACTTCATTTGGAACTTAGAAAAGGACCATCCTCTATTTTCTCTGTCAGAAGAAACCCTCGAGACCATAGTTTTCGGAATGAATTCTGCAAATCATAGGCCAATAAGAGTTTATTCACTACTTCTCAAAATTAATCACATAAATTACTTGGATCCTTACAATGCATGGATTTTAGGTAATTGCTACTTAGGTCGCTACCTAAAAGAAGGCAAAAATATTTTTGATTTTCCATATATCAAAGAAGTTGCCAACAGATTTTTACATACTACGTACATTCCTTATCTCCTAGAGAAGCCCTTTGACCTTCAGCCCTTCGCATCCCCTGATTATGACCATTTCCCTTTATTTCAGTTCTACCAAGGTCAGGACACCCTAAAAATTACTAGACCATTCAAATGTATATCGTTTTGGATCAAGTTCTACGATGAATTCGATCGCAAAACTGATTTTTTCCAAACAAATAATTTGACATTATCTGCATTTACGGGCCAAATCATCATTAACTCTGATGGAAAGCAGAAGCAGATTGATGCTGATACAACGCAATGGAGTTTTATATATATTAGCACTGAAGATTTTTTATTTTCTTCTTCATTTAACGTTTCTATACAAGGAAATGTAGTTTACACTGCTCAGAAGCCAGAAAAAGGAGACTTTACCTTTGCATCCTTTGGGTTTACCAGTTCAAATTTGATGTTTATTGGACCTGCGATCAGATTATTCAAAAACATGCCCGAGAAGATACCAGAATTATTCAAGAATGGACCTGATTTCATCGATTCCATTGAAGCTTTCAGGGTAGAAACCGTATTTACCCCTTATTTCTTCACAACTCCTTATTCTACTATTCCAAACTCATCAATGTCGAAGAAATGTACGATCCCGCCAACATGTGTAGCTGTTCCTTACTTCGGATTCCCTCTCCATTTCATTTCTATGCGTAAAAACAGCGGATTGGTCAATACATTGTATACTGCTGAGACGCAATACGAGTTCGACTCGTTATTTGTGACATTACTAAACATCAACGACCTGATTATGTTCAGTTCCAGTCGATTATGGAAGAAAATTTTGATGCCTCTCAAAAAAATGAAGAAATTCGCAACAAAAGAGATCTTCTTGAAAGCTTTGAGCTCAGTGGCCGAACACCATCACAGAGAAAGGCTCTTATCTTCAATTTTATTCGATCATGATATGTGGCTACTCGTAGACAACGAAATCTTAGTTCCTGTCATCTTCGAATATTTCTCTAATACAGATTGGCACATGATAGAGAACTTTGAGCTCTTTTTGGCCACAGTAATTTTAGCAAATCCTAAATCTAAGATAATTATTGACACAATCTTACAGAATTACAAAGTTTTACCACATATGTTAAAGTTTATAGTCACAATGTTCAAGATTTCCCACGTTTTGAATGCAGAAAAAATTACATGGGAATTATTAACAGCAAGAGACGAAAGTCCGCTCCAGAAAACCATTATTAACTGCTTATATGACTTCACGAATGCATATACTTTCAAAGAAGTCTCTTCGCACTTATCATTTAAAAAGATTTTATCTTTAATGTTGGTAAGTGTCGATGATTTGACCTTAAAACTACTTAAATTCGCAGTTAAAATGGAATCCATACAGAAGAACTTTGTAGAAGTTAGTGATATCCTTATGCATCGCATCACATTGTTGTCAAACCACTACGAAACATGGGAATACGTATTAAGTCTTACTACCGGATCCACGGAATTATCAACAGACAAACCCGTGGACGTCAAATACCTTCCTCTCCTTCTATCCCTTGTTTGGTCGATGAGTTTGTGTTTCGCTCATTCATTCACTTACAAAAAAGTTGAATCCGAAAAATTGACAAAATTTGACAATATTTACAATTTCTTCATATGTTTGTTGCAGAACAACCTTTCAGCGATGCTTGACAATCCATTATGTGTCACTTTGCTTACAAGTTGGTTCCCTTTAGTCCTTAGTTATCCATATTTACTGAGATCGATGATTGACAACTCGGAAAATTTGCCACACGATTTAGTTCAGATTTCGGAACTTTCTGAAGCCCAAGATCCTACATGGAGTGGCAAAGACTTGATCATAAAGAACCTGAAAGTCCCTCCATGTCCTCCTTTCCTTCCTCCCGCGATATTCACGGTTGAAATGATGTCTTACATTTTGAGAAACAACGGTTTTGACTTCACAACGACAGAAGAGATTGACCAAGAAGGAGTAAGTAAATGGTTGAACACTAGTCCACTTACGAAGCTCTTAATCAACTCCATTTTCGCTTCTAATAATTATAATCAGATGATTTCGATATTTAATGCGATTTTCTTCAGTTTTCCTTTCTATACTAGAAGCAGATCGACATTTACTGTTCATGTCCTGATGTACATATTACTTGAGAGATTCCCTGTCTACTATACACAACAGTTTCCTTTGCCTCAGTTTCTGAGATTCGTTCAATATTTCGTGAATCAAAAACTTTTCCAAAATTCAATCACGAAATTCGTTGAAAAATTCTTGGACGCATTGGAAACAGTTAGTGGAAATAACAGAGAACTTCAAAAGTGTTCATTGACAATCAACGCTATTTTACTTGATATAATCATTTATTCGTCACCAAACAATTATCCAAAAATCATTGAAAGTTTGTCAATTCACATCAAGTTAATTAGTGCTGTAATCAATCAGAAATCAATGCAGAAGACATGGGAATACGCATTGTCATTGTTAGGAACAGCAGACAGCCAAATCTTTGATAACTTGGTTGACGGTTTCGGTGAAAATTGTTTGTCAAAAGACAAAACTGCAATTTGCCAACTTTTGAAACAAAAGAAATTTGAATTGAACCATAATTTATTCGATTCTTGTCTCAATGAATGGATCAACAACGCGAAGTGCTTTGCAGACGAATGCTCGCAGATATCAAAAGAGATTTCTAGCTGCAGAGGCACGTTTATGAACGATTTCATGAATTTGTCACGAAGACAAAACAAATTCAAATACGAAAGTGACTGCAGACAATACTTAACGGCCCATCTTTTCTCGAAAGAACTCATGAGATTGGACACAACATTCAAACTCAGTGAAGATTACATGCACTGGAGACAGTTTATCACTGATATCCGTGTAAACAACGCTTTCGTTTCGAATTTCAGTCCAAAAACTTTTCATTTGTGTCCCCGCGCATTTCCGTTTGCTCCCCCTCGATTAGTTTCTCCGTCACCTTTTGAAATGACAGATATTTCTAAGCCGTATCGTGATTTTAAGTCTCTTGTGTTAGATTTCTTCATGGAAAACAACAAAGAGCTCTACAAGAAGACGTATTCAGAAGATGTCTCTTTGCGCGAGATTTTCCTCAAAGTTCAAAAACAAAAATACGGAGACGCAATCGGAATTTTGTCATGTAAATTACAACGATATGGAATGACGATAAAAACGGTTTTATTTGTATTTCACAGTTGTATTATGTTATTAACATATGCTACATTAACTGATAAAGAGGAAATACAATTAATAACACGTTTGGATGAGAAAGAACTCCATATTTTCCTTGAAAGTGTTTATTTAGGACATTGGGGGCAAACTTCTTTGTTTGGATCTCACATTTTGATCATTGTTCCTATGGAACAAATGATTTACGCGAGACAACATTCCAACAAAGAAATCGAAATGTGGACATTCGAAAACGGAAATTTCATTTTGCACATGAAAAATAACAACATTGCAAAAGTTTTGCCACTTTTGGAAAGATACTCCGAAAAAGCCTTCAAACAGCTCAGCGGATATCAATTCCTCTTCAAGACAACAAATGTCAAAAGAGCTCATTCCCAATGGTCTTCTTCTTTCTTGTCAACTGACCAATTTTTGTTGGTCATGAATGGCTTGGCAAGTCGTTCTTTTGTTGACTTGGAGAACTATCCCTTCTTCCCACACGTGACACTCTCAAACTGTGGAAGAAGAAGACTCAGTTTGATCGACGCAAATCGTCCTCCAAACTCTGATTCGACTCTCGAAATTTTACATAACTTGTTGCCATTCACTTATTTGTATAAAAGTGACAAACAAAATTTGATTGAAGATTGTCATGAAATTCCAGCAACGATGTTTTATGTCCCTGAATTCTATGAGGACATGAATGGACTTGGAACAAAGATTCCTACAGGAGATTCCCTTCCTTCTCCTTATTGCCAAACATTGAGAGATGCAATCGAAGCTGAAAAATTCAATCAAAATTTGATGAATTGGGTTTCGAGAATGTTCAACATTTTCCCAAGTTCAAGAAGGAATTCTTACACAGAACTCACAAACGAAGACAACGAAAGAGTCTCCCAAAACCACTCAAACATCGCAGATCTCGAATTATTCCACGTTTGTCAGGAAATCAACATCAAACCAAAATCATATCAAACGCTACTTTTCGAGAGAAATACAATCAGAAAGATCAGGAATTTGAGTGCAAGATTGGAAGCTTCGAAGCCTTATTTCGTTAAGATCGACAAGAGATCATTAACTTTGTGTTGTTTGAACAAACAAAGTGGTGAAATCTTTTGTTTAAACGTCGATCCACTTTTAGTTTTCTCTTGTGGATTGAGTTTATCAGTTAACGGAATGTTTTTGGTCGTTGATTTCGAGTTTGGTTTATCCCGTACATATCGAATTTTATACACTGATGGATTGCCAAGTTCGATTCAAATGATTACTGAGTTTTCATGGGGAGGAAGACCGAGTTCATGCATTTCTGGTGTTGATTGGATTGTCGCGACTGCAACAGAAAATCACATTTTCATTTGGGAAATTTTCTCTGCTTCTATTCATTGCGATCTTGAATTCAATGAGAAAATAGAAGGACTTGGAATAGATGAAGAGAATGGAGGAATGTATGTTGCAACAGAACACCAGTGTTTCTATTATTCAATCAATGGAGTTTTGATGTGTAAAGTTCCTTTCGAAGAACACGTTACAGTTTTGTGTCCTCTTCAGTTGCATCCTGCAGATCGAGACAGGACTTGTATTGTTGGCTGCCAGAGCGGCCACATTTACTTGTTAAGCCCAAGAGCAGATGAAATGAGAATAGATACAAAGAAATTGCCAAGTGAACACAAAAGTGCTGTTGACAGAATTGTTTTCCATCCTTCTTTGTGCGAGTTTGTTTCCATTGATAAGAACAAAACAGCTTTCGTATGGAACGCTGTGAATTTGGGAGCCCATCCTCAGGAAGCTTCTATTTTCACTCATTGTGCAACTTGCGATGGACCGGCTTTAGTAAAATGTTCTAGATGTAATAGGTTTTATTGCAACCGCTGCATGTGTGAAAACACTCGACAGATGTGTAACATGTGTGTTACTTTAATGAAATCATTTTTATTTAGTGATTTCAACTGATTAATTTTTAATTTTTATTATTATATATTTGTAATATAAAGTTTGTTTTTAGTTTTAGTTCTTTATATATGATATTGATTTTTATGAATATGAATCACGCGCGAAATATTATTCACACAACCTTTTCGATCAATAGAATAAAGAAACAGAGTAATGAAACATATCATAAGAATGCAATCTTGATGTATTTTAAAAATATCTATTTTTCTTAATAAGGTCGCCAAAAAAAGTGCGGAAATTAAAAACCGCAGTTTGAGTACTTTCTGAGAGTCTGTTTGTCAGAAAATATACATTTGTAAACTTTCTGACATTAAAATTTTTTTGTCCTTTCAAAGTTTTTGACAATGTCAAAAAGTATACATCGGGGCTCTCAATTTTCCTCTCAAACGGCGGTTTTTTAAAAACGCTCATTTTTTCATCGACCTTATACTCTATGAGTAGGCCTTTTTTTACCTTCATGATTATTGCAGAAATTTTATCGATAGAAATTTTATGATTAATTCATATGAAATTGAATAAATGTAAAGCCTGCGTAGCATAGTGGTTATTGCGTGCGCCTTGTAAGCGCAAGGTCGCCGGTTCAACTCCGGTCGTAGGCAAATATTTTTAATTATTTTTTCCTCATTTCTGCGTAAGTAGAATCGAGGAGCTTTTGATATAATAACACTCTTGTCGAATAAAAAAAATTCATCAATTGATTTTATGAATTGAAATCTTATCTGAGAATTTTGAATGATCATATGATAATTTTGGTATTTTTCTCCTACAGCAAAGACATTTTAATTTATATGGTATATATGGGCGCTGGCTGAACCATTAGGTGTCTCCACAGGGCTCAAAGAAAATAATGTGGCAAATAGGAGAAAAAAAAAGAAATAAAAATATTTGCCTACGACCGGAGTTGAACCGGCGACCTTGCGCTTACAAGGCGCACGCAATAACCACTATGCTACGCAGGCTTTACATTTATTCAATTTCATATGAATTAATCATAAAATTTCTATCGATAAAATTTCTGCAATAATCATGAAGGTAAAAAAAGGCCTACTCATAGAGTACCTTAAGAAAAATAGATTTTCCATGAATAACAAAGCCAGTACTCAATTTTATCAATGAAATTTCCAAAATTCACATTACGTGATCTTCAAAACAGCCAAAAAAATATGAAAAGAAAAACCTACTTTAATAAATAAATAAGCCTACTTAGCTGGAGCAGCTGGTGCTGGAGCTGGTGTTGATGGTGTGATAGATGTGTCTGGATACTTAGCAGCAAGTGTGTTGAGGTTATAGTTCTGGCCAACTATGATAAGTCTCTGGTGAGCAGCAGCAAATGCAGCATTGTAGTACTGGAATGCTTCAAAGATTGTTGCATACTCAGCTGGAGCCTTGGCAATGAAGGCATTAGCCTTCTCCATGAACTCCTGGTCAAACTTGATGAATTCCTTGCGGTGCTCTTCAGCCTTTGTCTCATATTCGGCTGTTGGCTTGCCCTTTTCTTGGCGAGACTTGACTTCCTTCTCATCGTTGAGGAGGAGGACGTGGAACTTGTTTCTCTCCTCTTCTGTGGTGTAAATGACCTTGAGTTCAGCAAGAAGGACATTGACCTTCTCTGTGACATGCTGTGGAAGGTATGTATCGGAAAGGTTGAGAGCCTCTGTGGCAAGGTTTGTGTTGCACTGGAGGTTTGTGGCAGTTGCAGCCTGATTTGGTTCGCCCATTGGGAAGAGGGCGGCCATCTTGATGGAAACTTGTCTTGAAACATCACCATACTTCTTGATGGACTTAGCATATGTCTTGAGTTCTTCTAAAAGAGCGTCAAGGCGTTCTTTATGAGACTTGATGGTATTGAAAGTGTTTGTGAAGATTTCAGTCTCTTCTGTCTTAGCTGTGCCTGTAGCACGCTCGATTGAGTTCATGCCGAGTGTGACGGATTCCTTTGTCTTTGCCCAGAATGCTTTCATTCTAAAAAACGAACTCAATTTCATTATCAGTTCACTTCTGATATAAAATAAAAGAAAAAATAAATTGAATTCATCTCAAAATTTGTCTTTATATATTTTGTGTTATAAATGATGTATGTACTTAAAAGCATATGTTGCTATTTGTTTGACGATAAAATTGATAAGAGTATTTTTGAAAATAAAATTTTGCTAGTCAGGTCTAGACAATTTTCTCTGTATCTACAAATTAATCTCAGATAGTAAGGGTTTCGTTTTGCGAAAAAAACGTACAATACGCAATTTCGCTAAAAAACATTTAGCTAGCAATTTCGACCTTTGACTCCACTCAAGACGTCACTTTTTTAATTTTGCGGTATCATATTTTTGGAAAATCTTTATGAATATTATATAAAAAGTCTCTTTAATATCTATATTTCATATTTTTATCGATTTTTAAAGTTTTTGCGAAAAGTATTCAATTATTTTTGCTATTTGGTCGGGTAAATGTCAGATTTGCGACATTTTCTGATATGATATTCAGATTCTACGTTGATAATAATGCTTATAGAACCCTCTTGCTATTGTGTCAAAATTGCGAAACCGATAGCAAAAATATCTCGCAATATCAAAATTGAGATATTGAGTGAATTATGCATTATAGAGATTAAAAATCTGATTTGTGAAAACATCTCATCAGTTTCTAGCTAATTCAAAAATCTTTACTATCTTATTCGATTAAAATGAAAAGGGAATAGTTTCATTATGCTTTAAATGACAGCCTTATAATATAATCATAGTTTTCGCTCAATATGCAGCATTTTTTTTCGAAATCTATGGTCAATATCCTAAATACTGATTGCTTTGCATTCATATCTCTTACATTTTCTATACCCACATCACTATTCATTGCTATTCCTATCTTTTTCATTTTTGTTTGTTTCTCATAATTTCTCAAAAAACATGATAACTTGATATTTGTAAATATCATACTTTATAACGTAAATAAGAACTTGACCTATTAAGAAAAGCAGTAATGAAAAGAAAATCTGAAATTCATAAAAATTACAAGTTTCTGATGACAATTAGCTTAATTAAACCAGGTACAAGATTATATAATTGTATTTTCTATCCAATTATCCATATAATATCTTATCCAGAAAAAATAACTTGATCAATACCAAATGATTTTTTAACTAGTAAATAAAGTATTTTCTTTACACACACATTGTATATCATAGTTTTTTTTTGGTTTCGCAAAACATCCAAAAACAAATATGCTATAAAAGTGACAATTTTAGCAAAACGAAACCCTTACAGATAGTCATGTTTAAACTCAATTCATTTTATCTAAATAAACAAGCAATTTGGAATCGAGGAGCTTCTGTCCATTTTGAAATCAATATATTGATTATGTGTGTATGTTTACAGACTAATTGATCGGGTTAAAGTAGAATCAATGAAGGACTCATAACAAATGAATCGCTGTTCCGATATTCATCTCTTTCGATCATAAAAATCCAGAAATTGTTTATATGCATCCTAAAAATGTTCCTTTCAACATCTTGCCATGTTCCTTTATAAAAAAAACTCGAATGATTAATGAAAACCACTGATTGCTAATTATTATGTTATTAAATGACATCAGCAGCTACGATTTGGAAGCAACTAATTCTGGTTAAAAATCTTCATCTATGTATTGTTTTTTTCATCGACCAAAATTGAACAACTGTACGTTTAAAATCAGTCTTGAATTTCATAAATGTCATCACTCACACCGAAGTGTTCTAGGCGCTCTCCTTTTAAATCACCAGATCGTCATGGAATACCTCTTCCACCATTAGATTTTGCTTCTCCATCAAAAGAAGATGATGAAGATGAATGCGAAATTGGTTCAATTCCTACATTACCACTGACTAGTGCGGTTCCAAGGATTACTGGAGCGACATTAGTTGATATGCTCTCTGGTGTATATGATGAATTCTTCGAATCATTGTTTATCATTGATTGTAGATATGATTACGAATATCAAGGTGGCCATATTCAAGGAGCAGTAAACATAAACAATCCTGCTCAGCTGTCTGAAGCATTCTTTGATGATCCACTTCCTAGCGCTACAATTGTATTTCATTGCGAATTTTCACATAACAGAGGACCAGAGATGGCTTCCATATTCCGTGGATTTGATAGAGAACTTAACAAGTCGAGATACCCATATTTATACTATCCTCATGTCTATATTTTAGATGGAGGTTACAAAAGATTCTATGCGGAGTATCCTGATTGCTGTGATGGTGGTTACGTACCAATGCTTGACAAGAATCATACAGTGAACGGTGATCTTGTAAGAAGCACATCACAGTATCGTGAAAACATGGAAAATTTGAATAGAGAGATGAATAAATCTCTTGGTGAGCTTCCTGGTCAGCATTCACACTTCATGAGCCCAATGGCTCCATCAATGCCCCAGTCACCGATGCCTCAATCACCAATGGCAACAAAAATGCTCAATTTCTTGGCTAGCCCTGCGTTTAAGAGGAGCCCATATCATAATACTGATTAAACATTTGTAATTTTTATATGAATTAAACATAAAAAGCTAATTTATTAGATATTCTTAATGGTTTAGATTAAGAAAACATGAGTTGAAGAAAGAACATTACAAATGAATGATTTATACATTTTACATTACTGCATACATTAAAGATGTATTGGAGAAGACAATCTTCATAAAGATAAAGAGGTTTTGTTCCAGAAAATTCAATACTAGGTTGTCCTGGTTGAAATCCATTGTTATCAAATGAGCAAAGTTGGAAAGTAACCGAATAAGGAGAAAATGAATTCGCATTATTTCCCAAAAATACACAAGAGGAAAAAAGAACATTATTTTCCTGTTCTGATAAAAGGTATCCACTCTGGCATATGTTATTAACAAAATTTATGCTAAAAAAACTTGTATATGCAATTACACTCACAACTCCGTTTGCCTGATAATTATTTATCAAACAGTTTGAGTATGAAATGGTAGATGTATCAACACCTTGGAAAATATAAACAAATGCAGTTTCAAAAACTGAATTTGATGTACTATTGATGTATTTGAGTTCAATAGTTCCATTCATGGTATGTATAACATCTGGTTTCGTGTTTTGCCTATTACAGTTTAAAATTGAAATATATTCGGCATAATTATGAGAATCTTGAACATGTTGTAAAGTAATATAGCAATAATGAGCTTTAACAAGCGAGCAACAATTTTTGCAGCAAATCGACTTTTGAATACAAGAATATCCGAGATCATCTAAAATACAGGAACCCTGATTAGTTGATGACACAGATTCAAATATAACGTATTCAATATAAACATTTGATGATGGTTTTGTAAAGTATAAAGGAGAATCACCTTGAAAAATCTGTTATTATTTACAAGATAATTGCTTGATTGTTGATCAGTAACATCTACTGCAGTTAATTTCCAAAAGCAATTTCCATTGAATAGTTCATGAAACCCAATACCCAAATGATAAGACTACTTCAACTTTGAAAAATTGAACTTTTTATCTCGATTTTTTGATAACTCCCTGTGATTTTATTCCAAAAATAAAATAAATAGAAACTAATAACGCAAGATTACTTTTTATTAAGTAATCGTGTTAATAGGCAAGCAGATTAAATTTCTCCATTTTGAATTTCAGTATTAAATGAGTCTAGTTTATGCATTCTTCTTCTATTCTTCTTGACTAAGGTATTCATTGAGTCCAAAAAGCCTTTTCCACAAAAGAAATGAATTCTAATCCAAAAAAATGCATCTGGATAGAAACATATAAGTGTTTCGTTTTGCGAAAAAAACGTACAATACGCAATTTCGCTAAAAAACATTTAGCTAGCAATTTCGACCTTTGACTCCACTCAAGACGTCACTTTTTTAATTTTGCGGTATCATATTTTTGGAAAATCTTTATGAATATTATATAAAAAGTCTCTTTAATATCTATATTTCATATTTTTATCGATTTTTAAAGTTTTTGCGAAAAGTATTCAATTATTTTTGCTATTTGGTCGGGTAAATGTCAGATTTGCGACATTTTCTGATATGATATTCAGATTCTACGTTGATAATAATGCTTATAGAACCCTCTTGCTATTGTGTCAAAATTGCGAAACCGATAGCAAAAATATCTCGCAATATCAAAATTGAGATATTGAGTGAATTATGCATTATAGAGATTAAAAATCTGATTTGTGAAAACATCTCATCAGTTTCTAGCTAATTCAAAAATCTTTACTATCTTATTCGATTAAAATGAAAAGGGAATAGTTTCATTATGCTTTAAATGACAGCCTTATAATATAATCATAGTTTTCGCTCAATATGCAGCATTTTTTTTCGAAATCTATGGTCAATATCCTAAATACTGATTGCTTTGCATTCATATCTCTTACATTTTCTATACCCACATCACTATTCATTGCTATTCCTATCTTTTTCATTTTTGTTTGTTTCTCATAATTTCTCAAAAAACATGATAACTTGATATTTGTAAATATCATACTTTATAACGTAAATAAGAACTTGACCTATTAAGAAAAGCAGTAATGAAAAGAAAATCTGAAATTCATAAAAATTACAAGTTTCTGATGACAATTAGCTTAATTAAACCAGGTACAAGATTATATAATTGTATTTTCTATCCAATTATCCATATAATATCTTATCCAGAAAAAATAACTTGATCAATACCAAATGATTTTTTAACTAGTAAATAAAGTATTTTCTTTACACACACATTGTATATCATAGTTTTTTTTTTGGTTTCGCAAAACATCCAAAAACAAATATGCTATAAAAGTGACAATTTTAACAAAACGAAATCCTTAAAACATATGAAACAAATGCATATGAAGAAACCTGTGAAACTTACGATTATCAGATTTAAAATTGAATGTGTTATCATACGATGAGATTCAATATTTTGAATCCATCCATAGAAACAATTGAAAAGTAGTTCTCGCACTTTGACCTCATTTTGAGCCAATGACCCAACCCATTGCTAAGGACCTCAACCACGTTGGTCTTGTTGTTCCAGATGTTGACAAGTGCTGCGCATTCTTAGAGGCTATCTTTGGAATCAAGTGCAGTGAGCCAAAGAACCTTTGTGGACACCTTAAGATCCGCTTTGCCATTCTTAAGAATGCTGAACTTGAAATCATCGAGCCACTTATCGAAGATTGCGATCATGCCAGATGGCTTAAGGACCATCCAAAGGGCGGTATCCATCACATCTGCTTCCATACAGAAAACCTCAAGGCCTCAACAGAAGCTCTTGAAAAGGCTGGCGTTCGCCCACTTGACCCACGCCCACTCGAACTTCTCGATGGCAACGCAGTCCAGTTCTTCAACCCAGATGACTGCTTCGGCATCTTAACTGAACTCGCTGAAGGTGGCGATTAAATTACTTCTCACTAAACTTTAAGCTGTTTACTAACTTGTTAATAATTTTTTATAATCTACGTTCTGATCAAAAAAAGCGCTCAATTTTATATCGAATGACTTTTAGCAAAATGACTTGGATGGTAGATAAGTTAGATCGAATTCGAAATTATTTTTGGTACGAATTTGCTTGAAAATTTGGGATTTATTTTTATTTTTTAATAGGATATGTCTATGGGATAGGAATTCTATTGTAATAATATATGGAACGTTGAACAAAAAAAATGAAGTTTTTATCGGTGTGCAGCACCGGTAGAAAATTAGTTCGACAACGGGACCAATATGGCCAAATAAAATTCACCGAAATTGCGTTTTGACTCATGAAGAAAGTTCACAGATAAAAAAAAATAAGTTGATTGTGTTTATGAGATGCTTATTCACCTAATTATAAGATAAGAAATAGTAGTCAAAAAAATCATGGGAAGTGACTTGATTTTCAAAAAATCATTTTATCATGACAACTCAAACTTGTTATGATCATGATCCACGCGTTCAGGCAATATATCAGGCTGGCCGTGGTGGTAATGGTACTTGCTGGATCTTAAAGATAGATGATCACTATAGAGTTCTAAAAAGACTTTTCAATCGAGATGGAACTAAAACATCTGAAATGTTTGAGAATGAGTTGAAATTCAAATACCACTCTCTCCAATATTCTATGATAACTCACAAAAACATCCTGGCGAACGTTTTAACTGGATTTTGATGGATTATATTCCAGGTATCACTATAACGAAGTTAATCAGCGGCGGTTGCGTTGGTAATCGTATTAAAAAGTTATGCATGCTCGAAATTTTCGCTGCAATTGCTTCCCAGTTGACTTTGATGAAAGAAATGGAAATAAAGCATCGTGACCTTAAACCAGACAATATTGTCGTTGATGGTGATATGATTCCTCACATTATTGATTGGGATGATTCTACAGACAGATTTTCGTTATCTATTAGTGAGCGTCACGGAACAATTCCATTTGCTGCTCCAGAAATCTTTTCCGCACAGAGAAAATGCGAATCTGATATTTTCTCATTCGGAGCTATCATGTTTAATATGATTACCGAACGTTATCCATTTTACAGTGCATACAGGACAAGAGCAGGCTTACAATCTCTTGCTGATAAATTCTCTGAACTCCAATTACCTAACCTCGCTGAAACATTAGACGTGCTTGCAGAATTCGAACAAATGGATGATTCAGAACAATACAACCATTGGCCAACGGTTGTTTCATACGTTGAGCCTATCCTTACAGAATTGATCAAAGCAGGCGCTCGAGATGACTATATCTATAATGAAAGATTCCAAAACGATCCGTTCAACAGAAAAATTTCTGAGTTGATTGGATTATGTTGCAAGCAAGAACCCGACGGCAGAATCACACCAGAGGATCTCCACGATAGGATTGATAGTCTTGCAAAGAAATTTTAACAGATCCAATGAATTGGATCAGTACACAAATATGGCGATTATTTGTTTTCACTCCAGCAACAGGAATATGGCACAAAAGAAATGATCGTAAAACTAAAAGGTTGGGTTTTTACGAAAATGATGAAACACTATTAAGAATCATTCAAGCAGAAAATCCAAGATTTGAAGCGCCAAGATCCTCTGTGTTTGCCGCTTTCGTTCAATCATTAGCTCCAACTAATTAGGTAAATAATTATTTTATTTCTTTTTCTTCTTTCTTTTCCTTTTTGCACTTTCAACATCATACCACTTCTTTCTTATATGTATATTTAAAATAACACTTTCATCAATAGTTTATATTTCAATTATCGTAAGAAGTGTAGATTGTTATTCTTTCAAACTGTTTCAACATTCAAATGGTAATTATATGTAATTGTTTTCTTTATATATGTATATACTTGAGTATGCAAGAGTTCGAATACAAAAAGTATTATCTTATGAAATTTCTCAAATCACAAAAGTAGAAACATTCAGAGCTGTCAATTATCTACATGATTGCTCATAATAAAGTAGAACATTTGATTTAATAAGCGTTAAAAACTAAATTGCTAACAATTACTTTATCTTATCTAAAAAATAAAGAATGATTTTCATAATTTACTTATGTCTATTGATGTTCATGGCTGTTTTGCAGTCGGTTGAGTATCAATAGAAATTGACTAATTCAGATGAGGATAGTTCATAAAATCGGATGGATAATGATCAGATTTTATAAATTTTATTTGAAATCCAATATAAGGGAGGCTGTGTGAGAATGATCAATAGTAAAAGGGGATAAATTTGTTACTTAAGGTCAAACATGTATAGATTTTCAAAGTATCGATTTTACATATATACTTTGACAATGATATTGAAATTCTATCATAAATCTACCCATAATCGCATGTTCTTAGAATTGTGGCTACTTCTCAGGTGATTGTATATCATATTTACTATGAACTTTCTTAATAGATCTTTCAATAGAACTATTTTTTGAGTTCAAAATAATCGTTAATATGCAAGAGGAATCATTAACTCATGAACAATTTCTGGCTTGGACCTTATCAAACAATACGTCCCCATCAATTCAATACATCTTGAAGCATCGTGTTGTAAAAGGAGAAGTTCAATATTTAGTCAGATATATGGATACGAAAAATTTTCCATATGATGCTTGGATAAGTAGCAGTAGGATTACAAATATGCAACCAATTATTTCGTATATAAACAAACAAAATCCATCTGACTTGAAGCCTAACTTAGATCCAAAAGAACAGCCTCATGAGTCTGACGATGAAATAACAGAAATACATATTAAGCATGCTAAAGCAAATACTGTGCCTTTAACTCCTGCAGTTAGTCAAAAGATCAGAATTCTCGAATTAATCGACGATAATCATTTCAAAGTCATTTATCCTGGAAATACTAAGATTGAAGATGCTACTCGAGAAGATTTAATAAAGAATTACAAGGAAGAATTTTATCAATTCTACAACCAAGAGATGGCAAAAGTATTCGACGAAGTAAAGGCAAAAGGACTTTCCTCCAAAGAAAAAGCTGAATTATTAGCATTAATATCCGGGAAATAATTTCTTCAAATATTTGTTTTTATTAAAATACTAATATTATCTCATAAATATTATAGTTCTATGAATTTTTTGTTGCAGCATGAAGAGCTGTTTGTCTATAACTATATTATCACCAAGATTCGCACCATGAAATATAAATATTCCTTCACATTTCATGGTGCCCGAAAGAAGGACTCACATTTGGGCTCTTGATAGAGTAGATGATCAGAAGCTTAACATGAGACTTAGGATTAAAATTATGAAAAATTCAATAATAAGAGAAGCAATGAAAAATAATTACTTTTTCCCTTAATTTTTTATTCAAAAATGAAAATATTCAAAAATTTCAATAATTTTATCTTTTTTCAATCATATAAGCCTTTTCATGCATTTTTAAATCAGTCAAATTGAATCATTATTATCATTTAAACTATATCATATAGTCGAAATTATATTTTCTGATATTTTCTAACATCACAATTATTTTTTTTTAACCAAACATTAATTGTGAAGAATAATTAATTTAAATAATTTCCTCTTATCATATTTTTCAATCAAAGCTTCTTTTGTAAATGCCAAAGGATTCAATCACAGATTCATTGGTAAAGGAAAAATTAAATAAAATATTCTAGGTTTTAATAAATCGATTATGGCATGCCACTGAAAATTCTCTCAATAGCAACATTAACATTACCGTTGGAAGCAAGAAGAGCACGGATGTTCTTATCGTTATCATTGAGACCCATTTCGTTCATAATCTTGAGCTGCTCTTGGAATCTCTCCTCGTTTGAGACAGATGGAGCTGGGTGAGCAGCTGCACCAGCTGCTGGAGCTGCAGATGCTCCGAAATCAGCAACATCTGGGAAGACATTGATACCTTCCTTTCTGAGGGCACGGCATGAGTCAAGGAACTGCTTCATTGCCTTGGAGCCGTTTGTAGTAGCGAGTTTATTCTTGATCTCGTCTGTTTGTGAGAGTTTTGTAGCATCGAAGAAGAGCTTGATGTCTGCATCTGAAGCTGGTGTTGAAGCTGGAGCTGGTGAAGCAGCTGGAGCGCCTCCGAAGAATGGATTTGCACCAAATCCACCATCACCGAACATACGCATGGCATCTTGAATGGCCTGTGGATCGTTCATAAGACGCTGGATTTCTGGGTTGTTCATTAAAGAGTTCCAGTCCATTCCGAATGGATTAGCACCGGCATTAGGGTTTGCGCCACCAGCTGGGGTTGCACCTGCACCTGTGTTAGCGCCAGCGCCCATGCTGCGGAACATATTCATAGCTTCACGCGTCATTTCTGGGTTCTGTAAGAGCATTTCCATCTGAGCACGAGCAGCTGGGTTGTTAGCGATCATTGGGTTGCTGTCAAGCATCTGACGAAGCATTTCTGGATTTTCCATAACCTGATTCATCATATTTTGAACGAATGGGTTGTTCATCATAGCGGAGATTTGGCTTGGATCCATGTTATATGGGTTCATTCCTGGCATTCCGCCCATTCCTCCTAATCCACCTAATCCGGCAAATGGGTTAGCCTGTGGTGGTGGTGACTGCATATTTGGAAGTGGCTGTGTTGAAACCTGAGCTGGCTGTGGAGCTGGTGCTGGTTGGGCTGGCTCGGCTGGTTTAGGAGCTGCTGACTTGCCAGAAACAACCATGTGGACGGCATGACCATCAGGGATGTTGTAGAATGAAATAGTGTTTGTATCGGCAAGGATCTTTCCGGAATAGATAAGGCGGATTTTTGTTGCATCAAGGTTACGTTCTGCAGCAATTTTCTGCTTTAATTGAGCGATTGTAAGCTCTGGACCTTCAACTTCAATATCGAAGTTATTGTTCTGGCTACCTTTGATCTGGAGTTTCATGATTTTTTGTAAATGTTAAAAAGCGGTTTTCGATTTTTTTTTCAAATTTATTAGACCAACTTTCTTATTTTGTACATTTAATGAGATTTATAAAATCAGGATTTAATAAGGTCCATTTTCGCCTCGAAAGTTTGTTTAGTCGGTCGGGCGAGTTCCGAAAAAATTTTCAAAAATTGGTGATCAAAATTTTTCGTAAAAGTGACACATATCTCTCTCAAATTTTATAATTGCTTTTCTATCTTGAATGGTAACCTCAAAATAACATTTTTTTCTAAAATGAAAATTTTCAAAAGACCCACTGACAATCAAATGGTTTACAATCACAGATTCTGCATTTACAAATACAGTCATGTTAAGATACTCTAAGATCATTTAATCACTTAGGAAAGATGATGGCTATAATTATCGCCAATGTTTAAATAATGCAACAGATTTTACTATTGTCGCATAAGGTGATATTTAAATAAAACTTCAAACAAATACAATATGGGAACATGTATATTATTGAAATGCTAGAAGATATTGAAGAATTTGGGTTTCTTTAAAATTGATAATTTTCAATGTTTCATTCTTATCTACATGAAATGGAGACTTCATTCTAAGAATAAATTGCAATGCCAAACTATAACCTCCATTAAATTCAACTTGAGAGAGAGAAAACCTAATTTTACTGAATAAGTAAATAAAACGTGACAGGAAACGATCACTCTCAATTTTAATACTTTCGCTTGACATAAAAAAATAATATCATTTTTTTAATAGTTAACACTTTGGATATTTACTCTTGAATATATTTTTTTTGTACTTTTTGCTATTAGCAGAAAGACTCAGTGATTGGGCGGATATTTAATACAACTTGTTGAGGAGAAACAATATTCTGGAGCCATGGAGGAATAGGACCCTTAATTGTTGACTTGCAAAGCTGGTCAAACTTAGCCCAGTACAAAACTAATCTCTTTGCAAGTTGCATAAGAATTTCTCTTGCAGAATTAAAGTCGCCAAACTTATGGAACTGTAGTTCAGCGATTTTCTTGACTTTGTCAACATGATTATCCTTGAAATCAAGAGCGATTTCCTTAAGCTCTTTTTCGATAACATCAATTTTAACTGGTTCTTGAGAATCAAGTTTATGAAATGCTTTCCTTACGATGTTGAACAAATCCTTGAAGTTTAATGACAACTGCAAGTCAACGAAATGCTCGACGCAATCAACATATTTCTGCTCGAATAATTCAAGAAGAGGACATCCTTCAATTGTCTTCATCGTTGCAAGAATCGCGCAGTAGTTGTTGATCAAGAAAATGACATTCAATTCAACAGTCTTGAACTCTTTCGATGTTCTTTCAAGGAGATCAATGACAGAAGCAGAAATTCCATGCATATCAGGAACAGCAATTTCCGCAACTTCGTCATCAAGAAGTAATGAAAGAGAACGTGCGAATTCGGAGAATCTCTTTGTCATTGCATTCGCGTGATGTGCTGTTTGTTCATTTTCCATGAAAACAACAGGATCGCACTGCTCCAAACTCTGAATGTTGTTGTTGCAAATCGCATGGAATCTGTCAGCAAGTTTCTTTGCAACTGTTTGGAGATGTGTGTTGATTTTGAAACATCTCCTGCGGCTCATTTCGTTCTTCTCGGCTTGTATGATGCGGAGAAGGAGAATGGTGCAGATTGGATCGGTTATACGTGGAAGGAGCTCATCGAAAAAGCTCTCGAGATATTTGGTCGTGGCCGTAAATATCGTTGTTGTAATGTTGTCATCATCGAAAAAGTAGGACGCGAAAGCATGTTCTGCAGTGACAGTGTCGATGAGCTTCTGGTATACACTGCGGAGAAGTGATTCAATTGGGAAAGAGCCTTCTTCGAAGACTTGTGGAGGTGCAAGAATATCATCAAGAAGTTTTTCACGTTCGCCGAGTGAAAAGAAGAGGGTGGATTCACCGGGAGCAAGTTTCTTCTTGAAAAATGCCCTTTGCATTGTAGGAACAATAGTTTCTGGGGACATAGAGATTTGAGCCATTTTGCGGAGAGAATTCTTGCAGGTATACTTGTAGACTTCTAAGTAAAGTTTTGAAAGAACGTCTGCGTAATAGCTTTCGACTGAGTCAGCAGTACTTGGATCGAATTCTTTGATGAATTTGATAAGGGGCTGGCATCTGAGGAGTGAATTTTGGATGGCCATTTGATCATCTGGGAAGTTGTCGCGGATTTTTGTGATCTCTTGGTTCATCCATTTTCTGATTTTTTCTGAAGCTCTTCCTTTAAGCTGCTCGAATTTTGCATGAGTTTCATGCGCAGCTGGTGTAGTTTTTATATCGGGACGTTGCACGAATTTTAATTTGTTGCCAAGTTCGACAATAATTTTGACATAATTTGGACCAGCTTCAGTATTTGTAACTGCATCTGTAAAATCTTTTGTAATTGCAACTTCTCGTGCGAATTCGCCCAAGAAATTGTCTAAAGATTTTCTGTTTTCGAGCTTCATAGAAATTTCTTGAGATCTAGTTTGTAAACTGCAAATTTCTGTAGATAATTGACCTAGAGATCCTTTGAATGTTACAAGAAGGTCTTCCATTGCTTCTAATGTTTTGTCGCAAGCCATAATTTCTTCATGAAGTGAATCAACTCTTGGAATTTGTCTGAGATAATCCTCTATTGAAGCAGACTCAATATCGTCTAATTCTTTTTTGATTTGTGCAGAATAGTTTTGTAGATCGACGCCAACTTCGAGAACTTTACGAACAGATGGTTCAGATGCAAATCTCTGAATATCCTGCTCCATCTCATCGAAATCAACATCCTTTGTGGTAATATCTAATTCGCCAAGATCTAAGCTGTCATCCATTATCAAGATTTAAGATTTTTTTTTTCTATCGATAGAATTAATAAAAGTTAGTGCATCTTTGAAGCTTATTTTGAGAGATCTATTAAGAAAGGTCATAGTAAATATGATATGTAATAACCTGAGAAGCAGCTACAATTCTAAGAACTGGCGATTATAGATAGATTTAATCGAATCTTATTAAGTGAACTTGATTTATCATAGTATTTCAATATCATTGTCAAAGTATATATATCTAAAATCGATACTTTGAAAATCTATACATGTTTGACCTTAAGTAACAAATTTATCCCCTTTTACTATTGATCATTCCCACACAGCCTCTCTTATATTGGATTTCAAATAAAATTTATAAAATCTGATCATTATCCATCCGATTTTATGAACTATCCTCATCTGAATTAGTCAATTTCTATTGATACTCAACCGACTGCAAAACAGCCATGAACATCAATAGACATAAGTAAATTATGAAAATCATTCTTTATTTTTTAGATAAGATAAAGTAATTGTTAGCAATTTAGTTTTTAACGCTTATTAAATCAAATGTTCTACTTTATTATGAGCAATCATGTAGATAATTGACAAAAAAAAAAAAAAAAAAAAAAAAAAAGGAAGTGGGGCTTCCAGGCACTTCGTGCCCTCTAGCCCCCCGTCACTTTTCTGTCACTTTTCAGGAAAAAACATTTTTATTATATATATAAAATGAATTTTACAAAACCACCGTTACCCTTCTTTGGAAATAAGAGTAGATGTAAAGATATTCTATTGAGAGAACTTAAGAAACTACCGAATGGTCTAACATTTGTAGACTTGTTCGGTGGAAGTTTCTATATATCTCATTTGTGCCATACAATATTTCCTGACTCAAAGATTATATGCAATGACTTCGACAACTATATGAACCGTCTCAAACATATACCAGACACAAACAAAATATTGAAAGAGTTAAAAGAAAAGATACCTATAGGTAAGATGGAACGTATACCATTAGATAAGAAAAATACTGTCAGAGAGGTTTTGAAAAAGGCAGAGTATATTGACTGGGATAGTATATCTGCTAGACTATTATATAGTGGTGCTATAAGAGTTCATGACATTGAAACACTTATGTCAAAAGTTTTATATCTTAACTATACAAATGTTTTCAAAGAGAACATAGAAAAATATATTGAGGGTATAGAGTTTGTGAGATGTCATTGGACAGAGTTGTATGAAAAATATAAAGACAAGGAAAATGTTTTCTTTATAGTGGACCCGCCGTTCTATAACACATGGGATTTTCAATACCAAGTAGACTGGACTTTGAGAGACTCTTTAGAAACTTTAGACGTTTTACATAACCATCCATGCTTTTACTTTACATCCGATAAAAGTGGTTTGGAAAGTGTCATGAGATGGTTAGAGGACATACATGACTATGAGTTTAGATACGATAAGATAGAATATGAGAGAGGTCCTATAAACTGGAGAAAGTGTCATAACAAAGAAATTTTACTAGTAAGTAAATGTGGTTTGAAATAGGACTACTTGTTTTAGGTTTTTTCCATTGTGTCATTTACTTATTTGACGTGGCAGAAAAGTACAGAGAATATGAAGATGAACCAATGCCTGCAAATGTTCAGTATATGTACTCGTAAGAGATATTTTTATCTAATATTAAATGGACGCACAGAACTTAGCGAATGCACAGCAACCTGGACAACCAAACCCAGAGAATATTCCAAATGAAGTTAGAATACAAACTGCAATGGCAAACTATGGTCAAGTGCCAACAGATGTACAAATGCAAACTGCCATGTCAAATGACGCTGCGTTAGGTTTGCCACCATGGTATGCAAATATGAGATGGAAAGAGTTTTATACAAACCCCGAAGTGGGATATAAACAACTTTATGCAGATGACGCGAACACAGGAGTTGACCCAGAATATGTTTTCTACAGAGGAGAAACAGAATGTATGAGCTCCAGTTAAAGAATGCTATGGAACTCAACAGGAAACGTAAGAGACTAGGCGGACATTAGATTTTTACATATAGTAAAATGGGTTTCTTCAGTAAGATAGGAAATTCTTTCGAAATGTTGGAAGAGGTATATGGAATGGAATAAATCTGTCGGAAGAGGAATTTGGAACGGAGTCAAAAATATTGGTAAAAGGGTAGGTCAGTTTGTTGGTATTATACCTAAAGACCCTGAACCAGAAGAGCAGCTCCTGTTATACAACAGCCTGAACCTGCACCACAGTCTAGTTGGCAACCAAATCCAACCCTCAACCGTATTAAAAAATTATATTTTACCGTTCGATAGTAGTTGTATATGAAACTAAGTTCTAAGTAAAACGCATGGTATAATGGAATTATTCTTTTCTTCCATCTGTAGTAAACCATACTTGAAAGTCTGAAATACTTCCACTCGGTGGTTCATATAGCTTTGTAGGTTTTTCGTAAAAGTCATTTGCCAAGCATAAGAAAGAGTTTGGGCGCCAGAAAATGAAGCATGAACTATAATAGCATCTGAGTCGAAAACATTTTCATATGTTCCATTAGGGTTTTCGACTTCATAATAGTCCGGGTGTACTGGATACCATGCAGGCTGATTTAACATCCTCAAAAATCTATGCCATGCCAAGTTGTTATATTTTGTAGAAATATAAACGTTTTCTCCAAGGTCTTCTATTTTATTGATTTTAACAGTTGCATTTTTCCTGTCATATATAATATCGAGATGGTACTCTCCTCGTCAATGTTATGGTTTGCATATTCGAGATAGATATCGTTTATTTTTTCTTGAAAAGCTTGAAGAGTTGTTTCTAAGTTTACAAGCAAATTCACTTGTAAAAGTTTTCCCTGTTCAAATTTCTCATACGTACGTTTTTCTTTGTTATAGTATCGAACTTCAAAACCGACCGTAAATGGGAAACCATGTATGGCTTCTGAAATGAACTTCATTCTACGAAAGCCAATAGCTTTTGTGACAGATGGGTCTCTTAGCCATCTTAATGGGTAGTCAAAACGATAGCCTTCATGCTTTACGGTCTCTGTCTCAAACTTTTGACCGACATTAGTAAAAAGTTCATCTAATGGTTTAGTTGTAGCAACTCTTGAATTTTCTTTTTCTATTGAAAGCATATTTTATCTAGAATAAAAATGTCGAAAGAAACAGCGTCTATGAGAGAAATACAACACAACCGACAACTCATTGTGCAAGCTCTAAATAAGAACACAACAAATTTTCAAACTTTCTAAGATATCTGAGTCATTGAAAGAAGGAAACTTAAAACTGACGATAAACCCATTGACAGACGAGTTTCTGTTTCAAGACAGTAAGAACCATACTGTTTGTATAAATCCAACAAAAGAACTTTAAACGAGAAACCTATAAAAGAACTTCTTTTGAAAGCAGATGTTGACAAACAAAGCTGACAAAGAGTATGTCATTGAAAAAGTTCAAGAAAAAAGAACATGACAGAGCAGATGCAACATATGCAACGAAAGAACATACTCATCTGAACTAGCAGACAAAACATTATGTTGACAATAAAAGTCAAGTGAAGTGACAAGAGCTGAAACGAATATTTCTAAAAAGACTCATACACATACCATTGCAAATATTACAAACTACAAGAAACCTTAAACAAGAAAAGTGACGTTGGACATACACACGATTTCTTCGCAACTGTTGGTATAGAAAATATTGCAGGAACGGTTGAAGAACCTGATGAACTGGTGGGGATGTATTAAATTGGAAACCTCCTAACTTCCACAAGGTTTAACATCGGATGAAGACATAACGACGATGAAATACACTAGATGTAGAAATGTCTATGTCATGGAGGATGAAAACAATGTTAAATTCACTGCTCAAAGATTTATATGATAAGAAAGCTGACAAAACATATGTTAACGATGAGTTAGATAAAAAGCTGACAAAACATATGTTAACGATGAGTTAGATAAAAAAGCTGACAAAACAGAGCTTCAAACATTAAAGACAGAAATACTTCAAACAGTATATCCTATAGGTTCTATTTATACGTCAATGAACTCTACCAGACCAAAGTAGTACTTGGTCTCGGAACTTGGACTCAAATAGTCGACAGGTTTTTGTATTGTGCAAACTCTTCAAAGGAAACAGGTGGAAGTAAAACGATTTCAGTGAAAACCTACCTGCACACAGTCACTACGTAGATTTAAGTACATCTCAAGCAGGTTGGCATAAGCATAAATTTTGGGATTGGCACGCCTTGAAAAAAGGTAAAGGATATGATGTTAAAGACGACGTTCAGTTTGCTATAAATTGTTACTGGAGTGACACTCAGGGAGATGGAAACCATACACATCGCGTTACAGGATATACACAAACAACGGGACAAAGTAAGACTACATGCCACCTTACATGACAGTTACGCATGTATAGAATTGCTTAGTCGTCATTTTCAACTTCTTTAGCATATTCGTCAGGAGTTGTCTTATATTTGTTAGGAACTGTCTTTGAAAGTATACCACCTTGGAACTTTGACAAGTTTGAAACGAGGTCTGACAATAGTAGTTTTTATCTTCTGCTTGCAGTGTGTACATTTTGCCATGTTTTGCCTAAAACTTCATAATATTCTCTTGTATACTTTCTTCTATTTTTACGAACACGAATGTGAGTACCTGTCGAGTTCCCATTGTTGTCATAGTCAATAGTATTTTCATATGGGTCGCGTTTAGGTATTTCTATTTTTACTTTGTCGCCTTTCTTAAGTTTGAAGCCTGGCATTCTTTCTTGTTTTCTCTTTTGACTAAACTATTAAATATATAGTCTTTCTCTAAGTCAGGGTTGTTTTTCATTTCTTCGGGGAGTGGTTTCCCAAGCCTTTTTGTTTACGGCTATTGTAAATATTTAAAACTTGTCTCATCTTTGCCATGGAGAAGTGTCTATACTTGTCGTCATATGACATTTCATCTACCTCACCACCTTGTGGTTGGTTTAAGTCTCTTAAGATTTTTATACAACTGTCAATGACACCAAGAGCAGAATGGTTTTGGTCGACAATGAAATATTGGTTTACATTTTTTGAACGCAGATAGTTTTAATATCATCTGATTTGAAAGAACTTTCACAGTCAGATGTCAGTTTTGTTGGATGGTATTTGTCAACGAATATTGTCAAAGCAGTTTTCACATCTAAAATATTTTTGGACTGTAATGGTATGGCTTCACAGTATCTTGTGTTTTGACCAACAAATATTAGCCAGTATGGTGGTCCATCTGTTCTAACTCTCGGAATGTTTTCCAAGATATCCATAAACCAAGCATTTGGTGTTGAACTAAAGATTTTACCATGAGTGCTTTCTTTGTTGCTTTAGAAACATAGGGGTCCTTGTTTGGATTCGTCATTTTTTAACCCATAAGAAATGGGTTTTATTTGGCGCATTAGCAGGAGTTGCATCCAGATTTTGCCCGCAGTGGGAACAATAGCCAGAGTGTATTTGGAGTTGAAGAAGATTTTGAGTACATTAGGTATACTTAAAGAGAAAGCACAACCTATTATACAAACTGTACAGAAGGTTGGGATGTAGCACGAGATGCAGCAAATCTTATTCCAAACCCTGAAACAAGAGGAAAAGTTCAAGGATGGATGACAATGTAGGAAGACAAGCAGGAAACTACTATAACAAAGCAAATGACTACTATAACCAAGCAGGACACTACATGGACCAAGGTGAAAGATTCTTTAACAGAGGATATAACCATGCACAACAGTGGGTAAACAACAACCAACCGCAACCGCCTCAAACTTGGGGAATGTAAATTTTTTTACTGAGATGAAATGAACAATACAGCATTGAGACAAATGGGTTCAAGATGGATTTGTCGACTTCCAGCAGTTACACAACGTGTTTGTCAAGTTCTTCCTATACCTCAGGAAGTTTTAGACCGACTTAAAAAACAACAACAACCAGTTGAAAACAAACCAAACTAAAATTTTTTACTGAGATGAAATGACCGAAGAAGTTGAAACGGTAGATTTGACACCACAAACAAAAAGTTCAGAACCATTGTCAAAACCTGTCAAAGAACTTACAGATGAAGAGAAAAATTCAATAATAGAAAGTGCCAGGTCTGGAAATACAAACCTAACTATAAAGTCACTTTTCATAGAAATGGAACGGCTAGTATCTCAAAAAAGAAACAGACTCTCACAAATAAAATATTGAAGTCTGAAGGAGCTTTCGAGACAACAGATGGAAAAGTTTACTTCACTGACCAACAGTTCATTATAGAACATCTCATTGACTTAGAGTCGAAATATTCTAAACTTTACAACAAACACAAAAAGTTGAAAGGAAAACAAAAACAGATGGCATATGATATTTATGAAGATGTTGACGACACAACCATACCTGCAAGTGAAGTAAAGTCAGAGGAACCGAAAAGTGACGAAAAACCGATAGAAGAAGAAAAACCAAAAACTGAAGATAAACCAAAACCAAAGTTTAGTTTCCAAACTAAACCAAGTCAACCTTCATTAGCTGGTATGGGTTGGCGTCAAAGACTTATGGCAGCCGGTGGTTACGTAAAGTAAAGAAAAAAACATTTTTTTTATTTTTATAAAAATGCCCCCGTATAGAATGGACAGAAGGTCTGCTAGAATAAAAGCAGAGTTAGAAAGATATGGTTGGAAAGTTTCGAAGAAGTTTAAATATAGGAAGGGAAAGCCAATAAAAGTCTATGACAAACTGTCTGGTCTTCGCTACGAGATGGACTTAGAAACCGCACGTGCCAATTATCCAAACAGACTAGAGAGGTTAGAAGAAGAACGTCTTATGAACATGCCTTTCGATGTTAGTGAACCTCAAGTTGAAGGACACGACGGCTTTGCCAGATTCTACTGGAAACATGACGAACAATTGCATCCTTTGAGAAGGAAAAAAGGAAAAGGTGAAGATGCACATGCTCCCATGGAAAGAACAAGATATGCATATGAAAAGTACCGTGAAGTTAGAAGTCAAATTACATCTGGTCGAACCTTTACAGTAAACTTTGACGAAGGAAAGAACAAAGAAGGCTTCATGGGTGTACTTGCTGCCATACAAGACGGAAATAAGAAAGGATACAATCTCAGATTGACCATAACAGATTTGGATGGTCATATATACTATGCGCATGGCAATGTCACAACAGCCGCACAACTTCTTGACGCTTTCAAGACTACAAAGAGAGAACAAATGGTTGACTCCGACTCAGACATTTTGAATGCAATTGAAGGAATTGCAAGTGTCAAGTTCGAATGGTACCAACCTAACCCTCAAGCAGTCAGACAACATGCTGGATACTTCCCCTTCAGAAATAAGTCTGACATTGACTTGACAAGGTATGGAATTTACAATTCAATTGAAACAATTGTCAATGAACCTTGCATTCTTACATGTCTCAGGAACTCTGGTCTTGTTACAGATGAGAAAATGAAGTATCTTGAGTCATGTGTGAAGACAAGGTACATTCTCAGAGGTCAATTGGCAAAAGTTGCACCGTTGGCAAATGTGAATATCCGAGTTAACATTCCGACTGAGAAAGGTTCTTCACATGACGACTATGTTGTTGACAAAGACTTACCATGGTTGAAGATTGTAATTGTCCACAACCACTTCATGTTGAACGAAAGTCTTACAAACCCATTGTTCGGAAAAGGCAAGTGCAACATTGTCAGAGCTGTAAACATTCTTTTCGAGAAAGGCTTGTTGGAACCAATTCCAGATGACAAGCTGACAGAAACTTTTGTACCAAAAGACGAAACAAACTTTTCATTGTTAGTAAGACCAAAAGTTGTTCCAGACAAAGTTCTAGTACAAAAGAAGTACACAATTCCAAAAGGAGTTGGATTGTTCGGATACCAACCTGAACCAGAAGAACTTCCAATGAGGTTGCAAGAACTTCAAGATGCTATAAACAAACTTCCATTGAGACATCCAATCGACGTCAAATTGTATTGGAGAGCATCTGAGTTAGGTCAGAAGATTTTATATGAAACAGGTTGCTTTGACGATGTTTATGAGATAACAGGAGAAGTTTCTCAAAAGATAAGAGACTCACTTGAATTTCCACAAACTGGACCAATTGGATGCGATAAGTTCGACTCATATGAAAAGATATACTATGTCGACCTTAACGCTGCGTACATGAGGTTTGTCCAATATATCCCGACTGGAATTCCAAACGAAGATGGTGAGTTCCCGGGAAGGAACTATACAGTTGGAAAAGTCATACAACAACTGTATGATATTAGGAAAGCTTCAAACCCCAAACTTGCAATGACACTCAAATTGCTTATGAATTCGACATGGGGATATTCCATTAAGAAACCTCAAGCGATGAAGAGTAAACACTATGAGAAGGTCGACAACTTTGTTGAAAGGTTCTCCCCTTTTGTTTTGAAATACGAATTTACTCAAGGTCAAGGTGGCTTAGTAACCACAGTAAAACCTATTGTCGAACATTGGTCCTATCCTCAGTTCGCAAAGGCAGTCCTTGACAACTACAACAAATTTTTCTCAGAGGTTAAATCCAAAGTGAAGGTATACTATGAGAACATTGACGCGCTCATGACGAACGAAGAAGGGTATAACAAACTCATTGAAATGGGAATGGTCGGTGAAAAGATGGGCTGTTTTAAATTGGACAAAATTTTCACCGAAGTTCATGTAATATCGAAAAGGAAATATTGGGGCATACTTGAAGACGGCACAGAAATAAAACATTGCATGAAATAAACAATTTATTTTTGACACTTTCACAAAAAACATAAAAAAGTGAAGTTAAACGTTAAGGTTTACTGAACTGGTTGGATGTCGCCTTCACAGGTTATGTAGAACGGCTGACCCGAGAAGTGAAGGAGACCCTTGAGAATTTGGCTCATTCTTGGGAAAGGGTTCTCTCTGGTTGGAAGTTGTATCCAAGGACGCTTGGCAAAGAACTTGAGAAGAGCTTCTTTCTTTGCTTGCTTTATGTCGTCGTAGGCTGTCCCGTCTGGTATTTGAATTGGAATTCCAGTCGAAGTCTCGAGATTCAAGGCAGCCCTTCCCGTTATCCAACAGTTAACAAGCTTGCCTTTTACATTCTGCCTGAGGAAGTCTTTAACAAGCTCGTTAATTTCAATTAGGTAAATTGCCTCGTCGGTAGGTTCGACCTCGACCATTGCTCCTGTCAGTAAAAGTACTGCTACTGTCAGAAAAAGTACTGCTACTGTCAGAAAAAGTACTGCTACTGTCAGTAAAAGTACTGCTACTGTCAGTAAAAGTACTGCTACTGTCAGTAGCAGTACTGCTAGGAGCAGTAAAAAGGAAAATTTGAGAGGGTTTTCGACGATAAAGTACTGCTACTGTCAGAAAAAGTACTGCTACTGTCAGAAAAAGTACTGCTACTGTCAGTAAAAGTACTGCTACTGTCAGTAGCAGTACTGCTAGGAGCAGAGATTTTTATCGTTGTGGTCCGACGGTTAAGCCACAAACGAATGTCCGACGTCCCACCAACCCAGTCCAATCTCAATCCAGAAGAACCGAAAGCACCAGCCCCTGCACCTCAGTTCCAGCAATTCCAATCTCAATCCAAATTACTACCAATTCCAATACAAATCGAAGAAGGTCTGAACCGCTTACGCAAAGAGTATGCTACAGCTCCAATTGAGAGAAAGTTGTTGCTAAATTCAGTAAAAATAATGTTTAGGGTAGAAGGGTAGCTCTACCCTGTTTTCTACCCTCTTTTCTACCCTCTTGAATTTTCATGAATTTCATCGTAGAAAACTCTTGAAAACAATTTATTTTTAAAACAATATATTTTTTTTATTTTATTTGAAATGTACGCTGAGTTTGTTGGAGAAGACCGTTGGGAAACTTGTTTGTTAGATGAGAAATATGAAATTCACTGTTGTGAGTCATTTGAAGTCAGAAACAAAAAGACAAAAAGAGTTTTAAGCGAATGGGAGCGAAATGACGGATATGCTGATATGAAGATGGGTGGAAAACACTTCTTAAACATGTTGTCATTGCAACTCATTTTATACTGAATCCTAACAATTTACCTTTTGTAGACCATATAAACCATATAAGAAACGACAATAGACTTGAAAACTTACGTTGGGTCACTTATTCTGAAAACAATAAGAACAAAGGTAAATTAAGAGATATTGTATTCGAATTTGTCGACGAACTAGAAGATGAAGCAATTGAAATTACAGACTATGGCAAGCATACGTTTGAGTTTTACTACTATAGCGAAGAACAAGACTCTTTCTACTTTTATACCGGCGTAAACTATAGGAAATTACAAGTATATTTACTAAGGCGGGCTATGCTTATGTAAACACTAGAGATACAGATGGAAAATACGTTCGAATACTTCTTAACAAATTCAAGAAGCTATATGGCATACCATTTTAAAACAATATATTTTTACATATATTAAATGCTTCAGGTTGAAAGAATACGGTGGAGCCAAAAGTGGCTCGACCTCAAAACAAGCATTTTATGAGCTTACAAAGGGTGTTATGAATGAATTCAGCAACATACATCCTGACCTCGTTCATTTTGTTGCTAAATTCAGTAAAAATAATGTTTAGGTGAAGAGGTGACATCTCACCCGTTTTCTCACCTCTTTTCTCACCTCATGAATTTTCATGAATTTCATCGTAAATGTTTTGTCGAAACTTCTTCATCGTAAATGTTTTGTCGAAACTTCTTCATCGTAAATGTTTTGTCAAGACTTCTTCATCGTAATGAGCGTAAATGACCCAAAAATAATGTTTAGGTGAAGAGGTGACATCTCACCCGTTTTCTCACCTCTTTTCTCACCTCATGAATTTTCATGAATTTTCATGATTTCTTCGTAAATGTTTTGTTGAGACTTCATCGTATATGTTTTGTCGAGATTTTTTATCGTTGTTCCGACGGTTAAGCCACAAACGAATGTCCGACGTCCCACCAAAAAATATTTTTTATTTTTATTGTAAGAACAGAAATGTCAGTCGAAGCAAAAACGTTCACGAACAAATCTAATGGCGAAACATTCACAAAAGGCACTTACAACGGTATTGAAGTCTTACGTAGAGACAAGGATGGTTATATAAATGCAACAAATATGTGTCAGCAGTTTAGGAAGGACTTTAGAAGGTTGTTGGAAAATAAGTCCTGGGAAGAGTATTTTGAGGCATTTTGTGAAGAATATACCAACCCGCGGAAAACAGCGGGTTGCTTTTTATACAAAATTCATGCAGGAATTCCTGATGAAATCAAACAGGTTAGAGGAATGTATGTAGACCCAAGACTTGTAAACTATATAGCAATGTGGGCTTCTCCAAAATATTGCATAGCAGTTGGAAAAATTATGGACTCCATAGACAAGAAAGTTCATGAGAAATTAGATGAAGAAGAACTTGAAGATACAGTAGAGAATGCAAAACCTTTGTTCGAAGAAGAAGTTAGAAAAATGCATGAAAAACAAATAGAACATGAACGTGAGATATGTTCTGGTTATAGAGACTCTCCATACGAACTAGACCAATGGGAACAAGAAGATTTAAAGAGAGAATTTAGAGAATATGAACTCGCTAAGATAGCATTTGAAGCTGCAGAAAAGAAGTTAAAAGTTTGGGGTCGTTTTGTACAAAAATATTGTGAGTAAATGAACCATTTATTTTTATTGAATTCAGCAAAAATATAATTTAGGTGAAGAGGTGACATCTCACCTCTTTTTTCACCTGTTTTTTCACCTCATGAATTTTCCCGAAATAAAAAATAAAGTTAGTTTTATTTTTTATTTTTTTATTTTTTTTATTTTGTATAAAAGATATGATTTCAACAATCGGCACAACAACACTTCAAACAACTACAGCACCAAACTCGTTAGTCATGAATCCAACATCTATGTTGGTAGAGATGAAAAACTTCATTCCTTCTTCATATACTTTCGAAACAAAAATCCAGAAGATAAAGCAAGAACTTCTCCAAGGAGATTTAGACTGTAGTGCGAAAGATGAAACAAATGAAGAATATCTTTATGAAATGCAGGATATTATTGACCATCTACCTAAACTTCCTGAAATCCAACAACAAAAACTCACTATTCCTGAATTCGACGAAATTGAAGTTAAAGTTACTGACTCAGTAGAAATAAAGAAGTTCATACGAAAGGTAAATTATGAATTCCTTGGATTTCATTGCAACCACAAAGTTATGGACAAAGACTGCGACATGGTATATAAAAATATTTCTGACATATATAAATCTGGGGAGTTTAAGACCTACGACAACTTTGTTTCATTAGTTGCAAAATGTGTATGGGAAATAAGAGATAAAGATAGTAGGGGTAAGGTATGGAATGAACAGATAAGACCCGCTATGTTTGAGATGAAGAGAGCAATTGACGCCTTGGTTGTTTTAGCAGGTAAGGTTTCAGAATATAACGCAAAAATGAATCCGCAATGTTCTAAATGTAAAGCAGCAATGAGGAAATATAACTACTCCGTCAAAGAGATAGAACGTATGCGAAACGACTATGCAGACTTAAAGAAAGAAGCAGAAAAACCAGCAGAAAATAAAATGGATATGTTAGCATTTCTGAACAAAAACTATCCAACAGCAGAAGATTTCCTATTATCTGACGTCAAGAAGAAGTATAAAGAAACTTTCGGTATCGTTAAAACATTCGATGTACTGACAGAAGAAATAGAAGCTACAAAACTGTTTAGGATTTCAAATATACATCGTACAATTCATGTAAAACGCTTATAAAATAACTGGGGTGAAAAATTAGGTGAGAAAACGGGTGAGATGTCACCTCTTCACCTAAACATTATTTTTTGCTGAATTCAGCAACAAAATTCTGAGTAAAATAATTTTTAGGGCATGTGTCAAACCGTTGAGTTTTCACAAAATTTAAAAAATAACTGGGGTGAAAAATTAGGTGAGAAAACGGGTGAGATGTCACCTCTTCACCTAAACATTATTTTTGTCTGATTTACGTTCATTACGATGAAGTCTTGACAAAACATTTACGAAGAAGTCTTGACAAAACATTTACGAAGAAGTCTTGACAAAACATTTACGATGAAATCATGAAAATTCAAGAGGTGAGAAAAGAGGTGAGAAAACAGGTGACATCTCACCTCTTCACCTAAACATTATTTTTATTGAATTCAGCAACAAAATTCATGAATTTCCTTAAGATAGAAAAAATAAAGTTAGTTTTATTTTTATTTATTTTTTTATTTTGTATGTAAAGACAGATATGTCAACAACAGAGAACACAACAACAGTTATAGTCCATGAAGCTATAAATGAAGAATATGAATGGGTTCAGTTTAACAAACAACTCCGTCTCATTCGTTCGGTCAAAGACGATATGTACCAAATGCAAAGTATTTTGACAGCATGTTTTGCTCCAGATACTATGAAACCACAAGATTGGTTTGAATTAAATAGCACTCATGAACTCCTCAGTGAGTTTGAACATGTAGAACTTAAAAAGATGTACCAAGACAGACAAAACTTACCATCACATCTAAAAGGTATATATGTTCATAAGTTCCTAGTTAGTTCAATAGCAATGTGGGCTTCACCTCGTTATGCAATCTACATACTTATGCTACTTGACGAACTTTGTACAAAGCAGAGAGAAGATATGATGAAAGAAGACAAAAACATACAGAAAAGAATACCACGTTCGGTACCAAAAGGAAAGGAAAAGAACTATAAGTATATGATTTACACTGAAGAGATGGAAAATGAAGAAGACAGAGATATGGTTATGTTGCATTTAGTCAGAAGAAACACAAAAGCTTTTACGACTTAGCTAAGATTTACAAATCTGACAGAAATTGGTTCTATCGCGAAAACTTACCGATTTCAATGACCCCAAATGAAGATGTGAAACAAATAGTTCAAGATACGTTACCTCAAACACACTATGATATGAAAGGTTGTACAATACTTACCTTCAAAGAAGATTTGCCATTGTTAAAGGAAAAAAAATAACAGAGTATTTTGACAACTTCAAACAAGTAGAGTAAATGAACTCTTTATTTTTCAAGCTTGACTTTTTACAATTTGAACTTTGTTCGCGTAGATGTGAATTCTGAAAGAAGTATGAGGGTCTTGTATGACTTTGTACTTCTCCCATAGTTCATGTCTGTCAAACTTACCTGCCATGGACTCTTTCATAAGTTCCATGAAATCGTCTTCGGACAATCCAGGGAAAAGTATGATATCAGTAAGTATTCTTTTAACATCCTTACTTAAACTCTTTGCTGTCTGTACACAAATGACAACAGAGATGTTGAAGTGTCTGAGCTTCTTAAGAATTCGACACATATCTTGTTCTCTGTTCTTTAACAAAGGATGAGAGGCGAAATCATCTAAGATAAGAAGACATCTGTGAGGTAAGTCTTCCAATCGTAAGATTGCAATTTCTTCGAAATGTATTCTATCTCTTTCTGTTTGTTTCTGAAGTGTTTCTTCTCTAATATTCTCTGCATTTCCTCATTTGGGTCTTTAAACTTAGAATTGACATACTCATTTATAGCATTGTACTTCAAAACTCTTCTTTGGTACTTCTTTATCCAATCTAACAACTCAGTACCTTTATACATACTAACTTAGACTTTTTTATAATATCTTTGAACGAATTGACGGTTTGGTCAAAATTGACCAGAAGTACTACAAATGACTACTAACTCATAGAATGGGTTCTTCTCATCTAGTTCTTGTTGTTGTGCAGCCATTTTAAGATAAGTGAAAGTCTTGCCCGACCCAGGTGGTGCGATTAGACCTGTTATACCATTCTGAGCAATAAGAACTTGTCATGTATAGGCTTTATCTGAGCATTTTCTAACTTCCTCTTGTTCTTATTTTAAAACATTCTCAAATTTCTTGTTCAATGTCAGCAAACTTTTTTTCTAACATATTTTTAAAAAATTAAAATTTTTATCTTTTTGAAAATGTCGAGCGATTTCGCTATCTATATTCGAGACAAACTTTTTGACAGCAAAACATCTGTCGACCATAAAATCTTACATAGTGTAAACAAGAAAGGGGAATTGTTCTAAAGTTCTGTTTCTGGGAATATGACAAGAACCATAAAACATTAAGCAGAGAAGTCTTTAAGTTTGTCAATGACAGACTTGTTGACAGAGATGACGCCGATTGGAAAGATGAAGTCCAACAAAAGTTCTTAGAATGCAAAGAAGACACATGCGCTGTTCTTGAAGATGAAATAGAAAACAGAATAGATGAGCTATTAAAGGACAAAGAACTTTTACATAAATAATGGTTGCGCCAAATTTGACATAACTCCACCAGAGAAGAAGAAGAAGAGAGAAAAGAAAGAAAAGAAGTAGAAGAAGAGAAGAAAGAACCTGAACCAGTTCCAGAGAAAAGAAATTTGACATGTAAAAATAAACTTTTATTTTAGAACATTTCTGGGTCAATGTCAATGTTCTCTTCCTCTTTAGGAGCAAACACTGGCTTAGACTCTAAAATCTTTTTACCCAATTTACCTTGAACTTCAACTATCTTAGACTCATAATATTCATAGTCGTCTGTCTTCTTTGGTTTCATAAGTATAACAAGTTTGTATGCTTTACCTTCTTCGAGTTTTGAGAACTTTCTGTCAAAATTTTCTTTGACTGTCAACATACCGTCAATGTATAAGTCTTCAAATTTCGCACCATTTTTAGTCACAATAGCAAACTTAATGGTTCGATGTTCCAAACTTTGTCAAATGTAGACTTTTCAAAATGGTAGAAGTAAACATTCAAATATGCGAATGGGTCTAGTTCTTCTTTGACTTCTGTCATGTACTTATTTACTGAGATGAATTTTGCCATCTTTTCTATCGGATAAAAAAATATTTTTTTTATAAAAAACGTTTTAAAATGGTATGCCATATAGCTTCTTGAATTTGTTAAGAAGTATTTGAACGTATTTTCCATCTGTATCTCTAGCGTTTACATGAGCACAGCCATCCTTAGTAAAATATACTTGTAATTTTCTATAGTTTACGCCGGTATAAAAGTAGAAAGAGTCTTGTTCTTCGCTATAGTAGTAAAACTCAAACGTATGCTTACCATAGTCTGTAATTTCAATTGCTTCATCTTCTAGTTCGTCGACAAATTCGAATACTATATCTCCAAATTTGCCTCTGTTCTTATTGTTTTCAGAACGAGTAACCCAACGTAAGTTCTCAAGTCTATTGTCGTTTCTTATACGGTTTATATGGTCTACAAAAGGTAGATTGTTAGGATTCGGTATAAAATGAGTTGCAATGACAACATGTTTAAAATAGCATTTCCCACTCATCCTCATAATAGCATATCCTTTATTTCCCTCCCATCCGCTTAAAACTCTTTTTGTCTCTTTGTTTCTGACTTCAAATGACTCACAACAGTGAATTTCATATTTCTCATCTAACAAACAAGTTTCCCAACGGTCCTTTCCAACAAACTCAGCGTACATTTCAAATAAAATAAAAAAAAATATTTTTTATAAAATTTACTCAGAAAAATTTTTCTTTGTATATACGCCGTTCTGAACATCTAAAAGATTTTTGACATTTGCCAAGAATGTACGTTTAGAAGCTGCCATATAACCATACTCTTGGCAATATTGTTTATATTCATCGTACAATGACCTTTCATCTAAACACTCAAAGTCGTTTTCATCTATAAACAGTTCATAAACACTCTTGTTTGCTTCTAACAATGTTTGTCTTTCTTCGGTATGTGGAATTTGTCTTGGATTGAACTTAGAAATATCTAATGTCATGAAATATGAGAACAAGTGGTTGTAAAAGTTAGGTGTCAAAGTTTCTGCTAAGTCGTCAAAATATTCTGTATCTTGCATATGAGCTTCTGACGTTCTGACAACTACATATCTTCTGTCAGAACTTTCTAACTTCATCGGAACGGCGTTGTTTGAAACCATAATGAAGTTTGCAACATTTTCACAAACTCTTTGGTCTTATACTTTCTTTCAACAACTCCAACTTTGTCTGTTATAAGACTCTTCAAAGCATCTGAGTTCAAAAACTTTTTTTGTATCTATACTTTGAAGTTCGTTACATACTATAAGTTTCATATTCTCTATTGAAGAGTTAAATTTACCGCAGATGTTTTCTAAGTTTGTCATATTCGGATTCGAATAACCTTCTAACAGTTTGCACAAAATATCTGTAAAGAAAGTGTTCTTACCAGTTCCTTGTTTTCCAATTATAATGAGAGCAGTTTCATTTTTAGCACTTGGTTGTTGTAAGATTTTGCAAACCAACATAAGATTATCATAGACTCTTTCGTTTCCATTGCATATAATTTCTTTTGACATGGTCTAACCAAGCTTCTATAACATTTTCTTTCCATTCTACTTGTTCGTATTTATATCCAGTAAGATAGAATAGAAGTTTGGAGAAGGTGTATAGAACTTTATACCTCGAACTGAAAAATCTTCTAACTTTGACAATAAGATATCCCAAGCATCTAACATCTTCATGCAACTTGTACAACTTTTATTTTCTTAAGTTTCTGTTTACATTCTTGTTCTGAAACTATTGTTGCTCTTGGTTTGTTAAAGACAACATCCCATTCTTTCATGACATAACATTCTGGGGCAGAGTCAACATAAATGACTAAACGTTTCAAATTCTCGACTGCTTTGTTATAGTCTCGAAATGGACACATATTTCTGAATGCTTGGAAGTCATAAAAATCTGAAACATCTATTCTGTACATTTTTATAAAAATAAAAAAAATATTTTTTATTCTTGAGCTATTTGTTGCATTTGTTGTTCTTGAGCTATTTGTTGTTGAAGTTGTTTGTAGTACAATACTTTCACCAGTTGCATCTTCCAATTCGAAACTTTCTGCCGTCATTGACAAATACATAGGACATAAAAGTTTTACAGGAACAAAGTTTGCGTCAACTAAGGTTAAGTTTATGTTTGCTAAAGTGTTTGAGTTTACTAAAGCTGAAAACTCTGCATTCGAATGAACAATAGGCAAACCAGCAGAGAAAGTGTTGTTTATACGCATGAGTATCTTTTGGTCATAGTAGTTTCTGTCGACATTCGAATAACACTTTGAACCTAAGTTTGAAACAATATATAAGATTGGTGTGCTTAATGTCAATGGAATAGACATTCCTTGTATGACACCTTTTCCTGTTATAGAAACTGTTGGTAGTAAAAACCAGAAATAAGTTTTGTATTATAGCTCATATCGTTTATAGTAAACTCAGTCGGACATCCAAACATAATGAAACCTGCTCTAGTTGCAGCACATGTTACACTCGTCCTTAAAGTATTAAATAAGTCAACAAAACCTGTTGGTGGTATATCTGAGTAAGTATCTTCAAAGAAGTATTTTTTACCATTCACAACAACAAAGTCTTCTGGTGTCAAAAGAGCAAAACAGGCTTTAGTCGTCATCGTGTTTAAGGTTAGTTTACAATATCGTCCTTGAGGACTTTGTAAGTTTGTTGTTATAGAATTATATGACTCAGGGTTTTTAGTCGTAATAGTATAAACCATTATGTCTTCTGCCATTTTACTTAGCAAATAAATTTTAATGAAATGTTGTGGTCGTCAAATATTTTTATAACGTCTGGGAAACTATATTTTAAGTTCAACGTTTCACCTCCTTTCATAACGTATATCTTGTCAATGACATTATATGAAACACCACAGCAAGCAATGTCGGGTTCTATTTCTTTGATGTTTATATCGTCTGCCTCTGTCAAAAGTTTCAATAGTTCTTTCAAAACTTCATGAGGTGCGATGACATATGAGTTCACTTTTACAGGGTTGTGCTCGACCAAGTTTAACATTATACCCAAAGCTTGACAAATCTTCTCCTGAGTTTTCAGTTTGTCTTTAAGTTGTTGGTAGTCATTTCGAATATCTGCAACAGAACTTAAGTCTCTGCTAACTTCAGGGTATGTTGGTTGTTCTTTTACAGGAACAATTGTTATACCATCTTCGTCTTCGTATGGTTTCCCCACTTCAACATCTCTGTCTTTGACATTGACAACAACACTTTGACTGTTTGTTTGAGTTGGTGAATTTAACTTCACATCTGCCACCGCCATTAAACCTTTTGAAACACTTACGCTTCTATTTTTCGGAAATGACATTTTACTTAGAATAAAAAGATGGACGTATTTGAGTATCTCTTCGAATTGAAGCAAAACAAAGTTTACACACACAAACAATACAAATACATTGACAGAATAGTTCTTTATACAAACAATGGAAAATGTTATAGAATAGCAGTCTTTGCTGAACCAAAATATTTTCATAAAGCAAAGAAAGTTGGTATAACTGAAATGGTGAAAGTTCTTGAAGCAGACAAAAATATAACAACAAAACTTACAGATATTTCTAAAGGTAAGTTTATAATACAATTTTATGTCAAAACTGGCGTACTGTCAATATTTGACGGAGAGAAGTCAGTTCAAGAACAACTTACTGACCTGCTGCCAAAATCTGCTCGATGGAAGCTGTCGTTATGCCAATCTGAGGAGCCCCAGCAGGTTTCATCGAACGAATCTTCAAAAGAGCATCTTCCGTGAAAAGTGCTATTGGTTTTGTAAACTTCTTTGCTCTCAGTTCATCTGGACCGTCTCTGTCACCAGTATATTGTATTTGAACTGTACCAACAGTTGAAATACCACCCATAAAGTCTTCTGAGTCAGCAAATGGAATGCCAAGCCAAAAGTTTGAACGGTCTCCATTTGTATATTGAGTTTTTTTGACCTCCTGTATGAGTCCATACTTTCACATATGGCATAATAGAACTTTGCATTTCAGGGTTAATGGTTGTTGTGAAGTTGTTGTTAAAGTTCATAGCATCTAATGTCAAGTTGTATGACCTCATATCCTCAACTGTAGAATATTCTTCTCTTGGATAATATTTGCCATCTATGTTTATATGATATTTAATACCGGGGTTGTAGAAACAAGAATAGTCATTTATAGTTCGTCTGAACAGTACAAACATAGTATCTGCATGTTTCATTGCAGTTGTTAAAGCAATATCTGTTCTTGCACCTGGGTCAGCACTTTGGTTTCCAACTTCACCTGCAAAGTCTTTGACAGATATTTGGTGTATAGGGAACATAAGTGGAACTGCAATATATTTGGCAGCTAAAGCATTTGAAATATCTGGGTCCAACATATAGACTGCAAGTCTGCTTTCTATTCTCTTGCATTCAAATTTTTCGCATGTGAACTTAACTGGGTCCCAAGCATCTCCAGCAGCATTGAAATAATAGTTTACTTCAGTGTTGAGGTTTGAGAAACCAAAGTCTAAGTCAACTTTGTTTTTGCAAAAGTCGGCGAATGACATTTTATTTGTTCCCACTACTTCTGTAAGAGTGAATGGGTCTTGTGTTGGTGCAATGACTAAGTTATTTTTGCTTGGAGTAAGTTCGATAGAAATTTTTCCTGCCCAGTTTGGCAAGTATCTTAAAAACCTGAAGATGAGGAAAGATGACAAAGGAACTCTAAGTTTCAGTTTTACTTTGGTTACTGCTGCTGCAGTTTGTCCAGAAAGGTTAACATAAACTCCTGGAACGTTAGGGTCAAGTCTTCTTATTTTCTCAATAGTTGCATACTGGTCTGTTTGTTCTCTAGCTTGTGGTTGTACTGAGTTTTCTCAAAGCGAACCATTCATAGTTTGCCCATGTTACTGTTTGAACTAAGTCAGAGTTAGAATATATCTTATATCCCATGAAAACTTCTGGAGCATATTGGTATCCGACATAGAAAATTCCATTGCAACCTTTCTTGTCAGACAACTTGGCAGAAGGTTTTATTTCAATGTCTTGTTCCACGTATAAGAAAGAGTTGTCAATAGAAATTATATGAAACCTGTCGCAAGCAATATCTACTGTTGTTGAAGAACCTTCTCCAAACTCACCTACGTTTCCATAAGAAACAGCAGTTGTATATTCGTAAGTTCCAGGAACTATTTCTGACCTTCTAATGGCATTGTCGCATTCGTTATACCATTCGGAAAATTTCCATTCATGGCATCCAAAACTGTTGGCGTTATATTCTGAGCGGCGTACATTTCATATGAGTAAAAATATAGAATAGTTGGATTTATATGTCATAATAGAACCCACTCGAACCAAGCTTTACTTTCTTCCTGACTGAGTTTTTTAACTCTTCTTTTTCCTTCATTGCCCTCTGCTTGAAGTTGTTGCATCTTTGCATTATGTTCATCTAGTATGTTGCAAATTTCCCATGTCCTTTTTGCCTTTTGGCTCTGGTCGCCCATCTCAGGTAACCTATATCCTAGAAAGAGTTTGTCATAGTCTGTATTTGAGTCTTCGCGTATTGTTTGCATGACTCTTTCCTGAGTTTCCGGTTCAAGCGCTTCAAACAGTGCCTGTCCATATGGAATAAGCTCGTTTCCAAATATATGTTTTTGTAGCCATTCTGGTTTTCTTTCCATGTTACCAACTATATCTTTTGTGAATGGGAAAGCTTTTACCCAATCTTTCAGTCTTGCGTCGTTTATTTCTGTAGTTGGTTTTATTTTGTCAAGGAACATGTTTTTCAATACTAACATTTCATTTGGTACTGTCCATTTGAGTTTTCTTAAATATTCATCCCTTCTCAGTTCATTGTCTGCAAAGTAAGTTTTTATGACATTTTGTAAACTTTCGTTTGCAAGGTCATGTACAATAGGTTCTCTTCCTTCTCTCTCCCTAACTTTCTTTCTAAACTCTTCACCAAATATACCATCTCTATGGTTCTGTGTAGTTCTTTGAGATAAATGTTCTAGAACGTCAGGTGTTATATTTCCATCAGCCATGTTCATTTCATACTGGTTCAAAATATCTGCATGTTTCATATCTTTCAATGGCATTAAAGCCGCGCTTAAAATACCAGCTATATCTCGTTCACCATTCAATTCCATTGCGTCTACAACTTCTTGGAATTGTGTGTTGTAAGTTTATGAACCACCTATCCGGGTTAGCTTTATGACCCCATCTCATTGTAGTTCCATCGTCTGCAGAAACAAAAGTAGGTTTGTTTCCATCTTGGTTAGGTTCTGAATGAACTTTAAACAATGTTTCATTTCTATATGTTTTCTTGAAATTTAACCTTTTATTTTCACCGAGTTCATCCGAAGATTGAACGTTAAATGCTCGTAAGTAAAAAGGGTTGTTGTATTTGTGTACATTTTTTTTCAGTTCTTCCATTCTATGCTGGATATTTTCATCTGATGTTGGAGTCTTTTGTATGTCGGCAAACATTTTTCGATATTCTTCTACTATGTCAGCCGAATTTTTTTTAGACTCTTGGAAATATTCCATATTCTCCGCATACTCTTGTTGAGGGTCAAGATTTTTCTGTTCCAAATCTTCATCTAGTTCTGTGAAGTTAGTTTCCAAAGGAAGGACTTGTTCGTTTCCTTCAGGCTCTTCTAGCTGTTGTTGCTGAACTATTTCTTCCATGTCTGGTTGTATCTGAACTTCTTCCTGTGGAGTTTCTTGTACCTCATCTGCTGGCATTTCATATATTCCGAGACCGTTTTCAACAATTTCCCTATCTACGTCATCCGCATTCATAAGCTTTTGTTCTTTCGTTCCGTCTCTATTTTTTACGCGTTTCATGACGAAAGTTGAATTGTCATTTAGCTCTGACATCAAATATCTCGGAGTAAATTCATCCATGTCATTTGGATGATATGCTATTAAATCATATCCCTTAGCGAGCTTGTATTTTCCAGGTTTGAGATTATATCCGTTTTGGTGCTGAGCCATAAAGCTAAATAGGTTCGGGTCAGTATTTCCATCCTTGAACTTTCCAATAGCTTCTTTATATCTGTCACTAAAGTCAACAGTATCTGGGAAACCACACTCTTCTTTAAGCATTTTTAAGAATTCTTGGTTTCCTTGTTCTCTACTTCTTTTATGTCCTTGCTCTGTTTGTGGTTGTTGTTGTGCAGGGTTTTGAACTGTTGGTTGTGCTGGATTTTGAACTGTTGGTTGTTGTTGTGGTGCTGGATTTTGAACTGTTGGTTTTGGTTGTTGTTGTGGTGCTGGATTTTGAACTGTTGGTTGTTGTGTTGGTTGTGGAGGTGGTTGTTGTGCAGGGTTTTGAACTGTTGGTTGTTGTGTTGGTTTTGGTGCATGCCTGTGTCTATGTCCATGTGACGATGTAAATGTTTTAGGTAGTCCTGGTGCAGGTGCTTCTCTTGGAGGGTTTGGTGGTATATAAGTTCCACCAGCTGGCACATATGTTCCATCTGCAGCGTAATGTCCTACCTGACTTTTCGTTTTAAGAAAGCATTTACTAGGTCTGTTTTGGTCTGTTGTAACTCTTTTTCTTGACTTTCCACAACAGTTGCTCTAACGGCGTCATAGGCACTTTGAACTGCCTGTCTCGTTGCTGCATCTGTTATTTTCGTCATATTTTGTGCTACTTCTTTTAACTCTTTGTCGAAACCTTCAGACTTCAGTTTCTTTCCAGATGAGAAGTCGTTCACTTGTTTCACCTTACTATGAAGAGCTTCGAAGGCGTTCTTAAAGTCAGCATTTGTTAAAGCTTCATTTGAACTGTCTTCATCCGCTTGTATTTTTGTCCTTATTGACCCTATAAGCTGGGCTGCTTTAGCGTTGGCTTGGGCATCTAACCAGTCATTGTTAGCTTTTATATATTCTGCGCTTTTCATTGCCTTTTGCATGGCTGCGTCGTTATTTTTACTTTCTTGTGCTAAGTTTTCATACTGTACGGTTTGGTTTTGCAACTGTAAAAGTTTTTCTGCCTTTACATTTGCTTCAACTTCTTTTTTATACTCATCGCTATCCATATATGTCTTCAGGGCTTTTTGTTTTATCTCTTCATCTTTCAGTATTTTATATTGAGTAGTATGGTTTTTCAAATTTATGACATCTTGTTCCATTTTTGCTACTTCTGCTGCTTTTTCTGACACTTTTTTCGCATATTCCTCTGTACTTAGTTCTTTCAGTTGTTCTTCTTTCTTCTTTTTTCTCTACGTTTAACTCATTGAGTTTCTTTGTGTGTCTGTCATATTCTAGTTTCTTTTCGTTTTCACTTATTTGTTTCTGTATGTCTATGTTTGACTTTTTGACATCTGTTATTTGATTTTTGAGTGAACTCAAATTCATTTGACTTTGAGGGTTATAGGCTGTTCCGTCTGCAGCTCCACCATAGCCTGCCATTTTCGCTAAAAGTGCCGCTCTTAAACCTCCACTCTGTGCACCAACAACTCGGTTTAAAAGCATAGGATTGCTTGACATTTGTTGCAACATAGTGGGGTCATTCAGCATTTGTTGTTGCAACTGTTGTTGTGGTGTTAGTCTTACTATTGGATGTTTCAATGCTCTCTTCCTCTTACGTATATTCTTACGTATCTTACGTGGCATTTAAGTGAAGTTAAAAAGCGGCTTTTGACAGATGTTTATATGAGACTTTCTCCGGTTTATAGGACCTCTCTCATATTCTATCTTGTTAAGACTTCCTGGACTGTTGTCAAAATGTCATGTTGTCTCATTTTTTCAGAGAAGTTGGTTTAACCGAGGGACCGAGGGACCGAGGGACCTGGTGACGTAGCGACGATAGACCCTTACTTGTTATACTAAACATCTTCAGGGGGCTAGAGGGGCGCAGCCCTGGAAGCCCCAATACCTTTTTTTTTTTTTTTTTTTTTTTTTTGACAGCTCTGAATGTTTCTACTTTTGTGATTTGAGAAATTTCATAAGATAATACTTTTTGTATTCGAACTCTTGCATACTCAAGTATATACATATATAAAGAAAACAATTACATATAATTACCATTTGAATGTTGAAACAGTTTGAAAGAATAACAATCTACACTTCTTACGATAATTGAAATATAAACTATTGATGAAAGTGTTATTTTAAATATACATATAAGAAAGAAGTGGTATGATGTTGAAAGTGCAAAAAGGAAAAGAAAGAAGAAAAAGAAATAAAATAATTATTTACCTAATTAGTTGGAGCTAATGATTGAACGAAAGCGGCAAACACAGAGGATCTTGGCGCTTCAAATCTTGGATTTTCTGCTTGAATGATTCTTAATAGTGTTTCATCATTTTCGTAAAAACCCAACCTTTTAGTTTTATCGATCATTTCTTTTGTGCCATATTCCTGTTGCTGGAGTGAAAACAAATAATCGCCATATTTGTTGTACTGATCCAATTCATTTGGATCTGTTAAAATTTCTTTTGCAAGATTATAAATCCTATCGTGGAGATCCTCTGGTGTGATTCTGCCGTCGGGTTCTTGCTTGCAACATAATTCAATCAACTCAGAAATTTTTCTGTTGAACGGATCGTTTTGGAATCTTTCATTATAGATATAGTCATCTCGAGCGCCTGCTTTGATCAATTCTGTAAGGATAGGCTCAACGTATGAAACAACCGTTGGCCAATGGTTGTATTGTTCTGAATCATCCATTTGTTCGAATTCTGCAAGAACGTCTAATGTTTCAGCGAGGTTAGGTAATTGGAGTTCAGAGAATTTATCAGCAAGAGATTGTAAGCCTGCTCTTGTCCTGTATGCACTGTAAAATGGATAACGTCCTGTAATCATATTAAACATGATAGCTCCGAATGAGAAAATATCAGATTCGCATCTTCTCTGTGCGGAAAAGATTTCTGGAGCAGCAAATGGAATTGTTCCGTGACGCTCACTAATAGATAACGAAAATCTGTCTGTAGAATCATCCCAATCAATAATGTGAGGAATCATATCACCATCAACGACAATATTGTCTGGTTTAAGGTCACGATGCTTTATTTCCATTTCTTTCATCAAAGTCAACTGGGAAGCAATTGCAGCGAAAATTTCGAGCATGCATAACTTTTTAATACGATTACCAACGCAACCGCCGCTGATTAACTTCGTTATAGTGATACCTGGAATATAATCCATCAAAATCCAGTTAAAACGTTCGCCAGGATGTTTTTGTGAGTTATCATAGAATATTGGAGAGAGTGGTATTTGAATTTCAACTCATTCTCAAACATTTCAGATGTTTTAGTTCCATCTCGATTGAAAAGTCTTTTTAGAACTCTATAGTGATCATCTATCTTTAAGATCCAGCAAGTACCATTACCACCACGGCCAGCCTGATATATTGCCTGAACGCGTGGATCATGATCATAACAAGTTTGAGTTGTCATGATAAAATGATTTTTTGAAAATCAAGTCACTTCCCATGATTTTTTTGACTACTATTTCTTATCTTATAATTAGGTGAATAAGCATCTCATAAACACAATCAACTTATTTTTTTTATCTGTGAACTTTCTTCATGAGTCAAAACGCAAAAATATATTACTTCACTTCAATTGAAAATTTTGCGGTTTGGTGAAATGATTCATTCAAATTGGGTGAAATGAAGTAACATATTTTTTCACATGCAATTTTGCTCTCAAAAAACTTAAGCTGAAGTCAAAAAATACTACAGTACAATATATACTGAGTAAGATTTTTTTTAAATTTTATTTCCTGATTCTCTCAAAATTTATTTTTGTTAATTTTGAGACTTATAGTGTTCTTGTACAATGTCTACCATTTCGGTGAATCTTATTTGGCCACATAATGATCCTTTTGTCAAACTAATTTTATACCGGCGCTGCACACCGATAAAAATGAAAAATGAAAAATGAAAAAAAACTTCATTTTTTTTGTTCGACGTTCCATATATTATTACAATAGAATGCTTTCAAATTTCCTTCCGCAGCATGGATAGAATTAATTGCCAAAGTTTTGAGAACAAATTCAAAAGTTTATCGTTTAATAATTTATTGCTTTTGCACACATTACTGTATTTCATGATTTAATTAATAATTCTTAATTATTCGAGTATACTTCATATTGAAAAATTTTAATTTAAAATATGATGGAGCAAATATTAATGATTTATAAAATAGAGAATTTAAAAATTCATAAAAAATTAGATATTTCAGAATTCTTTTAATTAGCTAATCTATTGCATAACTTGAAAATTAATCTTCACAATTGATTTGAAGACGATATTCTCAATTAATTGAATCTGATTGTATAATATAATCTTTATATTCTACTTTAAAACACCCCATTTTATAAAATAACCAAAAATATTTATTAAAAATTTTAATAAGTTTTCAATACTAATTTTTTTAATGATATCTGCGCGCTATAAAAGCAATAAAAAATCAAGACTTTCATGTAAAAAAATCGAAAGCATTTCAGCAACACTTTCTCAATTGGCATATCATACAACAAATCAACAAGTTCTCAAACCGATTACCGATTATAATGATTCAACAACTCCAAAGGGCGATGAGCCAATTGCTGATGAAGGTGTTCCAAATGCTCTATATACAGTTGAAGTTACAAAGCATATATATCATACGAACGTTCAATTTGAAAAACTTCCTTCACTTGGAGATAGAATTACAGCAAATAATCTTGATTTACTTATTAAGAAATGCCAGCAATGTTGTGTTCTTTGTGATTTTTCAGATAATGAATCCGATGTATCAGCCAAACCACTCAAAACAAATACCTTGAAAGAAATTGGTGATGCTCTTGCAAATTCCTCACCAGATTATCTCACTGATGAAGCCTTTAATGCAATTTATGGTATGATCACAGCAAATCTTACAAGATGCATACCTTCAATACCTAAAAAGTACATGTGGTATGATGATGAACCTCTCATATTTGATATTAATTGGCCACATCTTCAATTAGTCTATGTAATCTTATTTAATACGATAAAGTTAAACACAACAGATAAAAGACTTCATGATATGCGTAAGACGATCCTTACAATTATAAATAGCGCTGATCCTAACGAACGAGATCAAATTTTCCAATTTTATATGGAATATCTCAAAAACTTTCCAGATCAGTTCGAAAGCCTCTTTAATGATTTATCATACAAGTTAATCGAATACATGGAAGGAGATTTACCATTCTGTGTTACACCAATTTTGAGATTATATCATGAACAACTCAAGATTGTTAAACTTACTGATTACATGGCACGATTTTGGAATACAGATATCATCCCACTCATTTCTTGCCAGCATATTTTAACAGTTTACCCTCCAATGATGGATATTGCTGAAACAATTTATACAATGGATCCAGATATTCCTAAGAAGACACTTCGAGTCATGTTCCATCATTGGCCAGAATCAAGACCGTCCAAACAAATTTCTTACCTTATTTTGATGAATTTCTTGATTGAACAATTAAATGCGGAAGATTTCGGATACATGTGCGTGCCAATCTTTAAACTCTATTCCAGACTCGCAATGTCAACTCTCCATGCCAAAGTTACTGAAGCAACATTTCGAATTTGGTCGAATCTGAAAATTTTGCAAATTATCACAGATAACACACAAGCAATATATCCAGTTGTTTATCCTGTCTACCAGAAGATAATGAAGGATCATTGGCGAGCAAGTACAAAATCTGCAGCTTTAAACGCAATGAAAGCTATGCATGATTTAGATCCATTTGTTTTTGACGAAATTGCACAGTCAAAGAAGGAAAAAACAGATGATGACGGAGTTTCTGATGCAACAATTCACAAATCTTGGGCTTCTATTGCAAGAAGCGCTGCAAAGAACGAGAAATCTCTGAATTTGGCAAGAGTTTTAGCTGATATTCAACTTAACTTTAACAAATCAGATCCACTGAAGGATATGAAGAAGATGGGAAAGCCATCTTTACAAAGATAATAATTTGTATTTTATTAATTTGTTTTTATGTTTGTATCTATTAAATTTCTATTCGTTTGCATATTATAATAAATATTTATTCATCATTATAACTTGAAATTTGAATATTAAATCAAAATTTACAATTTTCAGCTTCAATTCAATTTTTTCAATAAGTTTTCTCAATTTTAAGAGGGAGTATAATTTATGGAAAATTACAAAAAGGTTTAATTTTTGAATTCAAGAGTCATTATAATCGAATGATATGATCCATAAAACAGTTTTATCCATGTTTTCTTTAGGAGAATCATTGAAAAGGCCAAAATTACTTAAATACTAAATCATGATCCGATCTCACTCAATATATTAATCATAATATAAACTGCTTATAAATTCTATTAATTTAATCTGAAAGTAACAGCTAAATTTTTCCAGATCTGGAACGATACCTTATTTTCTGTTGAACCTTTATCAAATTTGGAGGGAAATATTTTTTTCCTGCGACAATGCAACGATTGACGCCGCCCTATAAAATCCTACTGACCATTAAGGTTTAAACCTTATTTTGCATAAAAGCATCCTTTCTCAAAAATCAACATCAACTCAGGGCACCAAATATATGAGTAAAATGAATTTCAATTCATGAAATTAATTTGAATAAGGCATTCCAAAATTGTGATCGATTCATTCTAAGATTTCATTATCAGTATTCGACTGTATGAAAATGTTTTTCTTCAGAAATGTTATCGGTCGAATTCTGTTCGCTTTAAAGGAAACAATGAAACATGTGTCTTTCAACAATAATAAACAATTTGATTGCCTTAATCGATAATTACTCAATTGTCCGTCAAATTCATGACAAATGACAAAACTAAATTATTTTAAATTTAATTTCCCTTTCAAATAACATCACTAATCCAAAATAACAGACCTATATTTCATTGAAAAAATCTAACGCCTTTGAATTTTTTTCTGAACATAAAAATCAAAATGCTATTTGCACTCTCGGCTCTCGCGCTCTCATCAAGAGTGGTTAGAGTTCCATACTCAGAGCACTATTTCCCCTCAAGACCTCAGAAGCATTACTTCCGTCAGACACCAGAAGAAAACTTCAACTGGAAAGACTTTCTCCCTTCACATATAATTGATGGTCCAATTTACAAAGATTTAATTCGTTTACAAGAACAAGAATCCAACTTCCAACTTCCAAAGCACCTTCCAAACGCAACACACATCAATATTTCGCGCTTGGCTAAAATCATTGCTCATCATATTGCTACTAATAAAACTCTTCCAATGTGGCGTCCTCTCAACTGGACAGAGTTGATTCGTCCAATTTCCCTTAAAGGACTTCAGAAGCAGTTCTCTGTTAAGAAACAAGAGGCTAACAGTTATTTCACAGAAACAATTCGCCCAATCTTAATAAAGGGAACAAAGGCCTACTTTGGACATAAGAAGAACGAAGCGAACAGCTACTGGACAGAAGTTCTTCGCCCAGTCATCCTTTCTTCAACAAGAGCTAGACTCGGCCTTCAAGATGCAGAGACAAACAGTGCTTGGACAAAGTACATTCGTCCAGCTTTAGTTGCTGGTGCCAAGGCTAAACTTGGTCTTCAGGAAGCTGAATCAAACAGCGCTTGGACAAAGTACATTCGTCCAGCTTTAGTTGCTGGTGCCAAGGCTAAACTTGGTCTTCAGGAGGCTGAAACAAACAATCATTGGAAGCCCCATTATCCAACAGCAGCCCATGCCCACAAACTCTACTAAAAAAATTCTTAATCTTCAGCATATGAATTAAAAACTTTTCTTCAAAACAGTATGGGGGGTTTTTAACGTGGATTTTGTTTTAGCGTGGAACCGTTTTTTGACCGTAGAGGTCGAAGGTTCAAATCCAGATTTTCAATTTTTTCCAAGTTGCATCTCAATGAAAATCCACGCTAAAACAGTCTAGCGTTATCTGCAAGTCCTACGAACAGGATCTCGGTGGATATAATATCAAATACATGTATGGATGCATATATATGAAATACTAATAAAATTTATGTTTATTAAAAATTATGATTAAATTTTTCATCAAACTTCTTATTTTATTATAATATCAATTTTTACATAATAATGTATTTATTATTTCTTCAATCAAAAGTCTTAGCTGACAATGTATTTAAATTTATTTTTTCAATTAATTCTATCGGCGCTTCGCGCCGATAGAATTAAGACCGTATCAAGTACTCACAAAATCTAGATTGTGAACCATTCAATTACTTTTGAGGCAATTTTAACGTATTATTAATAAACTTAGTTATTGTTATATCACAATACTTTTTTTCCAAAAAAATATAAAAATTTTTCATTTTCAATTCAATGCATTCAAATAAATTCATAAGAGAAGATTTTTCCTAAAATTTATTACTAATACTATGTGCATTTTTTTAATTTTTTTTTATTTTTTTCCCCTTTAACATATTATTTAAACACCTTATATATCCTACACTTTTTAATATAAAAATTATTGGCTAATTGTCTCATTTTTCATTTTTCGAAATTTATTTCAAGACTTTTAAAGGCATACTAAGAAATATATGGATTATTGATCTTTTTCAATATCATGCATGACTTTTTCACTGCCTTTGAACAGCAGTTGTGTACACCCGATTTGTTGATATCATAACTTCAAGTTTTAGAGAGTGAATACTACAAGAATATGCTCAAATACAGCCTTTTAGAGCCTTTTATGTTCAAATTGGAACATCCTAGGAAAATGTTGAGAGATGAGACTGTAACAGTAGAAACAAGTTCTCTAAAGCACACAATATTAATAATAAGAAGTTTGGCGCATATGTTTTGTAAATGCAAAGTGAATCAGATTTATTTTTATTTTTGCATTTTTTTTTTCATATCCAAGCGTCTTAAGAGGAAAAATATGAAAATTGCATAATATAACGGAAATGGAAACATAAAAAACAAATTTTTAAGGCTGCCCTTAAGCTCATTTGACACCTGGATTGACGTATCATTGAAAATTAAGCTTTAACATCTGAAATGAAGGTTATGTTGCAGATTTTAATCATATCACGTTTAGAACCATTCAATCATGACATTTAAACCCAAAATTCTATAATTAAAAAACATCAATAAATTTAAAAAAAATGCATGGGGTATAGTACATGAATTATTATATAATTTTTAAAAATTTCACGTTATATTAATATACAATAATAAACATTTAAACATATAGAAAACAATACATAGTGAATGCAACTTTTTAGAAAGTTGTGTATGAAAAGACAAAGAGAAATTTTATTCTCTTAATAATAATCATTAATTATTTTGAAGTTCGACTATATCATACCGAAATGCATCACTAGCAAAAGTGACATTTGGCGCCAATTTTAAATTAGTGGATTTTGTGTTTATTATTTAAAAAATATAATTGATAAAATATAATTAACATTAATAGAATAATATGGATAAGATTTGATAAAAAACAATCATAAATTTTTTTTGGGCGCCATATAGAGAACTATAGTCTGCGAGGTACTGATTCTATCCATGTACCTCGCAGACCATAGTTCTCAGCCAAAATGGCTGAAAATTGCTCACAATTTCAACAATTGTGAGCAATTTTTAGCCGTTTTGGCTAAGAATTGGAGGGCGTGAGTACTATAGCATGTAATAGTATCTCACACCCTCCAATTCTTCCTATGGCGCCGAAAAATTTTTGGTGAAATGCGACGACATTTCACCAAAAATTTTCGGCGCCATATAGAGAACTATAGTCTGCGAGGTACTGATTCTATCCATGTACCTCGCAGACCATAGTTCTCAGCCAAAATGCCTCTAAAATTTGTATACCTATAAACTCAAACTTCAATATATTCAATTTTATTTTTATAATTAATTTAAATATATCCATATAATTCTAATTAATTTAAATATATCCATATAATTCTAATGTTTTCTTTTAATTTAAAAAATAATAATAATAATAATTAAAAATAAAAATAAACTTTTCTATAATATTTATAAAGCTGATTTGATATATAACACATTTAGCTTAACAAAATAACTTAGAAAAATTGCCGCGTAAAATAAGAGTAAGTGTCACTTTTTGTCACTTTTTCTAGTGATGCATTTCGGTACGGAACATAATTGTAGAGGTACCTTTTCAAAATGTCTTCTATTGATTAAATTTAATCAGTAAAAGCAATTTGTAATTGAAAGACAACCTCGCATACTATAGTTCTCTTGGAAAACTTTTGGAGAATCAAGGCAGATGATTACCTAATAGATTTATACTCAAATTCAAGTCTTTATGGAGCTCCTTACGTTGCTGCTGTTTTTAATTCTAATTTCGGAATTGGAAATGGATTAAGCATTGATCGTGCAAAGCATATCGCTCGTCTATTTTCCTATTACTCAATTGGCCCGAAAATGGAACAAGAACTTGAAGTTATTGCAAGAGTTAGATTTATTTCAGATAAAGGCTGGGAAAAGTCAGATGAAGCAAAGGTATTCGTTGGAAAGTCTCTTAGTATCCTTAGTCGTGCAGAACCTTGGTTAGTTTCGCCTTTCGATCCTTCAGCTTTTGCAAACCCGAAACGAGAGTTGATTTATCTTGAAAGAGTTCTTTTACCACTGTTTTCATACTACAGCATGAAGAATGAGTTCATGATGGGCGATATGAGAACAATTCGAAGTAATATTCGCCAGATTCGACTTCAGCCTAAGTAATTTATATGTTTTTATTGTATGTAATTATATTATAAATGTTTGTATTTATCTATTCTGTTTAATTTCAACAAATTTTTCAATTTGATTCGAAAAAATATAGCTATTGTAAATAACATAGCAATATTCTCCTTAACCATATCATAGATATCGTTCTTTTAGGGTTATCAAATGTAGAATTGATTGGGAATAGAGAGTTTTAGAAGTTGATGATTTTTGAATTAAAAATAATCGTTTAAAAACCAAGTCTAATAGACAAACTCTCTCCTGATAATCAAATAATTCTTTTTGAAGCTATCCGTCGCTATTACCCACAGTCAGAAAATAAAGAAATCGTATTATCTATGATTTTCCAGTGGTATAACGAACATGCAACACAATTCCTTCCTGCAAAGGAGTTAAGAGCTATTTGCATGGATTATTATGACTTTAACAAACAAGTTACCCAGCCAAATGCCAACCACGTTTTTAGTTTTAAGACGTTTTAAATTTCAAGTATGTCTATTCACCAAAATCATATACATCACCTATCTCTACAATTTTAATCACAATCTTAATCGATTGTCTTATTATACAAAATTGGAATAAATATGTTTGTTTATATATTTACTGTTTTTTTTTTATTCTCTTAGTATGCTAAGATATGTAATGAATGTTAGTGTTAGTTGTGTAAACGTTATTAATATGTAATAATATTAATTCATTAAGTTTTTGTAAAAAGTAATGAATGGTAAAACAACAAACAAAATTTTTTACTTATAGCTGAGCTTTCTTCCGATTCTCATCTATCTTACTCCACAAATCATTCTGATTTTGGGTCAAATCATCCATATTGTAAGAGAAGAAACATGTAGAATCGATAGTTCCATAGCGATCATACCGCTAATTTGATTTTGGTTTGCCGAAGAAATTGTTATTGGTGCTATCGATTTATAAAGTGTAAGTGCTGCTGCTGGATCTTCAGTTGAATTTTTAGTCTCTTCTTGTTTCTGAACGATACTCTCTAATTCTTCAATGCGATTATTTAAAAATTGCCTTTTCTTGATTAATTCTTCTTTTGCTTGTTTTTAAACTTTTCTATTTCGAGTTTCTGGAATTTGAACTAATTTGTCACTATTTTTGAGTTTTTCTTCTTCTTCTCGAAGAGATTGGATTTTCATCTGAAGTTCTTTTGTCTTTTTCGTATTTTCATCTTGCAAATTATAAATATGAGCGTCCATCTCAACTTTCTTATCCTTGATTTTTTCTCGCATAAGTCTCTTAATGTTGGCGAAACTTCGCCCCCAAACATTTTTAAACGTACACTTTCTGCTCAAATCATAGAATTTGTATGAATAATAAACATTTAGAAACTAGATGATTTAAATTAGTGAAAAGGATCTATTTAAGAACGAAATCTCGTATAATATTAAAAAATGAGAGAATTGAAGAATAATAATCGACTTAAATTGAGCGATTTCACATAGCTTTCAAGCAAAAATGGTTTTGAATGAAAAATAAAACATTTTCTATTTCAAAAAAAATCAAGTTTTTGGTTTTCTATTATAGGGATGCGACGGTTTTACGCCATGACCGTTTAAAAATAGAATAATACGCCATTTTTGGGGCCGAATGGCGGGTACGAAGTAGCCGCCATTCGGCCGAATAACAAAACAATACAAAACTATCGCCGTCCTTTTTTTTCTTTTTTTCTTTCTCTTTTTTTTTTTCTCTCTCTCTCTTTCTTTTCTCTTTCCTCTTTTTACTCCTCTTTCTCTTTTCATCATTAAACGTAGAAAGATATATTAATATTATTTTAAAATTAAAAAAAAATAAAGAAAGTATAATAAGTAATTATTTAGTTATCGATATATATATGTAAAGTGATAATCTGAGGATAATCTGAGGAGTTTGAGGAGTAGTCTGAGGAGTTTGAGGATAATCTGAGGAGTTTGAGGATAATCTGAGGAGTTTGAGGAGTAGTCTGAGGAGTTTGAGGATAATCTGAGGAGTTTGAGGAGTAGTCTGAGGAGTTTGAGGATAATCTGAGGAGGTTTGATGATAATCTGAGAGTTTGAGGAGTAGTCTGAGGAGTTTGAGGATAATCTGAGGAGTTTGAGGATAATCTGAGGAGTTTGAGGATAATCTGAGGAGTTTGAGGAGTAATCTGAGAGTTTGAGGAGTAGTCTGAGGAGTTTTAGGAGTAATCTGAGGAGTTTGAGGAGTAGTCTGAGGAGTTTGAGGATAATCTGAGGAGGTTGATGATAATTTGAGGAGTTTGAGGAGTAGTCTGAGGAGTTTGAGGATAATCTGAGGAGGTTGATGATAGTCTGAGGAGTTTGAGGATAATCTGAGGAGTTTGAGGATAATCTGATGAGTTTGAGAGTAGTCTGAGGAGTTTGAGGATAATCTGAGGAGTTGAGGATAGACTGATAGTTTGAGGAGTAGTCTGAGGAGTTTGAGGATAATCTGAGGAGTTTGAGGAGTAGTCTGAGGAGTTTGAGGATAATCTGATGAGTTTGAGGAGTAGTCTGAGGAGTTTGAGGATAATCTGAGGAGGTTGAGGATAATTTGAGGAGTTTGAGGAGTAGTCTGAGGAGTTTGAGGATAATCTGAGGAGTTTGAGGAGTAGTCTGAGGAGTTTGAGGATAATCTGAGGAGGTTGATGATAATCTGATGAGTTTGAGGAGTAGTCTGAGGAGTTTGAGGATAATCTGAGGAGTTTGAGGAGTAGTCTGAGGAGTTTGAGGATAATCTGAGGAGGTTGAGGATAATCTGATGAGTTTGAGGAGTAGTCTGAGGAGTTTGATGATAATCTGAGGAGTTTGAGGAGTAGTCTGAGGAGTTTGAGGATAATCTGAGGAGGTTGAGGATAATTTGAGGAGTTTGAGGAGTAGTCTGAGGAGTTTGAGGATAATCTGAGGAGTTTGAGGAGTAGTCTGAGGAGTTTGAGGATAATCTGAGGAGTTTGAGGATAATCTGATGAGTTTGAGGAGTAGTCTGAGGAGTTTGAGGATAATCTGAGGAGGAGTCTGAGGACTAGACCGAGGAGTAGTTTGAGGAGTAGTCTGAGGAGTTTGAGGATAATCTGAGGAGTTTGAGGATAATCTGAGGAGTTTGAGGAGTAGTCTGAGGAGGTTGAGGATAATTTGAGGAGTTTGAGGAGTAGTCTGAGGAGGTTGAGGATAATTTGAGGAGTTTGAGGAGTAGTCTGAGGAGTTTGAGGATAATCTGAGGAGGAGTCTGAGGATTAGACCGAGGAGTAGTTTGAGGAGTAGTCTGAGGAGTTTGAGGATAATCTGAGGAGTTTGAGGATAATCTGAGGAGTAGTCTGAGGAGTTTGAGGATAATCTGAGGAGGAGTCTGAGGATTAGACCGAGGAGTAGTTTGAGGATAATCTGAGGAGGAGTCTGAGGATTAGACTGAGGAGTAGTTTGAGGATAATCTGAGGATAATCTGAGGAGTAGTTTGAGGATAATCTGAGGAGTAGTTTCAGGAGTAGTCTGAGGACTAGTCTCAGGAGTAGTCTGATGAGGAGGACTCTAAGGAGTAGTCTGAAGAGTAGTCTCAGGAGGAAGATCTGAGGAGGAGTCTTATGAGGAAGATCTGAGGAGTAGTCTGATGAGGAGGGGTCTAAGGAGTAGTCTGAGGATGATGAGTAATCTGATAAGGAGTAGTCTGAGGATGATCTGAGGATAACCTGATGACTAGTCTAGGAGTGGTCTAATAAAAATGTAAAATATTTTCAAAGAAAAAATTCTATGAATTTTATATTTTAATTCTTAGCATTATACTGAATAAAATAAACATAAATATCAAAATTTGAAATTGAACACGCCAAAAAATTGATAATCCACATTCAATATTTTGTAAGTGGCGTACATTTTGAATACTCGCCATACGCCTTGGAGTTCTCAATTTTGAATTCGCCTTTATTTGGGCGACCTCAGAAAAATACGCCATTAAGAAAATATTGTATGAGATTTTAAATTTGAACACGCTCTACCTTAAGGAATTAAATTTATTAAGATATATTTATATATAATAAACGATTACTTAAAAAAAAGTATTTCATCGCTTATGTAAGTTTCAAAAAAATCACGAAAATAAAAAAATCAAGATTAAAATTTTATTTTTAATTTTTGAATTTCTCAAATGGCGAAATTTTTGGGCGAACAAAAAAAATGTACGCCCGGTCAAATGGCGTGTTTAACGCATCCCTAGCGAACTCAAAACATTTATTTTTATATTATGAGGTTATAAAATTGTTTTATTCATATATTATATGTGCTCTGTGCTATTGAAATGTGCTTAAAATGATTCTGCACGCGCAATCACAAAGCAAAACTTCGTAGCGAGCAACAGTTTGTGCAAGGACAGGGAATTTATATTTTTATCCTTACATAAACTTATAATGTGGTTAAAATGTTCGGTTTGCTCTCACTTTTGTTCCGCAATGTGACATCGTGAACAAAGTTTCCGATCTGAGTGCATATATGCAGGGTCTTTCCATGGCACCCTGCATACATGTACTCAGATCGGGAATATTGTCCACTTTTGTTCCACGATGTGACATCGTGAACAAAGTTTCCGATCTGAGTGCATATATGCAGGGTCTTTCCATGGCACCCTGCATACATGTACTCAGATAAGAAATTTGCTTAATTGTTTGACATGAATGTCACATTCGAAAATCGTTTCTCGAAAGGAGTTTGCAATTACAATATATTGTCCTATTGTATTGTAATTGTAAACTCCTTTCGAGAAAAGCTTTCACTTTGTGGCACGAATGTCACATTCGAAAATCGTTTCTCGAAAGGAGTTTACAATTACAATATATTGTCCTATTGTATTGTAATTGTAAACTCCTTAGTTCGATTCCTTCATTTTATTAAATTTAAATATACAATTCTTTCTAATCTTCCTTTTTCATAATTCATTTCTCATTTAAATTCTAAATAATCTAACTCTACTAATCTAGATTTTTTCTAATATCAATTTTTCATATACAAACTCTTATTTTTTCTTTCAAAATTCCATTTTCCAATATTTTTTGAAAATTTTACATAATTTTATATATATTTTATTCTATTATTATTACATAATAATATTATACATATTAATTGTTTTAATTTTTGAATGCATACGATAATTTTTAATTCAATTTTTAAACGAATGTTTTGATGGGACGAGCTTACTGAGCATAGGCTCATCCCATCAAAACATTCACTTAAAAACTCTGGCCTTCACCGAGGCCAGAGTTCGCAATTCATCTCCTCAAAGCCAAGTTCCTCGACGGTCGTCCTCATTAGGCACGATCCGAGAGGAACTTGGCTTTGAATGAAAATTACAAGCTCTGGCCTCAGGAAAAGCCAGAGCTTCGCAAACAATCCTCGGGGCCGGCTTCCTCAAAGACCGCCCTGATTCGGGGCGGCCGGAGAGGAATCCAGTCCCGAGAGAACGTCCATACGAAGCTCTGGCCTTTTCCGAGGCCAGAGCTTGTAAATACAATCCGCAGGGCCGAGTTTGAGGGAGATCGTCCACATCATTGGCGATCTCTCTCTCTTCTCGGCCCTGAAAGACATGCAAATACAGGCTCTGGCCATAGCAAAGGCCAGGGCATGGCTTACATTCCCCAGGGCCGGCTTTCCCAAATGCGCCCTTATCCCGGGCGGCAGGAGTGGAATCCGGCCCTGGGAAGTAGAAAATACGAAGCTCTGGCCCAAGCAAAGGCCAGAGCCTGCAAAATTCATCCTCAGGGCCGAGTTCTGCGATGATCGTCGATCATGTCGACGGTCTCGCAGGAACTCGGCCCTGAAAGACATACAAATACAGGCTCTGGCCCAAGCAAGGCCAGAGCCTCGCTTACAATCAAATTTGCCGAATCTCAGGAGATCGTTCAAATCACGGACGGTTTTCCCTGAGATTCGGCAAAATAAGTCAAATTACAGTTCTAGAAAGACTAGAAGGGGGCCCTGACCTTGAGAAAGGACCCCCTTCTCGGCCCTTTTTGTTAAATTTAAGATTATTTCAATTGCAAAATTATTTCAAAATTCATAATGGATAGTACCATACGAAGGTGCAAGTCATAGCAATGGTGCACTATCAATATGAGCCCCATTGCTATGACTTCACCTCGGGATAACCTCGATGGGAGGAAAAGTGGAGCAATTCGAAACATTGCTCCACTATACAAGTTTTTGTAAGGATAGGTATATAGTTACCACATCCTTACAAGAACTGTTTCTCGCTTCGAGGTTTTGTCTTGTGATTGTGTGTGCTGTGCCATCCAATGGACAAACGGATAGCACAGCACACACATACTAGGCATGATAACCCTTCCCTATGAATTAGGACGCGATAGCCCTGACCTCACCCCGGGATAACTTGCATTTGTACTCATATCCCGATCAATAACATAATTTATATCAAGACACACCTACCACTACATAATATAGCATTATATCAACACAATACTAATACATAATGTTAAAAACACACAAATTGATGATATTCATAATATAAATTGGGACCAAAGATCTATATTGAGACCTAACTATTATCAAACCTTTATATATAGGAAACATACATTGCACCTATAGAATATTGAATGAAAATTAGATGGTTCTAAAATTCGATATCTGATGCTGACCCAAGGTGGTCCTCATTCCTATATATGTTCATCTATACCTAATGTCCTAATATTCATCCATATACATGTTGGGTCTATCTCCATCAGAAGGGTCCATGCTGAAGTGTGGGTATTCAATTTCCACCCAACGGTTCAGCACGCCTCGGAATTAATTCCAAAAAGAGGAAGAAAACAAATAGAAATTAATCTTGATGCCTGCCAAGCTTATGCAAATTTGAAAGATTTAATGCCCGATGCAGGCATCAATAAAATTATTCAGAAAATGAAAACAGACCTTGTCAATATTGAGAAGAATCCAGAAGAATTTCAAAAAATTCAATCAGAAATTCAAAAAAATGGAGAAATAAATTATGAGTCTGGAAACTGGCTCGATGAAGTTGACCGCACAACTTTAGTTCCAGTTGTGACTCCAATAGAAGGTACGCCTATTGAAATAAATCCATTACGCGAATCTCTTCAAACGGCAACATACATTACAAAAAATTTCGATTCTCCCTCATATAGAATGGGCAGGAAAATACACGAAGCGATTATCGCAGATACTCCCCCTCAAAATCAAAAAAATCAGCAAAAATACATTCCTCGAAATTATCTAGCATCCAAATGTCATCAAATTTGGCATGCTGATATCCACTATTGGAGGAAACGAATAGGCAAATATTTGTTTGCGATAATAGACGACAGATCGCGAAAAATCATAGATTTTAATTTATTTACCGAAAAAACAGCTCAAAATACAACTGCAGTTCTTAAAAGAGCATTAAGTACTCTACCTCAACCACCATACGCTATTTGGACCGATAACGGCCTTGAAAATAAAAGCTCATTTCATCAACTTTTGGTTGAACGTGGAATTGAGCATATTTTCATTCAACCGGGCAATCCACAGGCAAATGGTAAGATTGAGAGATGGTGGCCATACGTGGAAAGAAACTGCAAGTCAGAATCAGATCTTCCACGGGTCATCAGATTTTACAATAATATGCCCCATTCTTCTTTGCCTGTGAATCCTGAAACGAACGTTTACTTTACGCCGAATGAATTCGAGGCCAGTGAAATTGATGATCACTGGTATCGAAATCCAGAACAAGAACCATTCTGGATAGTCGACGGTCAATTAAAAAACCTTAAGGAAAGCATTGACGAGTTCAGAAAATGAAAATCTCGAGCAAGTTCAATAAATTTTCAACAAATTCTCAAATCATTACGAATAAACACTTAATATTATCGTATTTACATCTTTTTAATACAACTATTTACTTACTGATGATTCATTGCAAATCGTAGATTTGGATGATAAGTTATATAAGAAAAGTTTCCGAGCTTACCGCTTAAAACAATAGCCTACATCATATCTACGAATACCTCGGTACTCCGAGGCTACAGTTTTGCGCAGAAAGTTCAAAAAGTGACTTCGAATGCTAAGTTATCTAACAAAAGTTTCCGAGCTTACCGCTTAAAACAATAGCCTACATCATATCTACGAATACCTCGGTACTCCGAGGCTACAGTTTTGCGCAGAAAGTTCAAAAAGTGACTTCGAATGCTAAGTTATCTAACAAAAGTTTCCGAGCTTACCGCTTAAAACAATAGCCTACATCATATCTACGAATACCTCGGTACTCCGAGGCTACAGTTTTGCGCAGAAAGTTCAAAAAGTGACTTCGAATGCTAAGTTATCTAACAAAAGTTTCCGAGCTTACCGCTTAAAACAATAGCCTACATCATATCTACGAATACCTCGGTACTCCGAGGCTACAGTTTTGCGCAGAAAGTTCAAAAAGTGACTTCGAATGCTAAGTTATCTAACAAAAGTTTCCGAGCTTACCGCTTAAAACAATAGCCTACATCATATCTACGAATACCTCGGTACTCCGAGGTTCAGGTTAGTAAAAATCAATCTAAAAATATTTTTTTATGTACGTTAATGTAATCTGAGAGTGAGAGGCATATAGTATGCCTATATACCTCTCACACTTCAATTCCTACCAGAAAGTTCGAAAACTTGGTCGCAATCAGATGCAATTGCGACCAAGTTTTCGAACTTTCTCGAGGGAATAGGAGCCTACAAAGCACTGATTATGTATCAGTGCCTGGTAGGCTCCAATTCCCTCTATGAAGCTGGGAAATTTTGTCTGAATAGTTTAACATTCAGACAAAATTTCCCAGCTTCAGAAAAGGAATTGAAGGGTGAGAGGCATATAGGCATACTATATACCTCTCACACTTCAATTCCTACCAGAAAGTTCGAAAACTTGGTCGCAATCAGATGCAATTGCGACCAAGTTTTCGAACTTTCTCGAGGGAATAGGAGCCTACAAAGCACTGATTATGTATCAGTGCCTGGTAGGCTCCTATTCACTTTCTAAATGGGAGAAACTTTGCTTTCATAAGATAACATACGAACAAAGTTTCTCCCATTTAGAGTTTGAATTGAAGGGTGCGAGGTATATAGGCATACTATATACCTCTCACCCTTCAATTCCTATGAAAACAGTTCTAAAATAAAAATAAAAAACAAACTTAAGGGTGCCCTATAGACGATAAACCACCCTCAGAAAAGCACTTTTAAGGCTATTATATTGAGAACTAGAATCTGGATAATCCATTCATTCGAGTTCTAATAAGGTTAATTTTGTGATGTTTACATTATCGTTATAGGGCACCCTTAAATTAACTATTAAATTTTTTATATTTTAATTTCATATTTTTAATAAAATTCCTTATAATTATTATATTAAAAACCCTTTCGAATTTTGGCGCGAAAAATAAGAGTAAGTGTCACTTTTTTGTCACTTTTCTAGTGACCCTTTTCGGTACGGGACACTCCTTTGGGAAAAAAAATTTCGAATGTGACATTCTTGTCACAAAGTGAAAGCTTTTCTCCAAAGGAGTTTACAATTACAATATACTAGGACAGTATATTGTAATTGTAAACTCCTTTGGGAAAACAAATTTCGAATGTGACATTCTTGTCAAAAAGTGCAAGCTTTTCCCGATCTGAGTGCATAGGTGCAGGGTGCCAAGGCAAGACCCTGCATTTATGCACTCAGACAGGAAAACTCTAACAAATAATTTGCAATCTTTCCTCATTCTTGCATTAATTCGGCTGATCACATTTGATACATATAATGTAAACCATACAAATACCACCACCATATTAACACATATGGTTGTCGATCAAATTTGACAATCGCATAATTTATTCCAAATAAATACTTAAAATATTCACATACCATATGTGCCAAACGTATATATAGGACAAATATGATACACCCTGCTATTATCTCAGAAATTTAGTATAATATCGAAATGAGATACTTTTTATATAAACCAGATTTCTTTAATAACATAATATGATATGCTTACCAATACGCTCTGATTGCCTATACTATTTAGAGTTCTCTAATCCAATTTTTGCTCTTTAAAAATGTTGGTCGGACGATCGTGGTATGGTGCCGATCACCTCACTTGGTATTGCCCCATATAATCCTG